>NC_091957.1:1752003-2088071 GCF_031021105.1 Erythrolamprus reginae
GGGTGAAGAAATATTTCTACTACTTTATATGTATGTATCTATTTTATGTTGTGAGTTGGAGAAGGGCGGCCTAGAAATCGGAAAGGTAGATAGATAGATAGATAGATAGATAGATAGATAGATAGATAGATAGATAGATAGATAGATAGATAGATAGATAGATGATAGATAGATAGATAGATAGATAGATAGATAGATAGATAGATAGATAGATGATGGATGGATGGATGGACTGGATGGATGGATGGATAGATAGATGATAGATAGATAGATAGATAGATGATAGATAGATGGTTGAGAGAGGGATGGATGAATAGATAGATAGATAGGATGGTTAGATACTATAGATAGACAAATTTACTTGCTTACATAGGGTATGAAGTGAATTCCACAGCCAAAATTCCACAGCCAGAATAGAATAGAAAACCCTATTTTTAATTGTCTCCATTGCCTTTTACATTTTCTGCGCCCTGTAATTGGGAAGGCAAGAGTATTAATCCTGGAACTGTACCAGAGGTATAAAGATTGTTCTGTTTGTTTGCTGGCTACGTTTTTAGACCGCTGTCCTCTCCCAAAGGCTCATGAATTCTGCAAAACACTCAGTCTTTGGAAGATTAAATATTTCAGTCGCCGCCTTCTAAACTAAACTTTTTCTCTTTTTTCCCTTCCCATTTCAGGCACGGAGGGTGGACTGAGCTGGCCTGGAAAAGAAAGTCTCCTTTTTCTCCGAGCTCTTCCTCTGCTCCCTTTAAGGGGGAGCCCCGGGCCCCAAATGGAGGACCCACGGGACCTCTGTCCTCACCTGGATAGCATAGGTGAGGTCACCAAGGAAGAAATGCTATTCAAGTCCAAGGTAAGCGGCTTCAGTATAGTTGGGAACAAAAATGAGGATGTCAGGAAACAACCAGGAGTCGTGTCAACATTTTGGGGGTCATTCTTTGTCAAGTGGACCAGGTGAAACTGAACCCTTATTTGAAAAGAAACCATCACAAAAACAACATAGAAGACTGATGGCAGAAAAAGACCTCCTGGTCCATCTAATCTGCCCTTATACTATTTCCTGTATTTTATCTTAGGATGGATCTATGTTTATCCCAGGCATGTTTCAATTCAGTTACTGTGGATTTATCTACCACGTCTGCTGGAAGTTTTGTTCCAAGGATCTACTACTCTTTCAGTGAAATAATATTTTCTCATGTTGCTTCTGATCTTTTCCCCAACTAACTTCAGATTGTGTCCCCTTGTTCTTGGGTTCACTTTCCTATTAAAAACACTTCCCTCCTGGACCTTATTTAACCCTTTGACATATTTAAAAGCATAAAACTTAAACAACATATATGATAGGGGGGAAAAACATGTTCTTTCAAATGGAATAAAAGTGAAGATGATCAAAGGTGAGAAAACAGAGAGCGATAGGGAAAAAAACCTTTGCTTTTTCTAATGAAGATGATTGAAGGCGATGAAAGAGAGCTCTCTGTTTTCTTACTTTCAATCATCTTCATTTTTATTCCATTAGAAAGAGCACGGGGTTTTTTCTACCATATATGTTGTTTTTGCGATGGTTTCTTTTCAAATAAGGCTGCAAAAATCAGCCAAATGGACACCTGGTCCACTTGACAAAGAATGACCCTCCCCCCCTGTTCTGTCGGACTCTCTGGTAGACTCCTCCCAAAAATTCACCGGTACAAATTTCAGACACACACACACGTTTGAAAATTCAAAACAATGTTCTTTATAATGAAAATTCACTTAAACCAAGCCTTCTTTTGGTACAGCAAAGAGCACTGGTCTCCAAACAAACTGGTAATTTGTACAAGTCCCTGATCAGTCCTGTGATACTTAGCTTGCAGCTGTGAGGCAATTCACAGTCCTTCTTTCACAAAGTGACACACACTTTGCTCTGGTTTCAAAGCGGGGAAAAATCAGCACACAAAAGGTCAAAGTCAGCAAAGCAGTCACGAAACACAAGGATCAGATAATCCTCCTCAATGGCCAAACCCACAGGCTGCTCTTTATAGCAGCCTCACTAATGACCACAGCCCCACCCGACCACAGGTGGCCTCATTTTCTTTGATAATAATCTCTCAGTTGTTGCTGCCTATGCATCGCTCTCCGCATGCGTGTCTGTATCATTAACTCTTGTTCTGAATCCAAGGAGGAGCTAGATAATTGATCTCCTTCTGAGCTGTCTGCCACACTCTCCTCCTCCCTGTCACTCATGTCTTTCTTGGTCAGAGGAGCCTTCATCAGCAGATTCCACCGGGGGCAAAACAGGCCTGCAGCATGTGGATGTCTCCCCCACATCCACAGTCCTTGGGGCAGGAGCTGGGCCAGAGCTAACCATAACCCCCCCTCCCTCTTCTTTGTGAATTTAGGGAACGTGCCAGTCCTGTGGTGCTGGAGGACCAAATCTCTGGGCCTGCCTGCAGGTAAGACACCTCTCCCCCCCCCCCTACTTTGTAACCAAACTTTTGCGAAGGGGGCTGTTGTGTTCCTCCCATTGTCAAATCTGGTGAGTTAAAGTCTTCGGAGAGGGGCGGCATACAAATCTAAGTAATAAATAGTAATAAATAAATAAATAAAGTGGGCCGCGGAGAGTCCTTTCAGGGCACAAAGACAGGATTTTCGTGCCGGTGTTACAAACCCAACCGCCTTACAATTTCGAGTAAATTTGCTCCTGCTTTTAATGAGCCTCTGCTTCTCTAGGTCGGTTGCCATTATGTTGGTTGCGGAGAGTCCTTTGAAGACCACAGCACTTGGCACGCCCAGGTGAGAGACGTTGGTAAAGTTGAGTTAAGTTCACTGATGGACCAGAATACCTACGGAAACGCACAAATCCCAGCGGCCGATAAGGTCCCACAGAGTTGGCCTTCTCCGGGTCCCGTCAACCAAACAATGTCGCTTGGCGGCCCCAGGGGAAGAGCCTTCTCAGTGGCGGCCCCGGCTAGTTTAAGGAAAAGAAGGACCAGGGGAGACACAATTAAATTGCTTTTAACTTATACAGTATTGGATTTGTACTTTTGCTGTTGTTGTGAGCCGCCCCGAGTCTTCGGAGAGGGGCGGCATACAAATCTAATAAAACTTAAACAATAAATGTCTTCCGATATCTCAGGGGTTGCCACAAAGAAGGAGGGGTCAAGCTATTCTCCAAAGCACCTGAGGATAAAACAAGAAGCAATGGGTGGAAACTAAATAAGGAGAGAAGCAACTTAGAACTAAGGAGAAATTTCTTGACAGTCAGAATCATTGATCAGTGGAACTGCCTGCCTCCAGAAGCTGTGAATGCTCCAACACCGGAAGTTTTTAAGCAGATGTTGGATAACCATCTGTCTGAAGTGCTGTAGGGTTTCCTGCCTAAGCAGAGGGATTGACTAGAAGACCTCCAAGGTCCCTTTGAACACTGTTATTATATCACTATGAAAACCCTCCTGCTTGGCTGTTGTTGATGATGTCTGTGAGTCACAAACCCTAATTGCAATTTAGATGTTGATTTTTCTCCCCCCTTTTTTTTCTTTTCACCCCCCTCAACCCCCCCCCCCAGGCCAAAAAGCACAATCTGACGGTGAACCTGACCACCTATCGGTATGGTGCTACGCCTGCGAGAAGGAGGTGTTCCTGGACCAAAACCTGGCTTCCCATCCTACCAGCCTGCCTTCCAAATTGTGGAACAGGTAGCGGAGCGGTTTGTGTGGACTGCGTGTTCGCTTTTTCCCTCCTTTCTCCCGTCCATCCCCTCGGGTCAAGGGCGCGAAAGAGTTGCTGAGAGCTCGTTTTGGCTCACGAGGTTCACATGGGTGCCCAGAAGCATCGGTTGCTTCCGGGTATGTGTGCGAGAGTGTGTTGCGAGGACCTGGATGACGGCTTTCCGAGGAGAACACTGTGCCCCCCACCCCACCCCAAATCTTGCTTTCCCCCTCCCTGCTCCAGGAGGTTCTGCCACCTGTCCATCCGGTCAAAGCAGTTCCGATTGCCGTCGCTGATGAAGGGGAATCGGAATCCGAAGACGACGACCTCAAACCAAGAGGTGAGTCTCTTGTGTGTTTGCGTGTGTGTGTTTTGCCTGGGAGGAGGGGTGGTCTTCACATACAGTGTTCCCTCGTTTATCGCGGGGGTTGCGTTCCAGGACCACCGGCGATAAAGGAAAATCCACGTGATATATATTTAAGTACTTATACACTATTTTAATTAATTTAATTTGTACGTATGTATGTATAATGGGAAACATGAGAAAATATTATTTGACTGAAAGAGTAGTAGATCCTTGGAACAAACTTCCAGCAGACATAGTTGGGAAATCCACAGCCCCTGAATTTAAACAGGCCTGGGATGAACATAGATCCATCCTAAGATAAAATACAAAAAATAGTATGAGGGCAGACTAGATGGATCATCAGGTCTTTTTCTGCCGTCAGTCTTCTATGTTCCTATGTTGCAAAATGCAAGGGCAAAATCTAGGGAAGTTTTGGCAGTAAGCTTTGAGGGGTCAGCAAATACACTCCTGTGACATTTTGCTACAAGCCTGGACGTTCCCCAGGCCTTCAGGACTACCCAGAGCTCCGTGTTTGCAACGCCTAGGGTTCAAAACTCATGCTAAATTATGCTAACAGCATAATGTGAACTGAGCACCCATATGTGGTTTTGGATCACATCTGGGCTTGCCCAACCATGTGACCTTAGACCTATACAAGGAATAGTACACCCCCACTGCTGGGGGGGGCGGGGGGTTGCAGCTGTGGCGGGGTGGGAGCCAGAGTTACAAACAGAAATAAAAGGGTTTTACAGAGCTTTACGCATTCCTGTTTCTGCCTGTCTAGGCCTTACGGGGATGAAAAATCTCGGGAATTCGTGCTACATGAACGCGGCTCTCCAGGCTCTTTCGAACTGGTAGGTCGGAGAAAATTCGTTGCAGGTTAATGACCGCAACCAGAGCCCAAAGTTTAGGTCGCTGAGTGAAACGTCTGCCCCGTTTGGTTTAACTGAATGATTAGAACTCTTTCTTGACTAAGATATTTCCTAAACTAAACAATATTTTATGCACTCAATCTACCTGGATTGTATTACTGAACCATTCTGTAGAGTCTGCAGGACAGAAGGGAAAGAGGGGACGTGATCGAAACATTTAAATATGTGAAAGGGTTCAATAAGGTTCAGGAGGGAAATGTTTTTAATAGGAAAGTGAACCCAAGAACAAGGGGCCACAATCTGAGGTTAGTTGGGGGAAAGATCAGAAGCAATGTGAGAAAATATTATTTGACTGAAAGAGTAGTAGAGGCTTGGAACAAACTTCTAGCAGACGTGATTGGTCAATCTACAGGAACTGAATTTAAACCTGCCTGGGGTAAACATATATCCATCCTAAGATAAAATACAGGGAATAATAATAATGATAATAATAATAATAATAATAATAATAATAATAATAATAATAATGATAATAATTTATTAGATTTGTATGCCGCCCCTCTCCGAGAAATGGTATAAGGGCAGACTAGATGGACCAGGAGGTCTTTTTCTGCCGTCCATCTTCTATGTTTCTATGTGACTTTGCATGAGGTGGACCGAAATGTTCTCACCAGCTTCTTGCCTCCCTTGTAGCCCCCCACTCACCCAGTTCTTCCTGGAATGTGGGGGTCTCGTGAGAACCGACAAGAAGCCGGCGCTCTGCAAAAGTTACCAGAAGCTGATCTCCGAAGTCTGGCACAAAAAACGGTGAGTTCCATTGGGGAAGAGTCCGGTTTGTGAGAGGAAGTAAATTCTTAGCGTTGGTGGTGGGGTGGAGGCATGGATGGGAAAAACACACACTCACAAGCACAAACACACAATCTCCTCCCACTGATCTCTGAGGTTGGTGGTTTCTTTGTAGACTTATCATTACCGAACTAGGCTACAACATCAGTGCCCTCCCTCCCTCCCTCCCTCCCTCCCTCCCATCCATCTCTCCCTCCTTTCCTTCCTTCCTCCTTCCATATACCTTCCTTCCTTCCTTCCATCTATCCACTCTCCCTCCCTCCTCCTCCTTCCTTCCTTCTTCCTTCCAGCCATCTCTCCCTCCCTCCTTCCATTCTCCTTCCTTCCTTCCTTCCTTCCTCCCTCCCTTCCATCCATCCATCCATCTATCTCTCCTTTCCTTCCTTCCTTCCCTCCCTCCTTCCATTCTCCTCCCTCCCTCCTTCCTTCCTTCCCTTTCTCTTTGATCTTCTCTTTCCCCATGTTTCTTCCCTCTCTCCCTCCTTCCTCCATTCCTATCCCTTTCTTCTCCCTTCCTCTCTCCCATCCTCCCCCTCTCTTCCTTTGTCTCCTCATCCTCCACCTTTATTTATTATGTAACTTCTCATTAAAAAAAAAAATCAAATCAATCAATCAATAAGTGATCTCTATTTTTTTTCCTGTGATCTCTGCTTGTCCTCCCTTCCTCCCAGCCCGAGTTACGTTGTCCCCAGCAGCCTGTCTCACAGCATCAAGCTGATCAACCCCATGTTCCGAGGCTACGCACAGCAGGTGAGCAGCTTCCCTCGGATGAGACGGAAATGGACCCCATGTCAAGGCCGGTGCAGAGGTTGGCGATAAAACGGCCTGCCACACTATCTCTAGAAGGCCTGATGTTGATGGGGAACTTGGGAGGGGGGATTTTCAGGATGCAGCCACAAAGCATTCTTTCGAGAGGATCAAGGACATCCCATGCCCGCCCACCTGGGTGGAAGTGGAAGGAGGACCGGCCACGCTGGCACAAACTGAGTGGGTTATTTATTTATTTATTCATTTATTTATTTATTTATTTACCCACCCCACCCACCCACCTACCTACCTACCTACCTACTTTATCTGTCTGTCTGTCTGTCTGTCTCTCTCTCTCTCTCTCTCTCTCTATCTATCTACTTATTTATTTGATTTGTATTTGTATGCTGCCCCTCTCCGTAGACTCGGGGCGACTAACAACAATAACAAAACAGCCTATGACAAATCTAATATTTAAAATAACAAAAAACCCTTATTAAAAAGCCAAACATCCACACAAACATACCATGCATAAATTGTATAGGCCTGGGGGAGGAAAGGAATATCTCAATCCCCCCCATGCCTGATGACAGAGGAGCTTACGAAAGGCGAGGAGGGTGGGGGCAATTCTGATCTCTGGGGGGAGCAGGTTCCAGAGGGTCGGGGCCATCACAGAGAAGGCTCTTCCCCAATGTGACAAGTTTGGGGGTGGTGGACAAGGGATGCAAACTTTTAACTGAGTAGGAAATTCAGATTCGGGTCTTGGACCACTGAAACTTTTTTTGCAGTTCGTTAGAGGGACGGCTGTGTCTCTTTCTGCCCCCCTTTCCCAGGACACCCAAGAATTCCTCCGCTGCCTGATGGACAACTCCACGAAGAGCTGAAGGAGCCGACGGCGGCTGAGCTGCGCGACTCGGACGCGAGCGACACGGACGACAAGCGAGAGGGGGGACCGCAGCCCCTCGGAGGACGAGTTCCTCTCCTGCGACTCGAGCAGCGACCGCGGGGAAGGGGACGGGCAGAGCAAAGCGGGCGGCGTGGAGGCGGAGCTGCTGTTGCAGGAGGAGGCGGCGGCGCGGCATCTCCGAGAAGGAGCGGATGAAGGAGCGGAAGTTCTCCTGCCACCAACGGCGGAGCAACTCGGAGCAAGTGGACGAAGACGCCGACATCGACACCTCGGTGATGGCGGTGGAGGGCGGGGCTTCCCCGGAAGGGCTCCTCCCACCCCCTCGACCCACCAGCCCTGCGAGGACCCCAGGTAGGGTCCGTGAGTGAAGCATACCTCTCCTTCCTTCCTTCCTTCCTTCCTTCCTTCCTTCCTTCCTTCCTTCCTTCCTTCCTTCCTTCTCTCCCTCCCTCCCTCCATTCTCCTTCCTTCCTTCCCTTTCTCATTTATCTTTCTTCTCTTTTCTCTTCCCATGTTTCTTCCTTCCTCCCTCTCTCCCTCCCCCTTCCATTCCAATCCCTTTCCTCTCACTTCCATCCTCTCCCTCTCTTCCTCCATCTTCTCATCCTCCCACCCATATATATATTTTATTTTATTTATTTATTTATTGGATTTGTATGCCGCCCCTCTCCGCAGACTCGGGGCGGCTAACAACAATGATAAAAAACCAACATGTAACACAATCCAATTTAATAAAACAACTAAAAACCCTTATTATAAAAACCAAACATACACACAAACATACCAAGCATAACTTGTAATGGCCTAGGGGGAAGGAATATCCTAAGTCCCCCATGCCTGGCGACAAAGGTGGGTCTTGAGTAGTTTACGAAAGACAGGGAGGGTGGGGGGGCAGTTCTAATCTCCGGGGGGAGTTGGTTCCAGAGGGCTGGGGCCACCACAGAGAAGGCTCTTCCCCTGGGGCCCGCCAAACAACATTGTTTGGTCGATGGGACCCGGAGAAGGCCAACTCTGTGGGACCTTATCGGCCGCTGGGATTCGTGCGGTAGAAGGCGGTTCCGGAGGTACTCTGGTCCAGTGCCATGTAGGGCTTTAAAGGTCATGACCAACACTTTGAATTGTGACCGGAAACTGATCAGCAGCCAGTGCAGTAACTTCCTTCTCATTTTTTCTCTTTTCCTACCTTGCCACTTCCCCTCCATCTCTCTTTTCGTCTTCTTCCTTCCTTCCTTCCTTTTTATCTTCTCTTCTTTCTCCTTCTCTCTGCATTTTAAAGCTGTCCAGTGTCATCTTACAGGGGAATGGGATGCATAAAAATTTAAGGAATACAGAATGGTGGGGTAGGGTGGGGTGGGGTAGAGTGGAACAGAATAGAATAGAATAGAATTTTTTACTGGCCAAATGTGGTTGGACACACAAGGAATTTGTCTTTGGTGCAGATGCTCTCAGTGTTCATAAAAAGACAAGATACAGTTGTCTTAAAGTAGAGTAGAGTAGAATAGAATAGAATAGAATTTTTTACTGGCCAAGTGTGGTTGGACACACAAGGAATTTGTCCTTGGTGCAGATGCTCTCAGTGTTCATAAAAAGACAAGATACAGTTGTCTTAAAGTAGAGTAGAGTAGAATAGAATAGAATAGAATTTTTTACTGGCCAAGTGTGGTTGGACACACAAGGAATTTGTCTTTGGTGCAGATGCTCTCAGGGGACATAAAAAGATGAGGTATACAACACTTAATAATTGTCATCAGGTAGAAATAAGCAATTGGGAAACAATCGATATTAATATAAACCGTAAGGATACAGGTAAGAAGTTATAGTCTTACAGTCATAAATGGGAGGAGATGGGTGATAGGGACGATGAGAAGACTGGTAGTAATAGTAATGCAGCCTTAGTGAATAGTGAATAGAGGGGATTATTTGTTTTGCAGAGTGATGGCATTTGGGGAAAAAACTGTCCTTGTGTCTAGTTGTCTTGGTGTGCAGGGCTCTATAGCAACATTTGGTGGGTAGAAGTTGTAATATCCAGGATTGTGAGGGGGGTGTAAATATTTTCACCGCCCTCTTTTTGACTCCTGCAGTCTGCAGGTCCTCAACGGAAGGCAATTGTTTTGTTCTGCAGTAGTTCTGATTCTCCTCTGAAGTCCGTGTTGGTCTTGTTGGGTTCCAAAACCGAACCAAACAATTACAGAGGTGCAGATGACAGACTCAATGATTCCTCTGTAGAACTGGATCAGCAGCTCCTGGGGCAGTTTGAGCTTCCTGAGTCGGCGCAGGAGGAACGTTCTTTGTTGTGCTTAATAAGCAAAACCAATAAAAACCTCATCATTCCCAACTGCTTCTGTCCATTCCCAGAACCAGATAATGACGCCTACCCACGATGCTCCTCGCGGCCCTGCAGCCCCGTCCACCACGATGTCTACGCCAAGCTCTCGAATCCTCCACATTCCAGCCCGGTGCGGCTGGGACCTTCATACGTGCTGAAGAAAGGTAGGAGGAGAACGCGTCTACACGATGCGGATCGTAAAACCTAAGAAGAGCCCTGCTGAATCAGGCCAAAGCCCCATCGAGTCCAGCATTCTGTGTCCCACAATGGCCCTCCAATTGTCCATGGGGATCTTGAGCAGGAAGAGAAGGCAAGACCCTCCCTTTCCCCCCAACAAATGGGAGCCAAGGGGACCCTGCCTGCCTCAACCAATATAGAGAAAGAGAAAGAAGGAAGGAGAGAGAAAGAGGAAGGAAGGGAAGAGAGAGGGAGAGGGAGGGAGAGAACCTAAGAAGAGCCCTGCTGAATCAGGCCAAAGCCCATCGAGTCCAGCATTCTGTGTCCCACAGTGGCCCCCCAATTGTCCATGGGGATCTTGAGCAGAAAGAGAAGGCAGGACCCTCCCTTTCCTCTGACTCCAACAAATGGTACTTAAGGAAATCCTACCTGCCTCAACCCACATAAACCACTTGGACACGTTTGGAATAATACTGTGTCCAGTTCTGGAGACCTCACCTACAAAGAGATATGGATCAAATTGAACGGGTCCATAGACAGGCTACAAAATTGGTGGAAGGTCTTAAGCATAAAACTGACCAGGAAAGTCTTCATGAACTCCATCTGTTGAGTCTGGAGGACAGAAGGAAAAGGGGGGACATGATCAAAACATTTAAATATGTTAAAGGGTTAAATAAGGTTCAGGAGGGAAGTGTTTTTAATAGGAAAGTGAACCCAAGAACAAGGGGACACAATCTGAAGTTAGTTGGGGTTAAGATCAAAAGCAACATGAGAAAATATTACTTGACTGAAAGAGTCGTAGATGCTTGGAACAAACTTCCAGCAGACATGGTAGATCAATCACTGAATTTAATCGTGCCTGGCATAAACATGGATCCATCCTAAGATAAGATCCAGGAAATAGTATCAGGGCAGACTAGATGGACCATGAGGCCTTTTCCTGCCCTCAATCTTCTATGTTTCTAAGGGGCTGTAAAGCCCTGCGAAGTGGTATATAAGTGCTGTTGCTTTTGGTGTCCAGTTGCACACAAGGTGCCTAATCGCTGCTGGTCAGCCTCTTTTCTCCTGCCCCAGTCGTTGTGTTTTTATCCGCCTCCTCTCCTTCAGCTCAGCTGCTGACCTCTGGGAAAAGGAAGAAAGAGTTACGTTACCGTAGCGTCATTTCGGACATCTTCGACGGGTCCATTCTCAGCCTCGTCCAGTGCCTCACCTGTGACCGAGTGAGTTTCTGCCCTCTGGGAGAGAAGCCGTTCCTTCCCCACTACCACCTCCTTCGGCTGTGGCTGCAAGTCACACCAGGTTTTGGGCCCAGCGAGAGCGGGGGGAAATGACCGCTTGGCCTGATTGCCATGCGCTCAAAAGCCCAATTGGGCTTATTATCAGGGGATGCCTTATCTTGGGGAAAACAGGGTAGACAGACTGAGACAGATGGGTGGGTGGGGTGGATGGATGGACAGACCGAGACAGGTGGGTGGGTGGACGGACGGTCGGACAGACAGAGACGGATGGATGGACGGATGGACGGAGACAGATGGGTGGGTTGATGGATGGACAGACAGAGATGGGTGGGTGGATGGATGGACGGACGGACAGACAGACAGAATGAATGGATCGACGGACAGATGGATGGATGGATTATTATTATTTTTTATTATTTATTAGATTTTTATGCCGCCCCTCTCCGAAGACTCGGGGCGGCTCACAACAATAATAAAAACAATATTCCTGCGAAAACAAATCTAATGGATGGGTGGACGGATGGACAGAGATGGGTGGATGGACGGACGGACAGAGACGGGTGGGTGGGTGGGTGGACAGACAGACAGAGACGGGTGGGTGGGTGGGTGGATGGATGGATGGATGGATGGACGGATGGATGGATGGACGGATGGATGGATGGACGGACAGATACTGTGTTTCCCCAAAAATAAGATCCTGTCTTATATTTTTTTGCACCCTGAAATAACCGCTTGGCCTTTTTGCCCTGTGCTCAAAAGCCCCGGTTGGGCTTATTATCGTGGGAGGTCTCATTTTGGGGGAAACCTGGTAGCTGCGGGATTGAATGTCTGTCCTCATTCCTTGACTTTCATTCCCACTTCCTTCCTTCTCTCCAGGTTTCCACCACCGTAGAGACTTTCCAAGACCTGTCGCTGCCGATTCCCGGGAAAGAAGATCTGGCTAAGCTGCATTCAGCCATTTACCAAAACGTGCCCATCAAGGCAGGAGCGTGCGGGGACAACTACGCCGCCTCGCAGGGCTGGGTGGCCTTCATCATGGAATACATCCGCAGGTCGGTGGGTCTTGGAAGCGCCTTCAGGTATCGAGCCCCGCTAGGGAATTCTGGGAGTTGTAGTCCACGCCTCTTAAGGTTGCTAAAGTTAAAGAAACACGGCTCTATTGTCCTCGCAGCAGTGGTGAAATCTACTTGCCTTTCTCCTTGCCTCCTTCTCCAGGTTTGTGGTGTCCTGTATCCCCAGCTGGTTTTGGGGGCCCGTGGTGACCCTGGAAGACTGCCTGGCTGCCTTTTTCGCCGCAGACGAGTTGAAAGGTGAGTTTGCAGGGCATATTCGAAGCAGCACAAAGCCAGGAACTTCAGCCTGATGGTGGTGAATGTGATTTCGCTGAATATGTCGCTCGAAATATTAAAAAGATATTGACAAAATTGAATGGGTCCAAAGACGGGCTACAAAAATGGTGGAAGGTCTTAAGCATCAAACGTATCAGGAAAGACTTCATGAACTCAATCTGTAGAGTCTGGAGGACAGAAGGAAAAGGGGGGACAGGATCGAAACATTTAAATACGTGAAAGGGTTAAATAAGGTCCAGGAGGGAAGTGTTTCTAATAGGAAAGTGAACACAAGAACAAGGGGACACAATCTGAGGTTAGTTGGGGGAAAGATCAGAAGCAATGTGAGAAAATATTATTTTACTGAAAGAGTAGTAGATCCTTGGAACAAACTTCCAGCAGACGTGGTTGGTAAATCCACAGTAACTGAATTGAAACATGCCTGGGATAAACATAGATCCATCCTAAGATAAAATACAGGAAATAGTATAAGGGCAGACTAGATGGACCATGAGGTCTTTTTCTGCCATCAATTTTCTATGTTTCTATGAATGAGGAAGAGGGAGGAAGGAAGAAAAGAAAGAGAAGGAAAGAAGAGAAGAAGAGAAGGAAGGAGGAAGAATCCACCGTGACTGAATTGAAACCTGCCTGGGATAAACATAGATCCATCCTAAGATAAAATACAGGAAATAGTATAAGGGCAGATGAGATGGACCAGGAGGCCTTTTTCTGCTGTCAGTCTTCTATGTTTCTATGGGGAAAACCCAAACTCACAACAACCTACACACACTTACACACAGACACACAAATGTGTGTCTGTGTAGCACATGTTTTTGCTGAATGTTTAAAATTAAGGGAGACTAGGATAGATCTATTTCAGCCTTGTTCTGGCCTCATCAGCTAGCCATACCGTCTCATTGGGATTTGAACTTGCAGCCTTTGCTTTGTGAGGCAGAGAATTAACCTCTAGGCTTCAGTATCTAATCCATTCAACTCTGTACCAGGGAAGGGTTGCATGTTATTTGTGTTGAATCACCCTGGTATATTGAAGAAGCACCACAGCTTCCTTTTTGCCTCTCGGCCCAACCCGAAGCCATTTCCAAGGCAGTTAACTTTGTTCAGAGCCGACAAACTATATTCTGTATGTGTCACATGTTTTTGCTGAATTTTAAAATTAAGGGAGACTAGGATAGATCTATTTCGGTCTTATTCTAGCCTCATCAGCTAGCCATATCCTCTCATTGGGATTCGACAGAAAAAACATATATATGTATGCATATATGTATATATGTATTTTTATTTTATTTATCTATTTTATTCATTAGATTTGTATGCCGCCCCTCTCCGTAGACTTGGGGCGGCTCACAACAACAATAGAAAACAGTTCATAACAAATCTAATAAGTTTAACGATTAAAAAAGAAAACATTAAAATCCCCATTATTAAAACATACATACACACAGACATACCATACTTAAATTGTATAGGCCTGGAGGAGATGACTCAATTCCCACATGCCTGACGGCAAAGGTGGGTTTTAAGGAGTTTACGAAAGGCAGGGAGGGTGGGGGCAGTTCTAATCTCCGGGGGGAGCTGGTTCCAGAGGGTCGGGGCCGCCACAGAGAAGGCTCTTCCCCTGGGGCCCCGCCAACCGACATTGTTTAGTTGACAGGACCCGGAGAAGGCCAATTTATTAGATTTGTATGCCGCCCCGAGTCTACGGAGAGGGGCGGCATACAAATCAAATAAATAAATAAATAAATAAATACAAATCAAATAAATAAATAAATAAATACAAATCTAATAAATAAATAAATAAATACAAATCTAATAAATAAACTCTGTGGGACCTTATCGGTCACTGGGATACATACGTATATATGTGTATATATGTATGTATGTATATAATATATTAGATTTGTTACTGTATATTGTTTTATCATTGCTGTGAGCCGCCCCGAGTCTGTGGAGAGGGGCGGCATACAAATCTAATAAATAATAATAATAATAATAATAATAATAATAATACAATTAGATGTGACTCGGTGAAAAGCTGCCTTACGTAGCAGTGGATGTGCTGGTCCCAGTTTTGATCGTAAAAAGTGGTTTGACTACTATAGACGCATAGGTTTGTGTTTAAGCTTCCAGTTTGATCACCTGGTGGTCCCCCATCAAAGCACAAACCAAGTCATCCTTGCCTAGTTTTCTTTTGGGAGGGATGGGGGGGAGAGAAAGAGAGAGAGGGAGGGAGAGAGCGAGAGAGCAGGAAATGAACAAGGTGGGTCTTCGTCCGCTAACCTCTCCTGCCTTCGTCTTGCTTTCTCTTCTAGGCGACAACATGTACAGCTGTGAAAGGTGTAAAAAGTAAGTCCCTTTCCCCCCCCCTCCCTAGTGGGGGGGGGAAGTCCTCCCTTCCCACAACACCCCTTCCTCCCCCCCTTAATTTCCCTGGAGGCTCCCCAGTTTTGCAAATGTCCAGGAACAACGCTGAGCATCTCGGTGGGAGAATAAAATTGGGAACAGCCCAGAAGCGAACTAAATTAGCGGATTGGGAGAAAGTTGGCTGAGGAATTCTGAGACCTGGAAGTCCAGAGATCTTTAAAAAGTTGCCAGGCTTTGTTTGAGAAATCCTGGAGGACACTTCCTCTTCCTTCCATTCATTTAGTTTTAAAGGAAAGATATAATTCTCTCTTTTCAATTTACACACATATATATATTTCTCTTCTTTTTAGCTTGTAAATGTACAGTGTTCCCTCGATTTTTGTGGGTTTGAACTTTGCGAATAGCCTATACCACGGTTTTTCAAAAAATATTAATTAAAAAATACTTCGTGGTTTTTTTCCTATACCACGGTTTTTCCCACCCGATGACGTCGAACATCATCACCAAACTAATAAATTTTGCAAATAAATAACAAAAAAATAATTATAGTTAATAAATAATTATGTTTATAAATATCAGGATCACTAAGTGTCTTATTCAATGGTGAGTACCAGTAATAATGGTGAGTAGATGGTTGTTAAGGGAATGGGAAATGGTAATTTAGGGGTTTAAAGTCTTAAGGGAAGGCTTGTGATACTGTCCATAGCCAAAAATGGTGTATTTACTTCCGCATCTCTACTTCGCGGAAATTCAACTTTCGCGGGCGGTCTCGGAACGCATCCCCTGCGGAAATTGAAGGAACACTGTATTCATATTGTTATTTGTATGTGTTTTTGTTTTGTTTTTTCTATTATTTTCCTTTTTGTTGTTTGTGTGTGTGTTTGTTTTCTTTTTAATCTTTTAAAATTTCAATGAAAACTTTTTTATTTTTTAAAAAGAGAGAGAAATCCTGGAGGAATCCCTTTTCCTTCTTTGTTCTTTCTCCAGGTTGCGGAACGGAGTCAAGTATTGTAAAGTGCTCCAGCTGCCCGAGGTGAGCCCTTTCCCCTTGCGTGGGTTTGCCAACAACGCTTGGCTCCATTTTTTCTTTGGTCAACGACGTTCTCTGCCGTTGCAGAGGGAGAAATATATGTCCCACCACCATCACGACCACTGGAAGCGTGGGGCAAGAAGGGAAGACGGGGGCAGGGTGAATTACATTGGGGAGGTATATTTCTGAAAAGGACAGGGGAAGGAAGGGGAAGGGATTCCCCATCATTCAGTCAGAACTCAAGACGCTTCTGGGATGAGAAGCAAAAGGTCTTCAAGGAAAAACAAAGAACGTCCAGTTGCCTCTTGAAAAAGTACCTTTTGGGCAAAGGAAGTGAATGGGAGAAGAAGAGAAAGGGGAAAAGAGAGGGGAGAGAGGAAAGAAAGGAAGGAAAAGGAGGAGAAAGGGAGAAGGAAGGAATGGAGAGAGGAAGGAACAGAAAGGAAGGAAGGAACGGATAGAAGAAAGGAAGAAGGAAGGAATGGAGATGTGAAGGAAAGGAAGAAAAGAAAAGGAAGGAAGGAATGGAGAGAGGAAGGAGGAGAAAGGGGGAAGGAAGGAACGGACAGAGGAAAGGAAGAAGGAAGGAATGGAGAGGGAAAAGGAAAAAGGAAGGAAGGAAAATGAGAAAGGGAGAAGGAAGGAACGGACAGAGGAAAGGAAGAAGGAAGGAATGGAGAGGGAAAAGGAAAAAGGAAGGAAGGAAAATGAGAAAGGGAGAAGGAAGGAACGGATAGAGGAAAGGAAGAAGGAAGGAATGGAGAGGGAAAAGGAAAAAGGAAGGAAGGAAAATGAGAAAGGGAGAAGGAAGGAACGGATAGAGGATAGGAAGAAGGGCAAAGGAAGAAGGAAGGAAGGAAAAGGAAGGAGGAAGGAAGAGGAGGAAACAGGAGCGGGTGGAGGGTAAATGGTGACTTTCCCCCAAGAGCAGCCAATGGGTTATGATCTCTGCAGGGATTTTTCAAACTCCTCCTCTGCCCCCTCCCTCCCTCCCCAGGTTCTCTGCATCCACCTGAAGCGGTTCCGGCACGAGGTCATGTACTCCTTCAAAATCAACAGCCACGTCTCCTTCCCGCTGGAAGGCCTGGACCTCCGGCCCTTCCTGGCCAAGGAGAGCCTCTCCAAGGTCACCAGCTACGACCTCCTCTCGGTCATCTGCCACCACGGCACGGCCGGCAGTAAGCCCCCTTCCTTCGCGTCCCTGGGTTCCCTGAACAGATTCGGGGCGTCGGGTAGACTAAGCCCCCCGGCTTCAGCTCTCGGCCTCTCGGTCCAAAGATGGGCTACAGCAGAGGTCTCCAACCTTGGCAACTTTAAGACTTGTGGACTTCAACTCCCAGAATTCCTCAGGCTGAGGAACTCTGGGAGTTGAAGTCCACAAGTCTTAAAGTTGCCAAGGCTGGAGACCCCTGGGCTACAGAAATGGTGGGAGGTCATAAGCATAAAACGTATCAGGAAAGACTTCATGAACTCAATCTGTATAGTCTGGAGGACAGAAGGGAAAGGGGGGACATGATCGAAACATTTAAATATGTTCAAGGGTTAAATAAGGTCCAGGAGGGAAGTGTTTTTAATAGGAAAGTGAACACAAGAACAAGGGGACACAATCTGAGGTCAGTTGGGGGAAAGATCAGAAGTAACCTGAGAAAATATTATTTGACTGAAATAGGAGTAGAGGCTTGGAACAAACTTCCAGCAGACGTGGTTGGTCAATCCACAGTGACGGAATTGAAACCTGCCTGGGATAAACATAGATCCATCCTAAGATAAAATACAGGAAATAGTATAAGGGCAGACGAGATGGACCAGGAGGCCTTTTTCTGCCCTCAATCTTCTATGTTTCTATGTTTCCTAGGTGGACATTACATCGCCTACTGCCAGAACATGATCAACGGCCAGTGGTATGAATTCGACGACCAGTACGTGACGGAAGTGCACGAAACGGTCGTGCAGAATGCCGAGGCTTACGTCTTATTTTACAGGTGAGGGTAGTCCTTGACTTAATGACCACAGGTGAGCCCACCGTCACACCGTTGCCTGGTGATCGGCCCAGAATCACCTAGCTGGTTTTCGTACCTAAGATAGGACTAGAACTCACCGTCTCCTGGCGATTGGCCCAAAGTCACCTAGCTGGTTTACATACCTAAGATAGGACTAGAATTCACTGTCTCCTAGCGATTGGCCCAAAGTCACCTGCCTGGCTTTGATGTCCATGGTGGGACTAGAACTCCCCATCTCCTAGTAGTTGACGTGAGGTCGCCCGCCTGGCTTTTATGCCTAAGCTGGGAGTGGAACGCACCCATCTCCTGGTAGAGGGCCCAAAGCCAGCAGCCAGCTTTCTCACCTAGGACAAAACTAGAATTCACCCTCTCTTGTTTTCTCTCCCTGGTGCCTTTTCAGACTCTTTTTGTCTCCTCCCCTTTGCGTCTTGCAGAAAAAGCAGCGAGGAGGCCGTCCGGGAGCGGCAGAAGGTGGTCTCCTTGGCCACCATGAAGGAGCCTGGACTGCTGCAGTTTTACATCTCCCGCGAATGGCTGAACAAATTCAACACCTTCACGGAGCCTGGGCCCATCAGCAACCACCTCTTCCTCTGCTCCCATGGAGGTAAGCGGGCACTGCGGGTGGGTGGGCGTCACCCTTTGGGCTCCTCTGCAGCAAATACGGCATTCAGGTTTGGTTGCCATGATGTAAAAAAAGATGCTGAGACTCTAGAAAGAGTGCAGAGAAGAGCAACAAGGAGGACTAGGGGACTGGAGGGTAAAACCTATGAAGAACAGTTGCAATGTAGGTAGGTAGGTAGGTAGATAGATTAGATGATAGATAGATAGATAGATAGATAGATAGATAGATAGATAGATAGATAGATAGATAGATTAGATGATAGACAGATAGATAGATAGATTACATAATAGATAGATAGATAGATAGATAGATAGATTAGATGATAGATAGATAGATTAGATGATAGATTGATAGATAGATAGATAGATAGATTAGATGATAGATAGACAGATTAGATGATAGATAGATAGATAGATTAGATGATAGATAGATAGACAGATTAGATGATAGATAGATAGATAGATAGATTAGATGATAGATAGATAGATTAGATGATAGATAGATAGATAGATAGATAGATTAGATGATAGATAGATAGATAGATAGATAGATAGATTAGATGATAGATAGATTAGATGATAGATAGATAGATAGATAGATTAGATGATAGATTGATAAATAAATAAATAGATTAGATGATAGATAGATAGATAGATAGATAGATAAACTGATAGACAATGATAGATAGATTAAATGAAAGGTAGATAGATAGATAGATAGATAGATAGAAAGATAGATAGATTAGATGATAGATTGATAAATAAATAAATAGATTAGATGATAGATAGATAGATAGATAGATAGATAGATAAACTGATAGACAATGATAGATAGATTAAATGAAAGGTAGATAGATAGATAGATAGATAGATAGATAGATTAGATGATTGATAGATAGATAGATAGATAGATAGATAGATAGATAAACTGATAGACAATGATAGGTAGGTAGGTAGATAGATTAAATGGAAGGTGGGTAGGTAGGTAGGTATGTAAATAGATAGATAGATAGATAGATAGATAGATAGATAGATAGATAGATAGATAGATAGCTTCCTCAGCCACCGATATTTGTCCAAGGCTTGGCCGTTTGGTATGACGTCACCTACGACCACGCCTTAACTAGATTGCAAGTTACAGGGGAATATGAGGGAATTTCAAAATGCTTTTCTCCTCCGGAGACCCTGTTAAAACTCTTTTCTCTGTTTGTTTTCCCCTGTAGGAATTCCACCGAATAAATACCATTATATTGACGATCTGGTGGTGATCCTGCCCCAGAATGTTTGGGAATACCTGTATAACAGGTAAGCAGTTTTAAAACAATATAAAATAGTTAATATCGCAATTAATACTAATATAGAACCCTTAAAAATCATCACCACAATCATACCATCAAACATTCCAATCGGATCATGTCTTGGCCAGAATTAAAAGACGCCCCGAGTCTTCGGAGAGGGGTGGCATACAAATATAATAAATAATAATAATAATAGTAGTAGTAGTAGTAGTAGTAGTAGTCAGGGCCTTTCGGAAAACCAGTAGGGTGGACCTCGGCGGGTAGTTGATTCCAAAGAGCCGGGGCTGCCACAGAGAAGGCCCTCCCCCACGGGTCTAACTCTCTGACGTTCTCTACGCCTCCTGATCTTGCGAGTGACAAGAGCCGGGAAAATTCACCTTGTCCATCTGGAGTAGAGAATTCCCTGCCGGGGTTTGATCCCGGGACGAAGGTTGCCATTTGGCTGAGTACTTGGGTTTTTTTTTCCCCCCCATGCTCAGGTTTGGGGGTGGCCCAGCCGTGAATCACCTCTATGTCTGTTCGGTGTGCCAGGTGGAAATCGAAGCCCTGGCTAAGCGGAGGAAAGTGGAGATCGACACCTTCATTAAGGTAAGCGTTCCCCCCCCTCCAGGAGGCCTGGTGTGGGGTAAGGGGTCGCGTTGGTGGGTCCAGAGGGAGAAGCAGGCTGGGTTTACGAAAGGGCCTCCCTCCCGATTTAAAGAAAGGGATTTGGAAGCTGGAAAGGGGGATCTGGAATGTGCAGGCAACAATAGCCATAGCATTTAGACTTATCGACCGCTTTTGCAGCCCTCTCTAAGCAGTCTACAGCAGTGTTTCCCAACCTTGGCCACTAGAAGATATTTGGACTTCAACTCCCAGAATTCCCCAGCCAGCATCCGCTGGCTGGGGAATTCTGGGAGTTGAAGTCCAAATACCTTCAAGTGGCCAAGGTTGGGAAACACTGGTCTACAGAGAGTAATCGTATTGCCCCCCAACACTCTGGGTCTTCGTTTTAGTGACCTCAGAAGGAAGGAAGGTTGAGTGAGGATTGAACTGGCAGTGGGCAGGGTTAGGGAAGGAAGGAGGGAAGGAGGGAGGGAGGGAAGAAGGAGGAAGGAAGGAAGGAAGGAAGGAAGGAGAGAAAATGAAAGAAACAAAAAGAAAGAAAGAAAGAGGAAAGGGGAAGGAAGGAAGGAAAGAAAGAAAAAAGGAAGAAAGAGGGAGGAAGGAAGGGGAAGGAAGGAAGGAAGGAAGGAAGGAAGGAAGGAAGGAAGGAAGGAAGGAAGGAAGGAAGGAAGGAAGGGAAGTTGAGTGACCGGCCATAACCTTCAAAATAAAAAGGAAGGAAAGAAGGAAGATAGGATTGAAAGTTACTGAAGTCAGCCAAAGAAGGAGGATGGGAGGGAGGGAGGGAGGGAAGGAAGGAAGGATAATAGCAATAGCCATTAGTCTTATTTCCTGACAGTTAGAAAAATTAATCTGTGGAACATCTTGCCTCCAGAAGTTGTGAATGCTCCGCCACTGGACAGTTTTTAAGCAGATGTTGGATAACTATTTCTCTGAAGTGGTGTAGGGTTTCCTGGCCAAGCAGGGGGTTGGACTAGAAGACTTCCAAGGTCCCTCCTAGCTCTGTCCCGATTAATTTGACCCCCTGGGAGGTTTCATTCCCGCCCACCCCCAGCCTGACCCCTCCCTCCATTCTCCATCTCTCCCCCCCCCCTCCAGTTGAACAAAGCCTTCCAGGCAGAGGAGTGTCCGAGCGTCATTTTCTGCATCAGCATGCAGTGGTTCCGCGAGTGGGAGGCCTTCGTCAAAGGGAAGGACAATGGTGAGACGCTGGCGGGGGCGAGGGGGTGATGGGGGACACCCACCCACCCATGTGGAGCCAGGAAGTGGCATCGGCTTCACTGCTGATTGAAAGTTGATTCTCCTCTTCCTTGGTCCTTCCCAACAATGCCCAGCCTTGGGGTTGTGATGGTCACAGTCAATTCCCCCCAGGAAGGGGGAAGCCATTTCCTGGCTGGGGAATTCTGGGATTTGAAGTCCAAGTATCTTCAAGTTGCCAAGGTTGGGAAACACTGCATTAAAAGACCAAATATATATATGGCCGATATGGGACCATCCTAGTCTCCCTTAATTTTAAAATTCCAGCTAAAAAAACATTTGACATATACAGTATATATATATGTATATGTATATGTATCTTGTTTTTGGCCAAACCACATCCAGAGCCTCCCGGTCCCTGTTCTTATTTCCCCCCAGAGCCTCCCGGTCCAATCGACAACACCAAAATTGCCGTCGCCAAAGGAAGCGGACACATGCAGGTCAAACAAGGTGAGCAAGAGGAAAATCTCATTGGCTGTGTCAGGATTAGCAACCCCCCAAAGATTAGAATTGCCCCCACCCTCCTTGCCTTTCGCAAGCTGCTTAAAACCCACCTCTGCCGTCAGGCATGGAGGAACTAAGATACACTCTCCCCCTAGGCCTTTAAAATTTTATGCATGGTATGTTTGTATGTATGTTTGGTTTTTTATATTAATGGGTTTTTAATTGTTCCTAACATCAGACGACTATTGTACACTGCTTTATTGTTGCTGTCAGCCGCCCCGAGTCTCTGGAGACGGGCGGCATACAAATCCAATAAATAAATAAATAAGGTAAAAGGTAGAACATAAAGCATGTTAATGCTGTGTCATAGGGTGTGAAAAGCAACATGAGAAAATATTCTTTGACTGAAAGAGTCGTAGATGCTTGGAACAAACTCCCAGCAGACGTGGTTGGTCAATCCACAGGAGCTGAATTTAAACCTGCCTGGGATAACACATAGATCCATCCTAAGATAAAATACAGGAAATAGTATAAGGGCAGAGTAGATGGACCAGGAGGTCTTTTTCTGCCGTCAATCTTCTAGGTTTCTATGAATGAGGAAGGAAGGAAGGAAGGAAGAATCCACAGGAACTGAATGTAAACATGCCTGGGATAAACATAGATCCATCCTAAGATAAAATACAGGAAATAGTATAAGGGCAGAGTAGATGGACCAGGAGGTCTTTTTCTGCCGTCAATCTTCTAGGTTTCTATGAATGAGGAAGGAAGGAAGGAAGGAAGGAAGGAAGGAAGGAAGGAAGGAAGGAAGGAAGGAAGGAAGGAAGGAAGAATCCACAGGAACTGAATGTAAACATGCCTGGGATAAACATAGATCCATCCTAAGATAAAATACAGGAAATAGTATAAGGGCAGACTAGAGGGACCAGGAGGTCTTTTCCTGCCGTCAATCTTCTAGGTTTCTAGTAATAGTGATATGAAGAAACCTGGACTGGTTTAATATCCACTTGTAAATAAGCTGAATACAGCTAAAGTAAAGTTCCTGTAGAGAGAAGACTGAAACAGAAGATATTTTGCACTGAAGAATAAAACTGCATATTTTCGGACAGGCTGCGGCCCACCAGTCTCCCTCAAGCCAATCAAAGACTGAAACCCAACCTGCCCGGAACGGTGTTTAAGGCTCCGAGTTCGAATGCTTGCCGGAATCTCTCCCGATCGTCTCTCTCTCTCTCTCTCTCTCTCACCTTTTCCAGGAGCCGATTACGGGCAGATCTCGGAGGAGACCTGGACCTACCTGAGCACGCTCTACGGCGGAGGCCCCGAGATCGCCATCCGGCAAAACGTGGCCCAGGTGCAGGAGGTGGACAGTCTCCACGGAGAACAGAAGATCGAAGCCGAGACCAGAGCTGTTTAAACCGAGGGGCGCGTTCAGGTAAGCTGTCTGGGGAACCCAAAGCGGACGCGGACGGTGGCTCGGTTAAGTTACAGGGCTGACATTTGCATCCCGACAGGAGCCAGGGTGGCGCAGTGGTTAGAGTGCAGGCTACTTCAGCTAACTGCTAGCTGTAGGTGGGCAGTTCAAATCCCACTACCGGCTCTAGGTTGACTCAGCCTTCCATCCTTCCAAGGTGGATAAAATGAGGACCCAGATATTGTTGGGGGCAATAGGCTGGTTCTGTAAACTGCATAGAGAGGGCTGGAAAAGCACTGTGAAGCGGTATATAAGTCTAAATGCTATTGAAAGAGAGAGAAAGAAAAAGAAAGAAAGAGAAAGAAAAAAGCAAGCAAAGAAAGAGAAAGAGGGAGGGAGGGAGGAAGAAGGAAAGGAAGAAAGGAAGGAAGAAAGAGACAGAGAAGGAGAGAGGAAAGGGAAGGAAGGAAGGGAGGTGGCACAGTGGTTAGAGTGCAGCACTGCAGGTTCCCTTCAGCTAACTGATAGCTGTAGTTGGGCAGTTCAAATCTCACCACCGGCTCCAGCTTGACTCAGTCTTCCATCGTTCCCAGGTGGGTCAAATGAGGACCCAGATTGTTGGGGCTGATTCTGTCAACCGCTTAGAGAGGGCTGTCAAAGCACTAGGAAGCGGTATATAAGTCTAAATGCTATTCCTTCCTTCCTTCCTTCCTTCCTTCCTTCCTTCCTTCCTCCCTTCCTCCCTCCCTCCCTCCCTCCCTCCCTCCCTCCCTTCCTTCTGGTTGACTCAGTCTTCCATCCTTCCCAGGTGGGTCAAATGAGGACCCAGATTGTTGGGGGCAAGAGGCTGATTCTGTAAACTGCTTAGGGAGGGCTGGAGAAGCACTGTGAAGCGGTATATGTCTAAATGTTATTGAAAGAGAGAGAGAGAGAAAGAAAGAAAGAAAGAAAGAAACAGAGAAGGAGAGAAGGAGAGAGGAAAGGGAGGGAAGGAAGGAAGGGAGCCAGGGGGCTCAGTGGTTAGAGTGTAGCCCTACAGGCTCCTAACTGCTAGCTGTAGTTCAGCAGTCCAAATCTCACCACCGGCTCCAGGTTGACTCAGCCTTCCATCCTTCTTAAGTGGGTCAAATGAGGACTCAGATTGTTGGGGGGCAAGAGGCTGATCCTGTAAACTGCTTAGGGAGGGCTGGAAAAGCACTGAGAAGCGGTATATAAGTCTAAAGGCTACTGCTATTGCTAACTGCAGCAAGAAAGGTTATAAAATGGGGCCAAAACTCAACGAACATGTCGCCTCCCTGAGCCGTTTGAGAAGGGCGGCATAGCAGTCTAAATTAATAAATCAAATAAATAAATGTCCCTTAGCAACGAGAAACGTTTGGGCTCAGCGGTGGTCGTAAGTCCAGGGCTACTTCTGTTGTTCTTCTTGACGTCTCCCTTCCTTCCTTCAGGTCGGCTCCCCCTTCAAACTCCTCCTGCGCCTTGGAAGTCAACACACCTCCAACCTCTGCTCTCACCACTACCACCCCCTGCCCTGGCCCCAGGCAGCCCCCTTGGCCATCAGTCTTCATTTGAAGGTCGGACGCTTCTCCCTCCCTCTCGGAGGATGGAGTGGAGGGCTGACAGCATCTCGCCTGCCCTACGTAGGCCCCCAAAATCGTCCCGGTCCAGGCAAGGTTTGAGCACCTGGTCCGGTTTGGTTTCTTGCTTTCTTATCCCATGGCTCGGAAAGGCGTCAGGCCTGCCAAAGGGATTCTATGGGGAGAAGTTTTTGGAAGGGAGGCGGTGTCATCGCCTTCGTCGCCTTGCTAGGGGCCCTTTTGTGACTCGGAGCTGCTCTTGAGGCACCAAGCAAAGGTGCATCAATTAATCTTGGTTCTCTTTTTGGGTTCCTCTCCTGAATTTTTTTTACCTGGATGGGAGGGGGGTGCAGGAGAGATTTTTGAAGGACCTCATCGTTCGAAGGGAGTATGTGGGCGACAGATCCCCCCCTCCCCCTTTTGTGGCACATAAAATATATATTTATTTTCCCTCCCTTCACCTGTACGGATCAAAACAGGTGGGGTGGAACCTCCCCACCTCCCAATTCCCTTCTATTTATCTTATTTATTTGCAAAAAAAATGGATTGTCCTCGGTTCTTCTAAGTCTTTTTGTCTTCCTGACAGCTTCAAGTATTGCCCGGCACAGCCTGGTAACCCCTTAAAACCAGGTATAGGGCCTCGAGCCACATAGAGCGATGCTTGAATTTTCATCCAGGGGTTCCTTACTCATGCCAGAAACACCCCCCCCCCCCAAAAAAAAACATTTTTACAAAGAAATGAGGGAACCCTCTACATCTGTGGGCTGAAAGAGGCTGAGCTGATCTTGGGAGGATCAGTTGAAGGAATGGGGGACCCCCCCCCCCCTTTCTCCGTGAATCGATGCTGACGTTCACTCCCCCCCCTCCAATTCCTGCAAAATTTCCATCGGGGGTCGTGTGACGTTCTCAACCGCCTGGATGATGTTTGGAGCGAGATGGAGCTTCCTGGGCCAATGGCAGTTCCACTTTGGACGTGAACGAAGAGCTGGCCTCTTTTCGCTTCTTTGGCAGAGCCTCGCCGGTGGCTACTCCTCGAGAAAGCAGAGGGTCTCAAACTGTCCTAGCCGTTTGTCACTTGGCACCTTTCTCCCCCTGCCCACAGCCTCACTTTTCGACCCAGGTTGCAAGATGGTTTATTATTATTATTATGATTACTTTTTTCTGGAGAAAGGGGGTGGAACAGAGGCAGAATGAAATGTGGACTTTGGGAGAAGCGGCTTCGAAGACGAGACGTCGGTGGCAGAGGCTGGGTTGGAGACCCACCTTAAAAAAGAGACCCCGGACAGGTGTCTTGGCTTCACCTCTTACCTGATTTGCGTTTCTCTCTCTCTCCCACGGTCCTCCCCTGGGAGGGGCAGCCTTGTTTTCGCATCGTCTTGCCTGGATTTCCTTAGCGGGGACTGGGGACCTCGGGCGATTCCAAAATGGATTTCATTTCATTTTATTTTTCCTGCCGAGAACATCAGCCAATAAAACTCGCTCGCATTCAAAACTCCGTCAACGTGGCTTTGCTTCCATCTGCCGCCGAGTCCTCTGAGTTGGGTGGGCTACTTAGTCTTCCCTGAGCTGCAGCCCATAGTGTTCTGTCGGGCTCTCTGGTAGACTCCTCCCGAAAATTCACAGGTACAAATTTCAGACACACACACGTTTGAAAATTCAAAACAATGTTCTTTATAAGGAAAATTCACTTAAACCAAGCCCTCTTTTGGGATAGCAAAGAGCACTGGTCTCCAAACAAACTGGTAATTTGTACAAGTCCCTTATCAGTTCTGTGATACTTAGCTTGCAGCTGTGAGGCAATTCACAGTCCTTCTTCTTTCACAAAGTGACACACACTTTGCTCTGGTTTAGTTTCAAAGCGGGGAAAAATCAGCACACAAAAGGTCAAAGTCAGCAAAGCAGTCACGAAACACAACGATCAGATAGTCCTCCACAATGGCCAAACCCACCGGCAGCTATTTATAGCAGCCTCACTAATGACCACAGCCCCACCCAACCACAGGTGGCCTCATTTTCTTTGATAATCATCTCTCAGTTGTTGCTGCCTATGCATCGCTCTCCGCATGCGTGTCTGTATCATTAACTCTTGTTCTGAATCCAAGGAGGAGCTAGATAATTGATCTCCTTCTGAGCTGTCTGCCCCACTCTCCTCCATGTCACTCATGTCTTCTTGGTCAGAGGAGCCTTCATCAGCAGATTCCACCGGGGGCAAAACAGGCCTGCAGCATGTGGATGTCTCCCCCACATCCACAGTCCTTGGGGCAGGAGCTGGGCCAGAGCTAACCACAACAGGACCCTATATATCGGTCCGTGATGGTGAACCTGGGGCATTCATGTCCCCCCTTTCCCTTCTGTCCTCCAGACTGCACAGATGGAGTTTATGAAGTGTTTCCTGATCAGTTTTGTGCTTAAGACCTTCCACCATTTTTGTAGCCGATCTTTGGATCCGTTCAATTTGATCCATCTCTTTTTGTAGGTGAGGTCTCCAGAACTGGACACAGTATTATTCCAAATGGGGACCCACCAGCGCTCTATACAGCGGGATCACCAATCCAGGTTTCTTCCTATTACTATTACTAGAAACATAGAAAATTGACGGCAAGACCTCATGGTCCATCTAGTCTGGCCTTATACTATTTCCTTTATTTTATCTTAGGATGGATCTATGTTTATCCCAGACATGTTTAAATTCAGTTGCTGTGAATTTACCAACCACGCCTGCTGGGAGTTTGTTCCAAGCATCTACTCTTTCAGTCAATGTTTAAATTCAGTTGCTGTGAATTTACCAACCACACCTGCTGGGAGTTTGTTCCAAGCATCTACTCCTCTTTCAGTCAAATAATATTTCCTCACGTTGCTTCTGATCTTTCCCCCAACTAACCTCAGATTGTGCCCCCTTGTTCTTGTGTTCACTTTCCTATTGAGAACACTTCCCTCCTGGACCTTATTTAACCCTTTCACATATTTCAATGTTTCAATCATGTGTACACCTAGAAAAAGATATGGATAAAATTGAATGGGTCCAAAGATGGGGCTACAAGAATGGTGGAAGGTCTTAAGCATAAAACGTATCAGGAAAGACTTCATGAACTCCATCTGTAGAATCTGGAGGACAGAAGGAAAAGGGGGGACATGATCGAAACATTTCAATACATTAAAGGGTTAAATAAGGTTCAGGAGGGAAGTGTTTTTAATAGGAAAGTGAACACAAGAACAAGGGGCCACAATCTGAAGTGAGTTGGGGCAAAGATCAGAAGCAACGTGATGGAGGGAGAGAGGGATAATGAAAAGGAAGGGAAGGAAAGAAGGGAGAATGAGGAAGGGAAAATGGGAGAAATGAAGGCTTGGGGTCATTAGATTCTAGCCCCCTGGCCAATGAAGGTATGGGGGGTTTGTTGACTGAATGAATATGTGTGCATTTTCATTGGTTTTTAGGTTTAACTCTTAACTTTAATTAATTGGATTTCGATGTACATTGTCTTTTTATATGTTGCAAGCCGCCCCGAGTCTCTGGAGAGGGGCGGCATATAAATCCGAGTAATAAAATAATTAAAATAAAATAAATAAGAATGAAAGAAGAGTAGGCAGTAGTGAAACAAGGAAGGAAGAGAAAGAAAAGGGAGGGAGCGATAATGAAAAGAAAGGGGAGGGGGGAAGAAAGGAAAGGAAAAGGGAGAATGAGAAGAGGAAGGAAGGAGGGAGGAAGTAAGGAAGGAAAGAATGAGGAAGAAAGGGAAAGGAGGGGGAGTAAGGAAGGGATGGAAGGGAGAATGAAGAGGAAGAAGGAGGGAGGGAGGAAGCAAGGAAGGAAAGAATGAGGAAGGAAGGGAAAAAATGAAAGAGGAGGGGGAGTAAGGAAGGGATGGAAGGGAGAATGAAGAGGAAGAAGGAGGGAGGGAGGAAGCAAGGAAGGAAAGAATGAGGAAGGAAGGGAAAGAATGAAAGGAGGGGGAGTAAGGAAGGGATGGAAGGGAGAAAAGAGGAAGGAGGAGGAAGGGAGGATGGAAAGAAGGGAGAATGAAAGTGGGAGGAAGGAAGGGATGGAGAGAATGAGAAGGAAAAGGAGTGAGTGGGAAGGGAGGAAATGTGAATGAGAAAAAGGAGGAGAAATGAGGGGAAAATATGAGAAAGAGGGAGGAAAGAGAATGCTGCCTTGACTACACAATTCATTTAATGACTGGTTTGCTTAACAACCATGGCAAAAGAAGGTAAACTTCACTTCATTCACTTTTCTTTGCAAAAAAATAATAATCCTGGTTGTAAATCAAGGTCCATCTGGATTCTGGTGTGTGTATGTGTTTGTGTGTATATGTGTGTGTGTGTGTTTGTGTAAAGTTTGTTTCCCCTCCTAATTTTATACGTGTCCAAACATACCCACACCAAATGTGCACAAATCATAGTTCCAGCCTTTGCTCGCTTTCAAATGGAAGCACTTTTATTTGATTGAATTCTGTCGCCAGAAATAAAAGGAGTCAAAAAACACTAGAACTCGGGATTTTCTTTACACTTCTGCTAGGGAAATCATACATACAGACATTTAAGTCGCCACCGAAAAACCTACATTAAAAAAGAAATCCAGTGCCTAAACTCACAGAAGTAAACCATTTAAAAAAAAAAAAACCAAAAGGAAAAACCAAAAAAAAAAAAAGTGCTTGACGTTTTATGTTAAAATATAATTTGGCGGGGTTCTTTTTTTTCCTTTAAATTTTTTTTGACACTTCAAGCATGAGGAGGAAGGATATGAAGGACGCAGAACCTTTGAAAAATATTCAGCGTTAAAACACAGTTTTTCAGTAAATATTTTTTTTCTTCTCTCTCGTCTATTTACAGATGGTAAGAAAGGGTGTTAGCAAGAACAGAGGGTGACAAGAGGCCAGGATAATCTGGTTTAGTCTGATCCTAACCAAGGAGGGGAAAAAACCTTTTAGAAACGGGTTGTGTTACTTGCCTAGTTCAAATTCATACCTCTAGCACCCTGCATTAAAATCCCATGCATGGTTTTTACGCATAGATTTAACTTTTCATGTACCGAGTATATATACAGTGATACCTTGTCTTACAAACTTAATTGGTTCCAGAACGAGGTTCTTAAGGTGAAACGTTTGTAAGACGAAACAATGTTTCCCATAGGAATCAATGGAAAAACGATTAATGCGTGCAAGCCCAAAATTCACCCCTTTTGCCAGCCAAAGCGCCCGTTTTTGCGCTGCTGAGATTCCCCTGAGGCTCCCCTCCATTGGAAACTCCACCTCTGGACTTCTGTGTTTTTGCAATGCTGCAGGGGAATCCCAGCATCGCAAAAATGAGCGATTCACTGGCAACGGAAATCCGGAGGTGGGGTTTCCCAGTGAAGGGAGCATCAGTGAAGTTGCAGCATCGCAAAAACACCGAAGTCCTCGAAACCCCACCTCCGGATGTCTGTGTTTTTGCGATGCTGCGATTTCACTGAGTCTTCCCTCACTGGTAAACCCCACCTCTGGACTTCCGTTGCCAGCGAAGCGCCCGTTTTTGCGCTGCTGGGTTTCCCCTGCTGGGATTTCCCTGCAGCATCACAAAAACACGGAAGTCCAGAGGTGGGGTTTCCCATGGAGGGGAGCCTCGGGGGAATCCCAGCAGCGCAAAAAACAGGTGCTTCGCTGGCAAGGGAAGACCAGAGGTGGGGCATCCCAGCAGTGGCAGTGGGTTTGTAAGGTGAAAATAGTTTGTAAGAAGAGGCAAAAAAATCTTATACCCCGGGTTTGTATCTCGAAAAGTTTGTATGACGAGGCATTTGTAAGACAAGGTATGACTGTATATATATTCTTCATATATACTGTATATATATATGAAGAAGGGGATAGACATCACAAACTCCAGAACGTTTACAAAGTTTTTTTAAACTACTCAGCTTTCGGTAGCCTCTGTGTTGACTTTGTCGGGATACATTCTGATGAAGTCAGCAGGGCCTGATGAAAGCTTAGTAGTTTTAAATAATTTTTTTAAACGTTCCAGAGATTGTGACGTCCATCGCTTCTTCATCTGTAACTATACCTGGCATTTGCATTTTTAGGACAATTCTTTTATATATATATGATGGACAATATTCTGACCTCCAGAACGTTTTTAAAGGAAATATTTAAAATACTAAGCTTTCAGCAGCCCCTGTTGACTTTGTCAGAGTGTAAAATCCTCATAGAATGAAGTCAGCAGGGCCTGACGAAAGCTTCGTAGTTTTAAATAATTTTTAAAAATGTTCTGGAGATCGTGACGTCTATCGCTTTGTCATCTATAACTATACCTGGAACTCGCATTTTAAAGACAATTCTTGTATGTTTGTGTGTGTGTATGTGTGTATATATATATATATATATATATATATATATATATATATATATATATATATATATATATATATATAATATATTCTGAATGAGGAAAATTTTGAAAACATCTCTCTTAAATTTATTATATGACATGGACGAAAGCTTCCAGGGTGAAATTGAAAAAAATAATAATCTCAAAACAAGCCTTCCAAGTCAATTACACATATTGGGATTCAAAGCTACAGCATTTTTGGCACCATTCTAAGTATTTGTGTTTTCCCCAGCCACCTCAAAATCTCTTGTTATAAAGCAGGCAAATCCCACCCACCCCCCAAAAAATTGAATTAAAATTTAAGGGCAGATAACAACTCTCTTCTTACTTTTTCTCTTTATACTGCATCAAAAATAACCATTTCAAAAAAAAAAAAGTCTTGGGCATTCGCTTCTATTCCAGAGTTGGGAAAAAAATAGCATAACTTTCCTTTATGTCTTAAACAAATCCACTTCTTTCCCCCCCCCATATTAAACCTATGTTGTATCAAGGTTTAAGCTGGCAGTCGATAACCGATCTGGTGGGTCTTTCCCTAATTGAATGAAGGCAGAGATTATGTGCTTTTTTTGCCCCAGTCTTTGCACCTGGATTTTAAAAAGGAGATTGAAACCATAGCTCAATTGCAACCTTGTTTTGTGGACAACAAAATTACAGTTGGGTTTATTTATCTGTCCACACGGACGTTCCAGATCAGGAATGGTCGAGCGAGATCTTAGATCTGGTGGTGCACCAAACATGAAGCTTACAAGAAGCTTTTTAAAAAAAATATATATATATATTTTCAGGGGGGGAAAAGGGAACTTGCTCCCAAAAAGGTTCAAAAAGCAAGAATGAATGACTCTTTTCTAAGAACGCCAGATATTTAGAAAGGAGTAAAAAAATAATTGGGAATTTTAAACTAAAACAGGATGTTTATTTTGTTGGAAACCCCCAGGTGCAAAAAATTCCTTGCCGCGTTGGGCTACAGGGAAAGAATCATTTCAGGTCATTTTATTTTCAAGCCAATAACTCAGCAACTGCCCCAAACTGGAGTTTTCCTAAACCGAAGACCAAATGGGAAGCTCTCTGGTTAAATTCATGCTGTAACTTTTATTTTGTTTTGCTTTGGGCTTCCTCAAATTCTCCCTGTAAGGTAGGAAACTGGGAGGCCGGTCTGCCTTTGGCTCGAGGGAGGTTGGGTAAAAAAATTTTTGGGGGGGAATAATGTCCCCCTCCTTGAATTTTCATGTCCATGGAGAGGGGCGGCATATAAATCCAATAAATCTAATCTAATCTAATCAAATATGCTGCAGGCAGACCAAACTCCAGACGAGGCTGTGCCCAGCTTCTGATAATCACGGGTAGACTATTCCCAAGAGTGGAGGATCGATTTAGTTTCCTCGGCTTGTTGCTCATCCAATCCTTAGCAAATCCAAGCTGGCCATTCCTAGAGTCGTTCCTAGCTTGCTGAGGTTCATAGCAGTCAAGATTTGCTTTTCTTCCACTGGGATATTTTAATGGTGAGGATGTTGAAGGATGTTATAATGGTGCAGTTGTATCCACAAATGGATATTGATAGTCCCCTCCTTATTAAAACTGCTGATCTGGACGGCGTTTCCAATATGCACTTTGGCTTCCAACATTTCACTTCCCTGCTCGCAACCTTTCTCCATCCCCAAAAAATATCAGGAAAAGAGGCGAGTTCAAAACTCAGCACAGCAATAACCTTCTTGGCCAATCTGCTATGACAGTGTTTCCCAACCTTGGCCACTTGGAGATATCTGGACTTCAACTCCCAGAATCCCCCAGCCAGCATTCGCTGGCTGGGGAATTCTGGGAGTTGAAGTCCAAATATCTCCAAGTGGCCAAGGTTGGGAAACACTGTGCTATGAGACTCCAGTTTTTGAGAAGTATCGTAGCACTTTTGGGGGATGCTGACTTTGATTTGATGGCATAGCTCCCAAAATGGAATTAAAAACTGGGGTGGACGTTGAGAGCAGGCGAGAGCTAAGAAGAGCAGTGAAATTTGGCTGGGATGGATCGCAGAACCAAAAGGGCTGAAGGGACCTTGGAGGTCTTCTAGTCCAACCCCTTGCCCGACGTAGGATGAGGTTGGGAAAAGTTGAAATAAATAACATGGGGATAGGCGTGGGAGAAAAGGGGGGGGGGAGGTGGATTTTGGGAGGCGCCATGCCAAATAATTTAATTAAAAGGTCAGGAGAGAGAGATTAAACGGGCTTAAAAATGACCTGGAACAGGCACAGAGAGAAATGAAGAAAATAATAATAATCAAGATTTGCATGAAAGATGTTGGGTGTCTAAAAAAATATTAATGAAATAGAAGTCACGCAGATGGGCAAACGAACCCCTGGCAAGCTCAGCCAGGCTTGGGGTGGGTGCAAACGGCTTCCTACCCTTGGTAAACCAGTTTAGCCAGCCCAGCAATGGGTAAATCAGTTTAGCCAGCCCAGCAATGGGTAAATCAGTTTAGCCAGCCCAGTAGCACTCAGTAGCCCAGTTCGCAAGACAAGGCAGAAAGGTTCAAGGGCTTTGGAACAAGGCAGGTTTCCTTGGCTGTGCCTCCCAAAAAATTCATCAGCCAACATTTGGACCGGTTTGAGAATTCTGGGAATTGAAGTCTGCCTGCTCTTAAAGCCACCGAGGTTGAGAAACCCTACATCAGACCATACGCCCGGGGAAAAAAAGCATCCTTAATTTTTAGTAAGTGGACTGTAGGATGAATGGGACCTGTTATCCATAGGCACTTGCTAGAATGGAAATCTAAATTCCTTCCTGCGGGAGGGTTGTAGACCACGTCATGGAGGTTTTAGCATAGATGAGGTGGTGGCGAACTCCATGGGTATCTACAAACCTCTCTGATTTGGCCATCTCACCATCCCCCAAACCTCTGAACCGCTTTCTGCAAGTTTTCAGGCTATGTGAAACTGCTTGAACCCAGGTCCAAAAGAGGGTGTTTGGTCTGGGCAAGGCACGCCTTGGGCTCCCCATCGATTGCCAAAGTCTGCAGCTTCATTTATACATAACGCTCAGACTCTACTTCAATATACACTGCTCAAAAAAACCAAAGGGAACCCTTAAACAACACAATATAACTCCAAGTCAATCAAACGTCTGTGAAATCAAACTTAGACAGTTTGATTTCACAGACGTTTGATTGACTGGGAGTTATATTAGGAAGCAACACTGATGGACAATCAATTTCACAGGTTGTTGTGCACATTCAACTTTGTACAGAACAAAGTATTCAATGGGAATATTTCATTCATTCAGATGTAGGATGTGTTATTTGGTGTGTTTATTTATTTATTTCTTTGAGCAGTATATATACCTTGGTTAGGGGAGGTATTTTGCTCTCAAACCATGGCTTCTCCACTAACCCTGGACCAACCCAGACCATCATGATGCAAATCTTAAGTTAAATTTCTCCTGGGCTGGTTTGGAAGTAACGCCCCTCAAAATTAGCCAGGCTAAATTGAAGTGATGTCACAAGCCACCCAAGGAGCAACCCATGGCCAAAAGAGGTCCTTTCTATGACTCCATATGAGTCTCTGCTCTTGGAAGCTTGTTCTCCTTCCAAGGAGCCTCCTTTGGATCTGGGTGTGATGAACAGATGGAGAAATGGAGTCCCTCTACCACACCATGGTGTGAGACACACCAAGCCCAACCACTCACCCAACTGAGATGGAACACCCTTCGCCTTCTCCCCTGGAGAAAGTGGAACAGGAAACCCCTTGCCCGACTTCTATAAGTCTTTTCCAATCTAGGGTCCTCAAGGAAGGTTGGTCAACCTAACCAATGGACATGGAAGTCATTTCTCAACATGGCCAATGGACTCCCAATGGGAAACGTTTCCATCTCCTTCTTTGACCACCATGGGAAATCCTTTCCACTCCTCCATTTTCTCCTCAAAAGCCCACCCACTCCTAGCCAAGGGTCAATACATCTGCTGCCTTAAAACAAAAATTATTTGAGCCTTAGGCCCATGAATTAGCCGCGAACCAAACATACAATGTCAGATTTGGCGACAAAGCTTAGTTTCTATCTAGCGGTCAGACCCTCCATCTAATAACTTGGTTTCAAAGACCCCAGCTAGGGAAAGTCCCCCTGGTTTTCATCTTCTGTGTAGGGGACCTGTTTACAAAATCCTTTGAGGGACGAGGAGAAAAAGAGGCGAGGAAGGGAAACCGTGTGATCAGCCGATTCCATCCCGTCGCTGGAGGAGGAAAGGAAGAAGAGGGAGGATTCCACAGTTTGGATCCAGTGGTGGAGATCTCTTGAACCCAATCAAAGGTGGATCCGTCGGTGCCACGGCTCAAAGGCAGGTGAACGTTAAGAAGCAATGAAGGATGAGCTTGAAGGACAGTTTTAGAGCGGGGAGCTTTAATTCTCCTTCCATGGAGGACTTTTGAAATTCCTTAACTTCTCCTTCCCAAGCTCACCAGCGCCAGAAGTGGTTTCAAAAAACGGGACACGCGTTTCAAAATAATCGTAAAATCCAATCGTCCGTTTCGTTCTCCCATGGGCCCAGCTCGTCCCGAGGCTCTTGTCACAGCCTTTGACGATGTGTGGTTTTCTTCTTTTTTTTTGCCTTTAGGAATCTAAAACTAAGCAAACGAAAACAGAAAGATACAAAGGATAAAAGTAAGTCCTTGTCTTACAAGAGATCATTTAGTGTCCATTCAAAGATACGGCAAGGCTGGGAAAAGGGACCTAGGACCATTTTTTACACTGTAATCAACTAATCAATTGACCAATCAATTAACGGATCAATTAACCAATTAACCAATCAATCAATCAATTCATTAATCAATCAATCGACCTATCAATCAACCAATTAACCAATCAAACAATTCATTAATCAATCAATTGACCTATCCATTAACTAATCAACCAATTAACTAATCAATCAATTCATTAATCAATCAATTGACCTATCAATTAACTAATCAACCAATTAACCAATCAATCAATTCATTAATCAATCAATTGACCTATCAATTATCCGATCAATTAAATTCAGTTAACAACCATCTCGCTTTGCAAAGGAGGTTTCGGATTTAACTGTGGTCGTCAGCTGAGGACTGCCTGTATGTTACCTTTGGCATTCTTCTCCAAAAAGACCTCAACGTAAGACGTGGGGACGTAGCCTTCCTCATCTTCGTTCCTCCGGATGCGAGTCCATCCGTCTCCTTTGTCTTCCTCTATGACAAACAGAGTTTCTCCTTCCGTCACAGAAATGGTTCCTTCATTCTGTCCTGGAAGGGAGAAGCCAATGTGGGTTAGGACAAGTGAGTCACAAAAACCCCCACCTCTAAATTCCGTCACATCCTCTGCATCAGGGTCAATCCTGCCCTAAAGAGGCAGAAAATTGAGCACTTAGACCAGGAGTCAGCAATCTGTGGCTCTGGAGCCACATGCGGCTCATTCATCCCTTTGCTGCGGCTCCCTCTTGCCAGTTGGCTCCACAATTGATGGGGCTTTCGGTTAGGACAGGTAGAGGAAAAAGGACGCCGCACTAGGAAGAGACTCTATGGTGGGGGAACACCAGACTTCCAGTCAGCAGAAGATAAAGGATGTTGTGCTAGGAGGGGACTCTATGGTGGGGGAAATCGACTCTTCCTGTCAGCACAGGAAAAGGGATATTGTGATAGGAGGGGACTCTATAGTGGGGGAACCGGACTCTTCTGGTCGGCAGAGAAAAAGGATGTTGTGCTAGGAGGAGACTCTATGGTGGGGGAAATGGACTTCCGGTCAGCAGAAGAAAAAGGGCATTGTGCTAGGAGGAGACTCTGGTGTGCATGCGTGTGTGTATGAGAGAGAGAGAGAGAGAGAGAGAACTGGATTTCCGGTCAGCAGAGGAAAATGGCATGCTAGGAAGAGACTCTATGGCAAGGGAAGTAGATTTCCAGGGCGTGCAAGAATCTTTCACCAGAGGTTTCTGGGTCCCCTTTGGAGAATTCCTCCCTTACCGTCAAAGGTGTACAGAGCCTTGCAAGTGCCGATGGTGGGTAAGGGTTCCTCGTCATCAAATTCATCATCAAATTCCGTCGTCGGCGTTTTCATCTCACTCTCCTGGCTGGGTTCCTCTGTGTAACCGCCATCGGGACTGCTCAAGACAGGAAGAGGAAAAAGGAAGGCAACCACTATAGCAAACGCTCGGGTTGGCTGGAGAGGAGAAGGGAGGAGGCGCCGGCAGGTTATATGTATATAGGTTCAAATCCCAGTGAGCGTATGGCTAGCTGATGAGAGGAAACAACCTCGAAATAGATCAATTCTAGTCTCCCTTACATACATACATACATACATACATACATACATACATACATACATACATTTTTGTATATGTATATAGCATGTTTATGTGTGTGTTATTTATTTATTTATTTATTTATTGTTTGTTTATTTATTTATTTATTGGATTTGTATGCCGCCCCTCTCCACAGACTCGGGGCGGCTAACAACAGCAATAAAACAGTATATAACAAAATCCAATACTAAAAACAGTTAAAAACCCATTAATATAAAAAACCAAACATACATACATACATACCGTGCATAAAATTGTGAAGGCCTAGGGGGAAAGCGTATCTCAATTCCCCCATGCCTGGCAGCAGAGGTGGGTTTTAAGCAGCTTTCGAAAGGCAAGGAGGGTGGGGGCAATTCTAATCTCTGGGGGGAGTTGGTTCCAGAGGGCCGGGGCCGCCACAGAGAAGGCTGGGAATGCTTTCTTTTGAGGGCAGGTGAGGTTGCAAGGTTGGCATCTGAGAGAGCCACGCCCCAGACCTTTGCCATTCATGGATTCCCCAGGACAGTACAGGTACTGTACCTCTCTCGGTCTTGAACGCAGTTGGTGACGGTCAATGTGTTACTCTGGGGCTCGTATGCTCCACTCTGCCGGCGCATCACCTCCGTCCGGACAGGTAACCGACCTTCCACCTCTGCTAACCAGCCCTGAAGTAGAGAAGGAAGGAAAATGAGGGATTTTAATACTCTTGGGAGATAGGAGTGTTGTGGTCTGTCCACGTCCCATGTAACTGGTCACGTATCCCGAGTATTGAGAGGCGGTTGTGGTGCAGTACCTTGGGCCTGTACACTTGGCACCTGAGTCCAATAGCGAGGTTGGAGAGGATTTGTTGTCAGAGTTTGAAAGCCAACCGGAGCCTTCTATATCTCCCGAGGTGCACATGAGTGACTCAGGAAAAAAGGAGGAGCCTTTCCTTGAACCTAGGGCGCGCAGGGCTGCTAGAAGGCAGGAGTGGCTAAGCAAGAGGAGGTCTCTTTCCTCCTCGTCTGGGGAATTCTAGGAATTGAAGTCCACCCATCTTAAAGCAGGCTGGCTGGGGGATTCTGGGAGTTGAACTACACCCATCGTAAAGCAGGATGGGTGGGGAATTCTGGGAATTGAAGTCCACCTGCAGCAGTAACTGATTCTCGCTGAACTCCCTACCTCAAATTTCTGTACTTCCAGCCTCAGCTTCTCCAAGTTTTGTCCGAGTTCAGCTAACTTAGTGTCCACGCTCGCTGCGTCCCCCATTTGAGGGTTCTTGACGTAGACGTCTTTCATTTTCGTTAAGGCCTCCCTGTGAAGGAAAGAGGGTAGAACCACCATCAAGTCACGAACCTAAAACCACCCTCAACATCTCTTCAGGACTTGGAATATCTGTACTCATCCATTTGGAGCCTAAACACCCCCATGACCAAAGGCTGCTAGTTTTTTTTCCCGAGGAGAGGTCAAATGAGGACCCAGATTGTTCGGGGCAAGAGGCTGATTCTGTAAACTGTTTAGAGAGGGCTGTAAGAACACTAAGAAGCGGCATATAAGTCTAAATGCTATTGTCCTTCCTTTTCTCCCTCCCTTCTTCCTTCCTTCCTTCCTTTTCTCCCTTCCTTCTTCCTTCCTTCCTTCCTTTCTTCCTTCCTTTCTTTCCTCCCTCCCTTCTTCCTTCCTTCCCTCCCTCCCTCCCTCCCTTCTTTCCTTCCTTCCCTCCCTCCCTTCTTCATTCCTTTCCTCCCTCCCTCCCTTCTTCCTTCCTTCCTTCCAAGGTGGGTAAAATGTGGACCCAGACTGTTGGGGGCAAGAGGCTGATTCTGCCGTCAGACTTCTATGTTTCTATGTAAACTGCTTAGAGAAGGCTGTAAAAGCACTATGAAGCGGTATATAAGTCTCAGTGGTATTGCTATTCCTTCCTTCCTTCCTTCCTTCCTTCCTTCCTTCCTTCCTTCCTTCCTTCCTTCCGGTTGTCTCAGCCTTCCATCCTTCCCAGGTGGGTCAAATGGGGATTCAGACTGTTGGGGGCAAGAGGCTGATTCTGCAAACCGCTTAGAGAAGGCTGTAAAAGCAGTATGAAGCGGTCTATAAGTCTAATTGCTATTGCTATTTTCATTAGAGTAGACATACCCACACGGTCCCTGCAAAAGTTCTTCCTATGTTTTAGCCTCCAGCCCCACCAATCATCTTTGTGGCTCTTCCATGCACTCTTTGTTGGATCTACCTTTGATCCAGCTCTTTCTGAATATCCTTGTTGATCTCATCCACTTTTTGCTGGAGTTTCTTTCTACGTTGCTCCGGGGGAAGGTTACTATAATCTTCCGGTCCTCCTCCCTGAGGTTTGCAGGAAACATGGGGAAAAAAAGGAGAAAAAGAGGGAAAATGAAATCTCTCGATCGGGATGAAACCCCGTTACACCTGGGAATTTCATCTGCCTCTACAGCAATATTCCGACCCAATTAGCCATCAAAAGGTGTTGTCTTGGCAGACTTAAAAGCATTTCTTTAAAAAGGCAGCGGATTGGCTGTTGAACAGCCAATCACAGGGGGTTCCCGGGCTCTTAACTCTCTAAAAATATATTTATTCACCAAAGATGCCTCCAGGTTTTTCTTCTTCTTCTTTATTTATAAGACGAAGAAAAACCCGGGGGCATCTTTCGCGAATAGCTAATTTTACCAAAAAGGCTTCAAGCTTTTGTAAAACCACAGCTCCTTTCATCGGATGCAGAGAGCGGCTAGATTAATCTAAGGTTTAATTTAGGAGGAGGTCGGGTGAGAAACGGGAAGGAAAAAAGAGGTTTGGTTATGGATGAAGGGAGCTGCATTGGACAAAAGCTTCCTTTAATTAAATTTATGCAACCAACTTCATAACACTTGTCTGGGGAAAAAACAAAGTTCTTTTTTTGTTTTCTTTCACAACACGTCTCTCCTTTTAAGTCACTTTGCTCTGGGGAAAACCTATGAATGACCACTTCAAACGGTCACTGAACGAACAGTTATAATTCGGGGACCACTTCCGCAGAGGCGAAGGCACGATTGAAGTGGAATCGCCATGAGTTTTACAAGCCTTCGGGGTCGGATTAAGCAGAAAACAAGCTATTTTCTGGAAAGGAAAGTTTGCTGGGAGGTGGATGAAAACCTGGGCTGGGGATAAAACTTGGTTTCGGATTTCCAGATAGAAGATCTGGTTCATTTTGCTTTTCACCAACTTTTCCCGCACGGTTCATCCCCCCCCCCCCTGCAAAGAAATGTTTAATATTTCTTTCATCATCCTTCCATGGAAAGGAAGAAGGTTTTATACTGGTTATATTGCTTTGAATTTTCTCACGCGGAATGGAAGCCCTTCTGGTTACCAAATGAGCAAAGGTCTATGGAGGGATTGCCGTGGTTGTTCGGAGATTCCTAGAGAGGCCCCACGGAGGCTTCTCCCCGCCTTTTCCAGCCCTGTTTCCTCCCAGGAGATTGCTAGAGAGGCCCCACGGAGACTTCTCCCTGCCTTTTCCGGCCCTGTTTCCTCCCAGGAGATTCCTAGAGAGGCCCCACAGAGGCTTCTCCCTGCCTTTTCCGGCCTTCTTTCCTCCCAGGAGATTCCTAGAGAGGCCCCACGGAGGCTTCTCCCCGCCTTTTCCGGCCCTGTTTCCTCCCAGGAGATTACTAGAGAGGCCCCACGGAGGCTTCTCCCTGCCTTTTCCGGCCTTCTTTCCTCCCAGGAGATTCCTAGAGAGGCCCCACGGAGGCTTCTCCACACCTTTTCCGGCCCTGTTTCCTCCCAGGAGATTCCTAGAGAGGCCCCACGGGGGCTTCTCTCTGCCTTTTCCGGTTACAGTTTTGGAGGCTCGGGTTTGTAAGTGGAAAATGGTTCTTGAGAAGAGACAAAAAAATCTAGAACACCCGATTCTTATCTAGAAAAGTTCGTAAGTAGAGGCGTTCTTAGGTAGAGGTACCACTGTAAATTAAATTAAATTAATTGTGGGTTTCTAACTTAACAACTGCAGTGATTCACTTAACAACCACTGCAAGGAAGGTCATAAAATAGGACAAAACTTACTTAACAACTGTCTCACTTAGCGATGGGAAATTGGGGCTCCATTGTGTTTTGTAAATCGAGGACTACCTGTAGCGTCAAATCTGACCCACCAACTTATTCACCGTGAATCTATTTGCGCTAGAATGTATGATGAGTCTCCAAGTGAATAATAATCCCTTGTCACCAGCCCCAGGTTTCTTTGGAATTAAATGGAGTTATTCTTTTAAACGGTTTGGTTGAAATTTTGCTGGGAAGGGATTAAAAAGCGTTAGTTAGTTTGAGGAACTTTTGCGTGAAAGGCTGCAAAAAACCCCGTAGTTGGCAAATTAGCCAAGGCAAACGGATAACAAAGATTGCAACAGCATCTGTATAGTCCAGTTGTAATCATTACTGCTGAACTCAATGAAGGACAGAGAAGATTTTTTTTTTAAATCAAGGATGACCAATGTATATATTTCTGAGGATCTTTTGGGTAGGGTTTACTTTTGGGTGGGGGTTAATTTTGGAACGAATAGAGTTCTCTTTAATCCTAAGTGTATTTATGATAGTTGCAGAGCCCGTGGTCATTTGATTGAAAAGTGATGTGATACTATGAAAGTCTCATCCGGTTTGACTTCTACTTTAGGGCAATTTTACTTCAGAAGAATCAAATGTACAAATTGGAATAAAATGGTGTGATTAAAAAAAACCAGTCGTATTTTATCAGCTTGCTTTAACTTGCCGAAAACTTCTAGAGATATTTTAGTCCCTAGTTTAAAGATTTCTGGTAGGAATTAAAAGAAAAAAGGTCATTAAATTCAGAAATATTTCACTAAATGACCACTTTGCTTAGCATACAGATGTTCTGGTTGTAAGTTGAGGGCTATCTATACCAGCAATGGACAATGTAGAAGTTTTGTGCTGCTTTGCCAGCAAGCCCCAACAGGCCGATATTCCATTACACAAGTATCAAATATATTGAATATTTTCTGGACAGCTGGCTGCTTCAACTAGGAGGAAAACCTTTTAGCAGTGAAAGTGATACCACATATTTTTATTTTTTTTGGGGGGGGAATAGCAGATGGATGTTTTTTCAGTATGTTGCCAATTTGGGATAGTGACCGATTCCTTTGTAGGAGAAGCAAACCTTGAACTAACCACAATCTTCTTGCAATTTGTAAAGAACTCCCAAAACTTGCTATCCTAAATTTTCTTTAATTTGGGAGCATTGTTTATTTTTTAATAAGACATCTTATTTTTTAATAAGACATCATGAATTGGCCAGACTTTTCTCTGTTGTTTATTGAGTTCAACACTTAGTTTTCTCCACCTGTGGATGGAGAAAAGCCTCTTTTTAACCCAAAATTAAATTATTTTAAATCTGTTTCAAGGCCCGTCTGTCAGTTCAGAATGACAAGCCTATTATTTATGGGGCTTGTTTATTTTTTTACAGCCTGCATCACACCGGGCTTTCTGAAAGCCTTCTAATTAGACTGAAACTCTACAAGTTAATTCTTAGTAGTTCATTAGCAGCATGAAAATGGCGTCACCTCCATTAGATTCCAGACTTGCATATTCAAAGTTATCTGATAAAGGCCAAAAGAAAGGAAAAACACAAATAAACACACTCAAAAGACGCAAACACGCACAAAAAAGTAATAATCATTTTTCAACGTGGCTGTTTGGATAGGCTACACAAGTCACACAGAGATATAAAACGGCGATTTTATAATATATATACATATATATATATATACATGCTGGGATGGTGCTTACCAGCTTCAGGGAAAGCTTCGCATTTAAAACGGAGAAGGATGGAGAAGGGTGGGAAAAAGAGAGAGAGAAAGAAAAGAACGTATCAGAAAAAGGAGGCCAAGCTCGAAACGGCAAGTAATTTTAAAAAAACGATGCGAACGAACTGGACACACAGAATTTGTTCAGCTTGTGCAAATGGGACACTGCTTTTCACACAACTTTGCAAAGGTTCACAAGATCGTAAAGGGGCGAAAAAACCCCAATATTTGCCTTTGGTCTCCCCGTTGCCTAAAGATACAAATTCAGGCTTGTTATTTTTTCCTCCTGCTAACCAGTCTCAAAAGGCGATTTAAAAGTGGATGAATAATGCAAAGTCAACTGCTTCTGATTTAGATCTCTTTAGCTTTTTTTTTTTTTTAAAGTTTGCCAACTTTTTACATGTAGTTATTTATGATTTGTACCCATTTTGGTATTTTTATGGCTTTAATTATTAGGGTCCGGTTTGCTGACCAGAGTGACCTGGGCTAAGATGGGCAGCTATAGAAATTGAATAAATAAAAGAAGAAAGAAGGAGGGAGGGAGGACGGGAAAGAGGAAGGAAGGGAGGGAGGGAAAAGGGGAAGGGAGGGAAAGAAGGAGGGAGGGAGGGAGAGAGGAAGAAAGGAAGGGAACAAAGGGAAAGGAAGGAGGGAGGGAAGGAAGGGGAAAGGGAAAGGAAGGAAGAAGGGAGAGAAGAAAAGGAATGAGAGAAGGAGGTAGCAAGGGAAGGAAGGAAAGAAACAAAGAAAAAGAAAGAAAGAAAGAAAGAAAATTATTAAGTGGCAGTGACAACTGTTTAATTCATTTTCTGTTTAGTTTCTAGGCAGGAAAGGAGGAAATTAAACATCTCAGTATCTCTCATTCCTTCCAATTTCCTTCATGATGCTATTCTTATTCTGCAAAATTCCAGTTTGACAATCAGGACATTCAAAACTGGAGTTTGTTGCACAATAGAAGAAGAAAAAAAGACAATTTGAAGGAGAGACCTGAAAAGAATGTAAAAACTCTTCTAATCCATCTCAAACTGCAACGGAGCTATCACTTTAAAAAAAAAACCACCCCTATTCTCCCAAAGATGTAAATAAGATTTTGTATTAATTTATAGTACAAAAACCTCACTAGAATGCACAGATATAAATTATTAGTTTAGCCTTAGGTGAAAGAAAATGAAACAAAACAAAAAAGGGTTGTTATTCCGATAGGTTACTAAAGACTTTGTTTTTTCAGCCATTGTTCAAAACAGAGCAATGTTAAGGCTTTTATCTGCCAGTAAAACCTTTTTAAGAGACTCGGAAATACGGCTTCCTGTCCTGGATTTTAAAATAGGTCAAATAATATCCTGCTGAAATGTCTAAAAATAAATGCTGGGAGTAAACCAATCTCTAAAAATAAACAAACCTTTTCTTTGCATGTAACGAGATAATACACCACCGTATTTTAATTTATCCAACTGTCAGAATGGATTTTTTTTTTAAACCCACCAGAGACCAATCTGAAAACCTATAAATCTAGCTGAGCCTCTTCTGGATGTTATCTTGTTGCTCTGGACTTAAAAGATTTTAACCCCCTTTTGCTTAGCGAACAATTCTTGCCTACTTTTACCCAGGTAACTTCCCTGTCTTTCTACACTCCATCAGAATTAAGAGCCAGGTTTTCAGTTTTATACACAGATTTTCTTCCAGTTTTCTCAATCCCCATGAATTGGTCCCGAAGATTAAAAAGCTGTGAGAACTGGTTTTGTTAAAGGCGAAGTGCTGGGACTAGGAACTGGGAATTGTAGTCTCCTCTTAAATCTGGAAGTCTACTTTGTTAATGTGAGAAAAAGAAGGAAGGTGTGTTATGTTTTGCTGGATTGAATTGTGCCAATTTAACATGTCAGCTAGGTGACTGAGAGTTGTAGTCCAGCTTTAGGCATGAAAGATGGCTAAGTGACTTTGGATCAATCATTTGAGGATGGTGAGTTCTAGTCCTGGCTTAGGCATGAAAGTTGGCTGGGTGACTTTGGACCAATCATCGGGACATTGGGAATTCTAGTTCCACTTTTAAGCATGAAAGATGCTTGTGTGACTTTGGACCAATCACCAGGAGATGGAGAATTCTAGTCCTGTCTTAGGCGTGAAAGCCGGCTGGGTGACTTTGGACCAATCACTGGGACAATGGAAATTCTAGTCCCACCTTAAGCATGAAAGATGCTTGTGTGACTTTGGACCAATCACCAGGAGACGGTGAGTTTTAGTCCTTCCTTAGGCATGAAAATTGAGTAACTTTGGTAAAGTTCCTTTCTCTCAGCCCAGCCCACCTCAAAGGGGTGTTGTTATTATGGGAAAAAAGAGGAGGAAGAAGGAGCATTTGCTATCTTGAGTTGTTTATAAAAAAATATAATAATAAAGGTGGGAGATAAATAATAAATAAACAACCTAAGGCATGGATCCATTCCTCTGGCAAGCTTCAACGTAGGTTTATCATGTCCCCCCCCTGCACTTACCTGCAACCCCCCACTCTTGAGGGTTGAACCTCTCATTTTATCGCGGCGTTTTGCATAATATATATATACATATACACTGCTCAAAATAATAAAGGGAGCACTCAAAGAACCCATCCTAGATCTGAAGGAATGAAATATTCTCCTTGAATCCTTTGCTCTGTACAAAGTTGGATGTGCACAACAGCAGGTGACATTGATTGTCCATCATTGTTGCTTCCTAAGTGGGCAGTTTGATTACACAGAAGTTTGATTGACTTGGAGTTGTATTCTGTTGTCGAAGTGTTCCCTTTATTTATTTATTTATTTATTTTTTGAGCAGTATGTATTAAATAAATGCAATCAACAGCCTCTCAGTCCCTCTCGCTCAACCCCGGCCCGCAAAATCCAGGCATCTCCCCTTTGCTGTCCCGTCCCAGCCCACCCCACAGCTGTGAACGTCTACAAAGACACAAGGCTACTACACATCTCTGACAGCGACATGCAGACTATTAAAAACTACGAGGGATGGTTGCCGGAGAGGAAAAACCACATCCCTCCGAGAAGCATGCGCTATGAGTCAAAGCTGGCCACTCTATCGACAGGGGAAAGTAACGAAGCTACGGATTTTGCCATCCAGCAAGGCCACTGCCTTTCAACGGTCACTCCATAGATGCTACAGGGCTGCACCACGTACACACATATATATATATACAGCGTTATCTACAGCTTACAAAACGAGGCGGGGGGGGGAGGGAGAGAGAGAGACGGAGGAGGAAGGGGTGAACGGAGAACAATTTTGCAGGAGTGGTGGAGGGTGTTTTTTGGTGTTAATATTATTAATATATATTTATTGCATCTACGGTGGAGGCTTTTAAACTGTCAACGTGACTGCCCAAAAGGTTCCAAAGAGTTTCTTAAAACTTTGCATGAGGGTTGATGGATAAAGAAAGTGGGATTCTTGGAAGGCGGAAAGTAATATATATGTGTGTGTGAAAGAATTGTCCAAAAAATGTTCCCAGTGTATTTATAAATGGAGAGGCAACAGCCATTGCGATCTCCCAAACGTTTAAAATTTATTTAAAAACTATTAAAATTAGCTAAGCTTTCGTTAGTTCTCTACTAACGTCGTCAGAGGGTTAAAATTCCCATTGAAGACTGTTGATTTTATATAATGCTGCTGAGCAAAGTGAGGGAAGAAACACGGCAAGAAACCCGAATACAGCAATCCCTCGCTACTTCGCGGTTCATCTTTCACGGATTCGCTATTTCACGGGTTTTCAAAGGGAGCTTAAATCCATTAAATCCATGAAAAATTTTAAATCCATTAAAAATTTATAAAATTCTTCTACTGTACTCTATTAAAGAAACTGGTAGGATATCACATGTCGTTCCAGCTGAGAAACATTACAGAATGACTGTTTAATGCAAAGGGTGGGTTTTAAAAGTCCAAATACTCCTTAAATACATTAAAAAAAAATATCTTTCCTCTACTTCATGGGAATTCGTTTTTCACGGGTGGTCTTGGAACGCATCCCCCGTGAAAAGCGAGGGATTACTGTATGCCAAGACATTTATACCTGTACCCGTGAAAATCTACGAGAACACACACACACACACACACACACACACACACACACACACACGTATATGTATATGCATATATATGTAGATTGTTCTGAGTTCGGGTTTTATATATATACACACACAGAGACACACACACAGAGAGATACACACATTTAAAATTTATGAAAAACTACTAAAATTACTAAGCTTTTGTTGGTCCTCTACTAATGTCGTCAGAGTATTAAAATCCCCATTGAAGACATAGTTGATCGTATATAATGCTGCTCAAATTGCTCATTGCCTGGGTCACAGGCCCACACCCTTCCTTCCCTTCAATGGGGATTTTAATACTCTGACGACATTAGTAGAGGACTAATGAAAGCTTAGTAATTTTAGTAGTTTTTAATAAATTTTAAAATGTTCCGGAGATCGCAATGGCTGTTGCCTCTTCTTTTATAAATACACCCGGAACTCGCATTTCAGGACAATTATATGTGTGTGTATGTATGTATGTATGTATGTATGTATGTATGTATGTATGTACGTATGTATCAGATGTTTTTTTTGCTGAATTTTTAAAATTAAGGGAGACTAGGATAGCACTATTTCTGCCTTGTTCTGGCCTCATCAGCTAGCCATACCCTTACTGGGATTTGATCCTGCAGCTTCTGCCTTGTAAGGCAGAGAATTAACCTCTAGGCCACAGGATCTGATCCCTTCAGCTTTGTACCAGGGAAGGGCTAAGTGTTTTTTCCCCCCCTGTCGGATCACCCAGGTATATTGAAGGAGCGTTACATATATACAGTTACTAGTCTGCCTTCCTTTTCATTATTAGCAAGAGGCTAGCCATACCCTTACCCTAGTTGATCCAACAGAAAAAACATATACTGTATATATAGTTGCTGCAGGTTCAAATCTCAGTAACGGTATGGCTAGCTGATGAGAGCAAATAAGCTCAAAATAGATCTATGCTAGTTTCCCTTCCTTTTCATTATCAGCAAAAATATCTATAATGCCATACAAAATCCTCCCCCCCCCCCCAAAAAAAGCTCTTCTGGAATTTTAATGACTTTAGAGTGACTTTTTAAAAAACCGAAACGGTTTGCTGTTACAGAAGTGGTAGCAACAGCATCATGCCTTTGTCAGCTTTGACCCCTTGAAGACGAGTGGACTTCAACTCCCAGAATTCCCCTAAGCCCAGGGGTAGGCAAAGTTGGCCTTCTATGACTTGTGGACTTCAACACCCAGAATTCTTGAGCCAATCATGCTAGCTCAGGAATTCTGGGAGCTGAAGAGCATGTGTCATAGAAGAAATAACTTTGAGCTTATTTGCTCTCATCAGCTAGCCATACCGTTCCTGGGATTTGAACCTAGGCCCACAGGGAATTCTGAGAGTTGAAGTCCACACGTCTTCAAGGCGGCCAAGGTTGAAAGTCTACATAACCACAAGCAAGAAATTCAAGAATAAAATTCCTCTGCACCCTTCCCAACTATATTCGTTTTATTCAAGGGGGGAGTGTTTTTTCCCTCAACTGTTTGAGATGGATACGGAGCAAAAGGGGAGTTGGGTCGGGCTCTGATTTCCCACAAGCACCTGCAAGAAGGCCAATAACCCTCCGGGCCTCATGTTGTCAGGATACAGCAGAGGGAGCCAATGGAGGGGAAGCCGCAAGCAAAATAACAGACACGCGGCAGTGCATGGAGAAGCCGGTGGATCTTGGCATTACTGGCACGTGGCAAACCATGATTCTCGTTTACAGCGGGCAAGAGGGCGGATTCCGAACGACTAGGTCAAAATGGCAGAGCCTCATAAGGAACAAATATATATATAATATATATATAATATATATATATGTGTGACTCGTAAGGCACATATATATTTTGGGGGCAAGGTAATTTTGCCAAATTTTGGCATGGGATTCATGAGCCGTAGCTTGCTGCCCACTGCAGTGAAACTCCTTTGTCCAGTTCTCTGGGTGGGAACAAGTCTACCAAGGACACGATTTAATTGCAGGTAGTAGTCCTCGTTTTAAGACCGTTGGCTTAGTGACCATTCAAAGTTACAACGGCATGGATCAGTAGCGGATTTCACTTACCTTCGCTACTTGTTCGGAACTGCGAACAACTGCACACGGTGTTCCTGTGCATACACAGATTGTCCGTGGTGACATCCGGGCAGGTAGGGGTGGGGCCTCCCATCACTTCTGCTACTGATTCACCTGAACCGGGGCAAACCAGTAGCAACCCACCATTGCTTACAATCACTGCAGCATCCTGATGCTAAGCTGTTCTACTGATTAATTTTTCTCGTTGTCAGGAAATCCTTCCTTTAGGGCAGGGGTCGATTAATCCAGATGTATTATTACAATTCAAAGTGTTGGTTATGACCTATAAAGCCCTTCATGGCACCGGGCCAGGTTATCTCCGGGACCGCCTTCTGCCGCACGAATCCCATTGACCAATTAGGTCCCACAGAGTTGGCCTTCTCCGGGTCCCGTCAACTAAACAATGTCGTTTGGTGGGACCCAGGGGAAGAGCCTTCTCTGTGGCGGCCCCGACCCTCTGGAATCAGCTCCCCCCAGATATCAGAGTTGCCCCCACCCTCCTTGCCTTCCGCACGCTCCTTAAAACCCACCTCTGTTGTCAGGCATGTGGGAATTAAAAAAATTCTCTCCCTTCCCCCTAGGCTTATAGAATTTATACATGGTATGCTTGTTTGTATGATTGGTCTCTTAAATTGGGGTTTTTTAGATTACTTTTTAATATTAGATTTGTTACATTGTTTTTTTATTGTTGTTAGCCACCCCGAGTCTTCGGAGAGGGGTGGCATACAAATCTAAATAAACTACACTAAACTAAACTATTATTATTATTATTATTATTATTATTATTATTATTATTATCATCATCATCATTATCATCATCATCATCATCATCATCATCATTCACCCCAGACAATTACTCTGGCAAATGGCCAGTTATTTGTTTCTCCCATCTTCTGGACATCTGGACATCAGCAAAGAGGGTTTCACTGCAGTGGTCATTCTGGCTCTTTAGTGGCACGTTTGCTTTTTAAATTCCCCGTTCGCCAGTGTTTTCCAATGTTTATGGTGTTTTTTTTAAGGCAACACTGCACGCGCCCTGGAGCTCCCCCATCCTCTCAAGATTTTGGGGGTGTCTTTTTGCCTCCTCCTGGGGTTTGCTTGCTGACGGCCGAATTGGACCTTGGCGCTAAGCCCACACATCCTCCCCTTGCAACGTTGCAAACAGATCAGTGGTTGCGCCGGCCATCCACGGCACTTACAATGTACTCCCTAGCTTCCACAGCATAGGTGGGTTTGCCTAGTCGCCTCTTCATGTGTTCTTTGTCAAAGTATAAAGACTGAGACTGTTGCTGAGCCAGCAAAAGAAAATACAGGTGTTAAAAAGAAAGGAGGAAGGAAGAGGAGGAGCAGAAGGAAGAAGAAACGCAAAGAAATCAAATAAATAAAGAGGACTGCATTCTTTGCACAGCAATAAAAGTTACCTCTCGCCGGAGCGTGATGAAAACCAAAACAAATAAAGATAATTTGAAACTGCGAGACGGTTAGCCAGGAATCGCCTACTGTAAAGAGGGCGGCCAGGTGATGAACCGCACACAGGTAGTCCTTGGGCTTATAACCGGGAATCAGGACGCCCGGCGCTAAGCCACACAGTTGTTAAGTGAGACATTCGTGCTGCAGACAATGAGTTGGCTTCATGGCCATGGAGTTTCGCTGAACGGCGGTGGGAGTTGGTTTAACAACCGTGAACGACAATCACCAAAAGGAAAAAACGTCATAAAATCGGGTCGATCACGGGATGACTCAGTGACCATATTGCTGGGCTTAATTAAGGTCGTAAGTCGGGGACTATCTTTATCGGCCCTCCAGGTCTCAGAAAAGATCTGAGAAAGAGAGATAGGGGTCACCCACATTAAATTTTCCTTCTTTTCATTTGTACTTTACGTGATAAGAATTTGAACACAAATTAAAAGGGGGGGGGGGAGTAAATTTTGTTCTAGGGATTGGGCCGTGGTTCCTTTTTACGAGAATTCCTTTAACTTCCCAGGTTTTTTGTAGCCCTGCAAAAAATAAGAAGGTGGAACGAAACTCGTTTCAGTCCTTATTAGCTATATGCTGCCTTAATTCTTCAGTTACAAGCAAACTGAGACTTGGCAGCATCTGGGATTTAACCAGGTTCTGATTTTCCAGGTTTAAGCTTGGTTTCTTCTGAGGATGCTGTGTTTGGGGGTGGCATAAATTGGATTTAACCCAACCAAGTTAGTATGTTTGGGATTTACCGATTTTTATGCCGCCCTGAGTCCTTAGATAAATAAATAAATTTAATGTTCTGGGTGATGCATGGTGTGAATTTCACATCTGAATTATATAGCTTTTGGTGACCCAGACAATTTAAGCTAGGTGGGAAACCCAACGATCGCCAAATTGTGTACGCAGGGTGGATGATCTAAAAAAAGTCACTGATCACAGGATAACTCACTTAGTGACTGTATTGCTGGGCCCAATTAAGGTCGTAAATCGGGGACTACCTGTATTGGCCCTCCCGGTCTCAGGAAAGAGCTGAGAAAGAGAGATAGGGGACACCCCCAACCCATGAAGCATTTAATACCAGTGGAACAGGACAGAGAAAACAGCTATCCCAGAAAAAAATAAAGAGACAACTAGCTAAAAAAAACCCAAAACCAACCAACTAACTAACTAACTACTCAACCCTGATTCCATGCAATGCTTTTAATCTACCATGCTGGACTTTTAAAACACAGCAACACCGATTTGATAGATTTGATCAAAAACCTATAATTGAAGAAGGGCATTGCATTAAATCGCATTTGGTAAACTTTCCTACGTTAGCTTAGAATCAGTGTTTCCCAACCTTGGCAACTTGAAGGTATCTGGACTTCAACTCCCAGAATTCCCCAGCCAGCATTCGCTGGCTGGGGAATTCTGGGAGTTGAAGTCCAGATACCTTCAAGTTGCCAAGGTTGGGAAACACTGGCTTAGATGACTTTTAGAAAATCCACCTAGCTGGCTGTCCTCGCAAAAATGCTCAATTTAGTGAATTTTCACGATTGTTTCCATGGCTTCAGTTCTCTCTTATCAGGGTCTGAATTATATCTTATTCCAAGCCAGGGAACTGAATAATTTATCCAGTCGCAGGAAAATCCCAATTCCCCCAATTAATAATAATAATTTAACACCCCTTGAATTAAGAAAACTAGCCTGGCAGCTTTTGGAGTTTTTGGAAACTTTTTGGAGTTTCCTGCAGTTTTGGAGATAATGTTTTACACCGAATTATAATCCATTCAATGTAGAAGTGACAGTATCCCGTCCTACGAAACACCAGCTAGTTGTTTAATTCCAGATAAATGAAATCCACATTAAATTTTCCAGCTTAGGTGGGGTTTCAGAGGGTGTGAACATCCTAATACAAAAAACAGCACTTGCTCCACACAGTATATTTCATTTTTCTTTCTAAATATGCCAAGCACCTACCAGATTTCTTCCGCAGGAACAAATAATCACAAGCTCTTAACCTGCGAGCAAACCAGGGCTGAAATAATACTAAGATAAAATCAACATCCCCCCAAAAAAGCTGAAAAAAGGGAAGAAATTAATTTCATTTTTTTTAGGTATTTGCGGCAGGCGGATTGGAAAAAGTATTAATTTGGACGATCACCATGTGATTGTGTACCCACAACGCACAACATCGAGAAAAGAATCAAAACATGGCAGATGATTAAAAACACTTTTTTGGGGATGCAAAACAGGTAAAGATAATTATATGGTAAGCGAAGGAGTCAATAACATCCGTCGGAATAGAAACCAGAAAGATAAAAAATGTCGGCTGGACAGAATTGTTTGCGACAAATTTTTAATGCCAGCACAACTTTGACTAGTTACTAAATGAACAGTTATGTCCAGGACGACCCTGATATACTGATCACATTTGATTGATTTGATGGCTAAACAGAATAACAGGGACCATAGAAATGTAGAAACCTAGAAGATTGACAGCAGAAAAAGACCTCCTGGTCCATCTAGTCTGCCCTGATACTATTTCCTGCATTTTATCTTAGGATGGATCTAGGTTTCTCCCAGACAGGTTTAAATTCAGTTCCTGTGGAATGACCAACCACGTCTGGTGGAAGTTTGTTCCAAGCATCTACTACTCTTTCCATAAAATAATATTTTCTCACGTTGCTTCTGATCTTTCCCCCAACTAACCTCAGATTGTGCCCCCTTGTTCTTGGTTTCACTTTCCTATTTAAAAACACTTGATTTAACCCTTTAACATATTTAAATGTTTCAATCATGTCCCCTCTTTCCCTTCTGTCCTCCAGACTCTACAGATTGAGGTTATGAAGTCTTTCCTGTTTTAAGTTTTATGCTTAAGACCTTCCACCATTCTTGTAGCCCATCTTTGGACCCGTTCAATTTTGTCAATATCTTTTTGGAGGTGAGGTCTCCAAAACTGAACACAGTATTATTCCAAATGTGGTCTCACCAGCGCTCTAAACAGCGGGATCACAATCTCCCTCTTCCTGCTTGTTATACCTTTAGCTATGCAGCCAAGCATCCTACTCGCTTTCCCTACCGCCTGACCGCACTGTTCACCCATTTGGAGACTGTCAGAAATCACGACCCCTAAATCCTTCTCTTCTGAAAGGACCTTGGAGGTCTTCTAGTCCAATCACTCGTTAATTAATATGTCAAGAAAATGTCCCTTTAGGTTTAATATTCTTCTTCTCCTGGGACGTGACTGATGTTGCAAGTAAATAATTTGCAGGATAGAGGGATCCAGTTTGTTGGGTTTTTTCCTTCTGGTCCCCACCAAAAAACACCGTGTTGTTTTTGTAAATCGAGACAGTCTTGACTTTTTTAATCCTAGCTTGCAAAACCCAGAGTGTCATTCCCCAAGGTTGGGAATTAGGCCTCCTGCAGTATTTGGGTACCCATGGTTGGAAAAAGCCAGGGACAAATACAGAATTGTAGTGTTGGAAGGGACCTTGGAGGTCTTCTAGTCCAACCCCCTGCTTAAGCAGGAGACCCTACACAACTTCAGAGAAATAGTTATCCAACATCTTCTTTAAAACTTCTAGTGTTGGATCATTTTTTTTTCCGGAACGCCATCACTCTACTAAACAAATAATTTCCTCAACACTGTCAGACTTTCTACTAAATCTGCACTTCTATTCTCCTAGTTTTTGTCATCATTCCTATCACCCATTTCCTCCCATTTTGACTTTATGACTGTAACTTGTTCCTTATATCCTAAGATTTTTTATTAATATTGCTTCTTCATTGCTTATTTGACCCCTATGACAATCATTAAGTGTCGTACCACATGATTCTTGACAAATGTATATTTTATTTTATGTACGCTGAGAGCATATGCACCAAGACAAATTCCTTGTGTGTCCAATCACACTTGGCCAATAAAATCTATCTATCTATCTATCTATCTATCTATCTATCTATCTATCTATCTATCTATCTATCTATCTATTCACCACTTCTGGAGGCAAGCTGTTCCACTGCTTAATTGTTCTGACTGTCAGGAAATTCCTCCTTAGTTCTAAGTTGCTTCTCTCCTTGTTTAGTTTCCACCCATTGCTTCTTGTTCTACCCTCGGGTGCTTTGGAGAATAGCTTGACTCCTTCTTCTTTGGGGCAACCCCTGAGATACTGTAAGGCTGCTATCCTGTCTCCTCTGGTCCTTCTTTTCATTAAACTAGACATCTACCCAATTCCTGCAACCGTCCTTCCTATGTTTTTATCTTAATCGTCTTAGTTGATCTTCTCTGCACTCTTTCTAGAGTCTCAATGTATTTTTTCTACCAGTGGTGACCACCAATGGATGCAGGATTCCAGGCGTGGCTTCACCAGGGCAGTGTATCCTTTCCCATAGACAAAGGTCTGTGTGACTTTTTTTGTGTGTGGTTTCCCCGTGGAGGTTTTTGACTCCGTGCCAACTTCTAATTCTCGGCATCTCACCGCCGAGCTACGGGTCTTACACACAAACACAAACACACACTATGGCCCTTCTACAAGGAAGGAAGAGGGATGTGGACATAACCCTTGATTTCCCCAAACGTCCCCACGTGCAATGGAAGAGGTAAGAGGAAAGCCGACAGAGACACCCAACAGAACTTACCCCGCGCTTTAGGCTCCTGAAGCAGTGGATTTTGGGTTTGGAGGTCATGAACTCGTTGAAGCGATGGGAGAGGGGTTCCTTTGGCTGCTTTGGGGACTGTGGGCCATTTGGAAGAGCAGAAGGCGAGGTAGAGGAAGGGGGAAGAGGAGGAGGCTGATAGGGGGGTGTTAAAAGGGACATAAGCTACGTATAAGAGATGGAGGAAGTGATAGAATTAAAAAAGAAAACAAAACAAACAACAACACAATGAAATCAAAAGGTTCAAAGAAACCAAACCTGGAATCAAATAAATCATAAATAAAGCACACACACACGCACACGGGAAAAAAAGCCAAACAAATCTACAAGCACCAAAAGGAAAATTAAAACAGAGAAGTGGGGGGAAAAATAACCCCAAACCTGCTGAAATCAAATTTCGGAAGAATTCTCTCCCCAGAAATGCCACGAACGTAGGCAAAGGAAAGGCAAAAATAAAATTTTTAAATTGTTGACGTCATGGGGTTTTCTTTTTTTCTTTTTAAAATCAGGAAAGCAAAGGGGGAGGGGGCAGGGGGGGGGAGAGAGAAAGAAAACGAGAGGAGGGGAAGAAGAATCGGAAAGGGGGTTTTCCCCAAAAGGAAAGCAGGATTAAAAAGCAGTTTTGGTGGGTTTTGTGGTTAAGAAGATGCATGCGGCATGCAGAACGAGACGCTAAGGTGGAACTAAGAAAAAGAAGGTGGCCCATCTTCCACTCCCAATTAGGGGATTAAATTAAAAAAAAAGGAAGTAGGGATAGGAAAGAATGAGGTCAGAATTGAATGAATCTTTTGTACTCTCTCAGCTTGGTATCTTTGGTACTCTCCTACATGGCATCAGACGAGAATACCTCCGGGACCGCCTTCTACTACATGAATCCCAGCGGCCGATCAGGTCCCACAGAGTTGGCCTTCTCCGGGTCCCGTCAACTAAACAATGTTGTTTGGCGGGGCCCAGGGGAAGAGCCTTCTCTGTGGCGGCCCCGGCCCTCTGGAATCAACTCCCCCCAGAGATTAGAACTGCCCCCACCCTCCCTGTCTTTCGCAAATTTCTTAAGACCCACCTGTATCGCCAGGCATGGGGGAACTGAGACACCCGAGTCTTCGGAGAGGGGCGGCATACAAATCTAATAAATAATAATAATAATAATAATAACCTCCCCCAGGCTTTTATATTTTATGTTTGGTATGCGTGTGCTGCATGGTTTTTAAATGATGGGGTTTTAGATGTTTTCAATATTAGATTTGTTTCTTTGTAATATTGTTTTTATTGTTGTTGTGAGCCGCCCCGAGTCTTTGGAGAGGGGCGGCATACAAATCTAATAAATTATTATTATTAAATTATTATTATTATTGGTGGTTTTTCTTGCAGGTGTTTCTTGACCCAACTAGGTAACAACATCAGCGCTAGGGGGTGTAGCCTTGCTCGCTGTTTATATATCTGGTAGCTCCTAGCTTGGCTCTTTTCTTGCAGACCTGTCGTGACCCAACTGGGTAACATCAGATTAGAATGCAGCATTGCAGGCTAACTCACTCACTCCTCAGTGCCAGGAATTCAATCCTAACCAGCTTCCATCTTTCCGAGGTCAATAAAGTGAGGACCCAGATTGTTGGGGGCAATAGGCTGACTCCATCAACTGCTTAGAGACAGCTGTAAAAACACTACAAAGCGATATACAGTGGTACCTCTACCTAAGAACACCTCTACTTGCGAACCTTTCTAGATAAGAACTGGGTGTTCAAGATTTTTTTGCCTCTTCTCAAGAACCATTTTCCATTTACAAACCCGAGCCTCCGAAACTGTAACCGGAAAAGGCAGGGAGAAGCCTCTGTGGGGCCTCTCTAGGAACCTTCTGGGAAGAAACAAGGCCAGAAAAGGTGAGGAGAAGCCTGCGTGGGGCCTCTCTAGGAATCTCTTGGGAGGAAACAAGGCCGGAAAAGGCACGAAGAAGACTCTGTGGGGCCTCTCTAGGAATCTCCTGGGAGGAAACAAGGCCAGAAAAGGTGAGGAGAAACCTCTGTGGGGCCTCTCTAGGAACCTCCTGGGAGGAAACAGGGCCTCCACCAACCCTGTGGTTTCCCCAGTCGCACGCATTATTTTCTTTTACATTGATTCGTATGGGAAAAATGGCTTCTTCTTACAAACTTCTCTACTTAAGAACCTGGTCATGGAATGAATTAAGTTCGTAAGTAGAGGCGCCACTCTATAAGTGCTACTGCTATTGGGATCAACAGTGTTAGAAGCACCGGGTAGAAGCTAGCTCTTTTCTAGCAATGATGGTGTTACCTAGTTGGGTCATGAAAGTTCCTGAAGGTTTCCATCCCCACAGGAGTGAATGTCAACTCCCCAAATTCCCCATGGCTGGAAATTCTGGGATTCGGAAGGGATGGACTTCAGATGTTAGACTTCCGTTCCCAGATTTTTTTTCCCCAAACAACAATTGGTCTTTTTTGAGAATTCTGAGAATATTCTCTGGAACTATGAATTCTCTTGGCTTAGAAGGATGAGGGTGGGATATCCTTGTATTGTTTTAAAGAACACCGTTGGTGGACATCGAAGGATGGAGATGCAACCAACCAAGCATCAATCAAGTGAAGGTCAAAGTGACATATATGAGGACCAGTTGTCCAAACTCATCCTACTACACCCAACCTGTAGGCTTAACCAACGCAGGAGGGCAAAAAAGTGGGGTCAACCCAACACAAGATGAAGAACCCAAGAGCATGCCTCGTTCATGCGTTGATCATGCTGGTGGTGAAAAGGAGAAGCTGATGCATGTGGAAGAGAGTTAGGTCTACTCATCCCAAACATTTGCTACCCTGCCCCAAAACACTTGCCAAGAAGCACCTGTAGATACTGTCCCAACCACCAATGAGATACGAAAGCTAGAGATGGTTTTCTTCTCAATTTTCCCACGTTTTCAAGCTCCATGGACAAGGAAGGATTGAAGGACCCATTGGTCTTCTTCTCACTTTTCCCACGTTTTCAAGCGCCACGGCCACGGATTGAAGGACCCACAACTGTGATCCATCAGCTTCTTTGCAGAATGCCAGCCACCCAAAAATTGATATAGACAGCGGAGCAAATGTTTAGCGGAAAGATTGATCATGCAGGTTGAGGAAATAAAAATCATGTTTCCTGGTTGGACCGAGAAGGGCGAAGCTCTAATGAAGATGCTTATGAGGTCTTCCAACCCCAAATGAACCGTGGAGAAATTGGGTTTTTCTGTTTTTTCCCTAATGATTGAAATTAGCTGGGGAAGGTTGGAGCAATGGAACCGGAGAAGCAACTGAGCCAGGCATGGAGGGGAAAAAATAACAAAAAAGAAGAAGAAGGGACACCAATTATTTAGAATTGAGCAGGAAAGTCTTGAAAAAAAATTATAGGAAGTCCTTGACTTACAACAGTTCGTTTAGCGACTGTTTTTCACACTTATGACCATGGCAGCATTCCCCACGATCATGTGACCAAAGTTTAGATGCTTGCCAACTGACTCATATTTATGATGGGGCGCTGCATGTGTGTGTGTGTGTGTGTGTGGTTGTATGTGTATGTGTCAAGTGATTACTGTATTTTTCGGTGTATAAGATGCACCTCTTTCCTCCTTAAAAGAAGCTGATAATTTGGGTACGTCTTATACTCTGAATGTAGGTTTCGCCCCACCCTGCCCTAACCAGCTGCTAACGATCTTCCCGGCTCTTATCTTGCAGGCTCTTTCATTGTTACTCTCTGCAAAAAATGTTTTCCAAGCCCTAAGTCTTTGTAGTTTTTTTTTCATTACTCTAACTTGCTCTGAGTAAGTTTCTTTTCAGCCCTAACCAGGTGCTAGCAATGTTCCCAGCTTTTACCGGCTTGCAAGCTCTTTCATTTTTACTTTCTGTGATGAAACCCTCTCTGTAGGTTTTTTTTTCATTGCTTTACTTGCTCCAGATATTTCTTACCAGCCTTAACCAGGTGCTATGAATGTACCCAAGCTCATTCATTGTTACTCTCTGCAAAGAATGTTTTCCAAGCCCTAAGTCTTTGCAGGGTTTTTTACATCGCTCTACTTGCTCCGAATGTTTCTTTCCAGGGGCTAATGATGTTCCCAGCTCTTACTGGCTTGCAAGCTCTTTCATTGTTACTCTCTCCAAATAACGTTTTTTAAAAGCCGTAACCAGGGGATAAAATAATGTGCTGAAGCTGACCAGACTAAGGACGCTGGCCAGATCAATACCTGGTAGGCAGATTCTTTTCCCTATTTTCTTTTCCCCAAAAACTAAGGTGCGTCTTATATTCTGAAAAATACGGTACCTTTTGTGACCTTTTGACAAGCCGAGGCAATGGGGAAGCCCAATTCACTTAACAACCATATTTTTAAGTTAACGATGGCAACAATTCACTTAACAACGGTGGCAAGACTCACTTAACAAATGTCACACTTAACAACAGAAATGCAGGGGCTCGGTTTTGGGTCGTAAGTCGAGGACTGCCTGTAACCACCATGGCGAAGATACAACTGAAACAAGAGCCAAAACTAACTTTAAACCAATTCAAATCAATTCGGCATTAAAAGCTAAACATAAATTATAACGAAAAGAACCACAATTTCAAATGAAAAAATGCATCGGGGAAAAAACAAAATCGAAAGGAAACCAAACAAACTTTGCCAATGAAAAGAAAAAAAACTGTTACATTAAAATTTCAAACAGGACCATCAGCTATTAGTTCTTAGAAACTAATTTCTATTAAAAATAAAATTAAAAAAAAAAGAAGAAGAAGTGAGAAAGAAAGAGAGAGAGAAAGAGAAGAAAAAAAAACACACTTCACTGCTGGGATTTCAAAGGAAAAAAAAACACACTCACAAGTAGCAAAACTACCATAGGAAAAAAGTGTGAACAACTAGGCCAAAAGTGTGCACAGTAAAAATAAAAAAAACCAAAACCCTGATATATATACCTTGTTTTTTTTGATGAACGGCCATAATTTGCCCTTGGACTTGCTGGAAAATCTGGATTCGGATTTGCTCTCCTTGGAGTTCGACAGACTCGATTCGGAAACGGCTCGCTTGATTGGCTGGGTGAAGTCCTCGAAGTCAACGTCCCCCGGGGGCTCAAAGCCGGATTTGAAGGCATCGATCACCAGCTGAGAATCCTGGGTGGGACACACACACAAGGGCAAGAAAACAGGGTCACAAACTGTTTAATAGGAAAGTGAACCCAAGAACAAGGGGACACAATCTGAAGTTAGTTGGGGGAAAGATCAAAAGCAACGTGAGAAAATATTATTTTACTGAAAGAGTCGTAGATGCTTGGAACAAACTTCCAGCAGATGTGGTTGGTCAATCCACAATCACTGAATTTAAACATGCCTGGGATAAACATAGATCCATCCTAAGACAAAATACAGGAAATAGCAGAAGGGCAGACGAGATGGACCATGAGGTCTTTTTCTGCTGTCAATCTTCTACGTTTCTATGAATGAGGAAGGAAGAGAGGAAGGAAAGAAGGAAAGAAAAAGAAGGAAAGAAGAGAAGGAAGAAAGGAAGAGAAAGAAGGAAGGAAGGAAGAATCCACAGTCACTGAATTTAAACATGCCTGGGATAAACATATATCCATCCTAAGATAAAATACAGGAAATAGTATAAGGGCAGACGAGATGGACCATGAGGTCTTTTTCTGCTGTCAATCTTCTACGTTTCTATGAATGAGGAAGGAAGAGAGGAAGGAAAGAAGGAAAGAAAAAGAAGGAAAGAAGAGAAGGAAGAAAGGAAGAGAAAGAAGGAAGGAAGAATCCACAGTCACTGAATTTAAACATGCCTGGGATAAACATATATCCATCCTAAGATAAAACACAGGAAATAGTATAAGGGCAGACTAGATGGACCATGAGGTCTTTTTCTGCCGTCAGTCTTCTATGTTTCTATGTTATGCCGGGCTTCACGTTACGAGCCCCCAATTAAGTCCAAAGGAGAAATTCAAACACACACACAGTTGTAAAGTAAACAAAGTTGGTTTATCAAAAGGAAAATACTGTCCAAACGCACTATTAATCAGCCAAAGTGCTCTCCCACACACCACAAGCCTTGAATGCTGTGAAAAACATAAAACATAAACCCTGGAGGTTGTTAGGGTCTGGATGGGTGTCAACAGACTCAAACCCAACCCTGATAAGACGGAATGGCTGTGGGTTTTCCCTCCCAAGGACAATCCCATCTGTCCGTCCATTACCCTGGGGGGGGGATTAATGACCCCTTCAGAGAGGGTCTGTAACTTGGGCATCCTCCTTGATCCACAGCTCTCATTAGAGAAAAGTCTTTCAGCTGTGGCGACGGGGGCGTTTGCCCAGGTTTGCCTGGTGCATCAGTTGTGGCCCTACCTGGACCCGGAGTCACTACTCACAGTCACTCATGCCCTCATCACCTCGAGGCTCGACTACTGTAACACTCTCTACATGGGGCTACCTTTGAAAAGTGTTCGGAAACTTCAGATCGTGCAGAATGCAGCTGCGAGAGCAATCATGGGCTTTCCCAAATATGCCCATGTCACACCAACATTCCGCAGTCTGCACTGGTTGCCGATCAGTTTCCGGTCACAATTCAAAGTGTTGGTTATGACCTATAAAGCCCTTCATGGCACCGGACCAGAATATCTCAGGGACCGCCTTCTGCTGCACAAATCCCAGCGGCCAGTTAGGTCCCACAGAGTTGGCCTTCTCCGGGTCCCGTCAATGAAACAATGTGACTACGGGGATGATACAAGTGTGAAAAATGGTTGTACATCCCTATTTTTCGGTGCCCTTCTAACAAATGTCCTGTTGGAGAAGCGCAGACTATAAATCCAATTAAATAAAAATAAATAAATAATGGTCGTAGGTCGAGGACCGCCTCTAAAGACAGTTTTCACGCTTGGGTGGAGGTCTCATTGCTCTCCGCTTGGGATAAAAAAATGCTTACAATGTTGTTTGCAACGGACACGCGGGTGTGTTCCCAGCTCGGCAACCCTCCCAAAAGTTTACGGAGGAAGAGGAAAAGGAAATTAAGAACGGAATAGCTCCCAACCGGAGGGACAAAGAAAACAAAGGAGACTGCATCCTGTATGTCCTACCTCCTCTTTTCCCGATTTTATTTTGATTTAATATTATTATTTTTTGGAACCCTTTGCTTTATCTCCTCTAGGCCACGCCACATCCCTTGCCCTGGGCACTAACACCCTATCACTGCAGTGGGTGGAAGCCAACACGGTGGTCTGGCTCTGTCTGGACAGGAAACCGGAAACCAGACATATCCAGAGCAAATTCACTGCTTTCTCCGCTTTCTGAATTTGGGCTGTTGAGAAGAGAAAAGAAGGGAAGGGAAGAGAATATTGGAGAGAATAGAGTCGAGTGGAACAGAACAGAACATAGGATAGGATTGGATGGAAGAGAAGATAATATTGGAGAGAAGAGAATAGAGTACAGTAGAACAGAACAGTTAAGAACATAGAACAGAAAATAGGATAGGGGAGCGTAGGATAGAAGAGAAGAGAAGAATGGAGAGAATAGAGTAGAGTAGAATAGAGTGGAACAGAACAGAACAGTAAAGAATATAGAACAGAATATAGGATAGGGTAGGGGAAGGGGAAGGGAGGGTAGGATAGGATAGGATGGAAGAGAAGAGAAGAGAAGAGAAGAGGAAGAGAATAATGGAGAGAATAGAATAGAGTGGAACAGAACAGAACAGTAAAGAACATAGAACAGAATAGAGGAGAGGAGAGAATATTGGAACGAATGGAGTAGAGAGACTGAACTATGGTCGCTGCCCACTTACGTGCTTTGGGTCAATGGAATCCACCGCCTTGGTGATCTCATCCAGGCACTTCCCGATGATGGGCGTCACCTGCCGATCCACCTCGGCAAACGTTTTCATGGATTCCCCTATTCTGACGATCCGTCTCTCTTCCATGTCTTGGATTTTCTGGAAAGAGGAAAGAGCCACAGGTTAAAGATCTTCCGGGGACGCCCTGTGTAAAGTATTGTCGATTATCGCAACGATAGGGCAAACCTATCTTGTCAATAAAGCACCTCATTCTTCTGCCTTACTTAAGTCTAAAAGTAATAATAACAACAACAACAACAACAACAACAGAGTTGGAATGGACATTGAAGATCTTCTAGTCCATCCATTGACCAAATGAGATACCATCTAGATTCGGCCATGAGAGATATTGAGAGTTATGTAATAATAATAATAATAATAATAATAATAATAATAATAATAATAATAATAACAGCAACAACAACAACAACAGATTTGGAAGGGATCTTGGAGGTCTTCTAGTCCAACCCCCTGCTTAGGCAGGAAACCCTACAGTACTTCAGACAAATGGTTATCCAACCTCTTCTTTAAAACTTCTAGTGTTGGCGCATTCACAACTTCTAGAGGCAAGCAGTTCCACTGGTCAATTGTTCTAACTATCAGGAAATTTCTCCTTAGCTCTAAGTTGCTTCTCTCCTTGTTTAGTTTCCACCCATTGCTTCTTGTCCTACCCTCAGGGGTTTTGGAGAATAGCTTGACTCCCTCTTCTTTGGGGCAACCCCTGAGATACTGGATCTCTACTTTCCACCAAGTGTGAGAAGCTGAATTAACTAAACAACGGTCACAAAACCAATTCTGAGATTGGGAAAATAAAAGGCTGAGCCCCCATTGGTTCAACCTGGCACCAGGCGGGCCTCTCCCTGTTGTGCCTCTCCAGCTGCAGAGTGGGGAGTGACAACGGTGCAACAAACAATGAGGTCAACACAACGACAGCTCTGGACTCTTTCGGACAACAAGCAGCTGCATCGCTCCCAAATCTGAATCCCTGCCAGAGTTCATTCCGAGGGACCCAAAACTAGCAGGAGAAGTTGGGTAGGTAAATCCTCATTTAGTGAGAGCTGGAAGTTACAATGGCACTTAGCATCAAATATACATATATTTTTTTATCACATAGCATGTGATCAAAAATCCAGACCCTGGGGAATTGGTTCCTATTTTTTTCCCCAATAAATTTTATCGATTTTTAAAAAAAGTTTTCTTTATTAAGTTTTACAAAATATAAACAAAAGAAGGTGTATACACCACAATACAGTGGTACCTCTATTTGAGAATGCCTCTACTTAAGAACTTTTCTAGATAAGAACCGAGTATTCAAGATTTTTTTGCCTCTTCTTAAGAACCATTTTCTGCTTAAGAACCCGAGAATGGAAAAATTTCCCAGGAAATTTGAGAGCGGCACAAAGGCCCGGCCAGTTTCCTGCCATTCCCCCTTTAATCCTGGCCATCTCGGGCTTTTCTGGGCTGCCAGAGGAGCCTTTTGGTGATGCTTTGGCAGTCCAGAGCGAACAAAGCATTTTCCTTTCTCTGGGCGCTTGGAGAGGGAATAAACCTCTGCCAGAGCCCAGAGAAAAGAAATGCTCCCTTCGCTCTGGGCAGCCGAGGAGTCACCTCAGCGAAGGAAAGGTGCCAGCTACAAAGCGAGCGAGAGGAGAGGGGAGCCCTTCAGCATGGGAAGGAACGGGAAGCAGGTAGCAGCAGCAGCCAGTGTATGGGAGGCAGCCTTGTGCCAGGTGTATTGGAGGCTCGTGCTCCTCCTCACCACCTCAGAGTCCCTCTTTTTTTTTTTTAAGCCTTAAAGTTTTGGATTTTTTTTATTCCCCTCACCTCAACCTTCTTCCTTCGGCAGCGACTGTCCTCCTCCTCCTCTTCTTCTTCCTCCTCCTCCCACCCAAATTCCGAACTTTTATTTCTTTCCTAATGGGTTTGCACGCATTATTTGCTTTTACATTGATTCCTATGGGAAAAATTGCTTCTACTTACAAACGTTTCTACTTAAGAACCTGGTCACGGAGCGAATTAAGTTCTTAAGTAGAGGAACCACTCTATCTTTCTTTCTTTTACAGATCTTACCAATTTCATCATTTCCTTACATTTCCATTTTTACATTTTATATATTTACATGTATATATTTACATTTCAGATTGTATTTACCTTTGCAAATTGTTCATTACATTGTATATATTTGTTTTTTCTATGCCTTTGTGTTATTATTTTAAAAAATTAAAAAAAAATTTAAATTAATTTTTAATAATAACCACAGATACACTCTACACAAAAGAGGCAAAATGGAGCAGAGTTCCCTTCACCCCTGTCTCGCTTAGCCACAGAACATTTGAGCGGAATATAGGTCTCAAGTTGAGGACTCTATTGCTGGCTACCAAAAATAATTCTGGAGACCCAAATGGCGAGATTTGCAAAAAGAGAGAAGAGCCGTTACCTGAAAGATATTGGGGATATGCGTGTGGTAATGCTCTCGTTGCTCGTGGTTGAATTTCTGCAAGGTAGACAGATACTCTCCTTTGCTGTCTTCAGCCATCTGGTGACGGAGCTGGGCTTGCTGGCGGGCCTGGAGGAGGAGGAGGAAGAGGAGGAGAAATGGTAAGATGGAGCGACCTTTCAATGCACGGGACACTCGGTGGAGGTTTCCGGTGAGATTGGGCACCCTCTTTTCCAGGCTGTCCAAAGCACTTGAAGGTAGAACAGGAAGCAATGGGTGGAAACTAATCAAGGAGAGAAGCCACTTGGAACTAAGGAGAAATTTCCTGACAGTTAGAACAGTTAGTCCGTGGAACAGCTTGCCACCAGAAGTTGTGAATGCTCCAACACTGGAAGTTTTAAAGCAGATGTTGGATGACCATTTGTCTGAAGTAGTCCTAGGTGCAAGGGAAGCGCCCGACTGGTGATGAAATACAAAATCCAGCATAGTGATCTCGTTTGCTGTGTTGTGTTGACATAATAATAATAATAATAATAATAATAATAATAATAATAATAATGAAAAAACAGAAAAGCAGAAAAAACAATTGCTGCCAACCTGATTTCCATGGAGGACCTGCATACTGCACGACTCAAAAAGAGGGCAGGAAAAATATTGACTGACCCCTCGCATCCTGGACACAAACTGTTTCAACTCCTACCCTCAAATCGTCGCTACAGTGCATTGCACACCAAGACAACTAGACACAAGAACAGTTTTTCCCCGAACGCCATCACTCTGCTAAACAAATAATTCCCTCCACACTGTCAGACTTTTTACTAAGTCAGCACTAGTATTACTACTAGTTTTTTCTCATCATTCCTATCACCCATCTCCTCCCACTTAGGACTGTAGGGCTGTAACTTGTTGCTTGTATCCTAAGATTCTTATTAATATTGATTGTTTCTTCATTGCTGATTTGACCCCTGTGACAGTCATTAAGTGTTGTACCACATGATGAATGCCTCTTTTTCTTTTATGTCCACTGAGAGCATCTGCACCAAAGACAAATTCCTTGTGTGTCCAGTCACACTTGGCCAATAAAGTTCTATTCTATTCCATTCCATTCCAATAATAATAATAATAATAATAATAATAATAATAATAATAATAATAATAATAATAATAATAATAAGTGGCCAGAAGGGCATCTCATGCCTCTTTCAAAGCAGGAATTGGTTAAATTATTTCCTGCTGGCAAACTGGTGCTGTTTTTGCATAAATATTTTCCATCCACCATCCCTTTGTCACTCCGCTCCTCCGCCCACCTCCGCCTCTTAGCCAGATTTCCACCGTCTGCTGTTCCTTTCTGGCTCGGCTGCCTCTCCAGCCCTCCCTCTCATCTGCTTCCCATCAAATGCCTGTTGCTTCCCACCCACCTACCTACCCCACCCTGGAACCCGGCCCCCACTTGCAGCCCAGATGTGGCAGCCTGCAGTTTGGGAAGGATCGCTGGGGAGGAATGCTGAGGGTGAAGAGGGCGCCCCTGCCCGCGTGCAGAATGCCAGCCTTGGCTCGTCCAAAGAATTCCCCCTTTTGTTTTGGTTTGTTATTAAAAAAAGAAAGAAAGAAAGCGGAGGGGGGGGGGAATTCCCCAGGGAGGGGGAGCGTTTGGGTCTTCTTCAGTCAGTCCTTATTTGGTGGGATTTGGGGAAGAGGGAGGGCTGGGAAAATCCTGTGCTGCTTAAGGTTGCATTCAACCCCAAGGGAGGAGGGAGGGAGGGAGGGAGGGAAGGAAGGAAGGAAGGAAGGAGGAAGAGGAGAATAAGAAAAAATGGAATAAGAAGAGGAGGAGGAGGAGGAGGAGAGAAGAAAGAAGGGAAGTAGGAGAGGAAGAAAAGAAGAGAGAAGGAAGGGAGGAAGAAGAAGAGAAGAGGAGGGGGGAGGAAGGAGGAAGAAGCGAAAGATCAGGGTGGGAGAAGGAAAAAAGAAGAGAAATAGGAGGAAGAAACAGAGGAAGAGAGAAGGAAGGGAGGAGGACAAAGAGAAGAGGAGGAAGAAGAGGAAGAGGAAGAGGGGGGTGGGATAAGGAGGAAAAAGTGTCAATAAATAGAGTTTATTTCCCCCTCAACCCTATGAAGTATCTCCCCCAGCCAAGCAAAGCCATGGGTGAGTAGCCATTGTGTTTTGAAGAAGCACAGCTGATCTGCAAAGAATAACAATCCAAAACCATCTCTGGGCTCCTGCTGAAATTGGATTTCCAGCTCAAAGTCAGAAACGATTTTTCCCCCTTGTTTGGTTTGTGTGTTTGTGTGTGTGATCCTCCCATTGTAGTGTTGCCAAACCAGCTGTGCGTCCGAGAAAGATAAACAAGGAAAGAAGCAGGAGAACAAGAGACGCCAAGTTCTGTTCAAAAATAAACGGGATTAAAGGAGGTTTAATAATAATAATAATAATAATAATAATAATAATAATAATAATAATGTTGTTTTGTTTGTTGTTGTTGTTTTGTTGTTGTTGTTGTTGTTGTTATTATTATTATTATTATTATTATTATTATTATTATTATTATTATTATTCAACTTTTGGACTTGCGTCCAGCAAGGCAGTTATGTCTCAATTCTGCTGGGCATCGGAGACACCCAAAATTATCATACCTACATACGTACAATGAGAGGGCTGGAAAGGACTGGCATTTGATAAAAGGGACCCAACACGCCCTGGTGTACTTTATCAGTGAGTTTGCACACACCACTGAGATCAAATGCCATTTAGTTTTGCTGTTCTGGCAATTTGGAGAACTGCTAGCTGCCAATTCTGGGTTGCTTTGTTGTAAAGTTTTGCCTTTTTTTAAACTCATGCAGAATACAGGATATAGACTGCAGAATAATTATTACATTACAATAACTATTAAAATTATTACAATTATTTGTAATTAAATTTATTACAATAACTATTACAGCAATTAGGATTTGTATGTAACTCTTGTACGTATTTAAGTGTTTCAGTCATGTCCCCCCTTTCCCTTCTGTCCTCCAGACTATACAGATGGAGTTCATGAAGTCTTTCCTGATCAGTTTTATGCTTAAGACCTTCCACCATTTTTGTAGCCCGTCTTTGGACCCGTTCAATTTGATCCATCTCTTTTTGCAGGTGAGTTCTCCAGAACTGAACACAGTATTATTCCAAATGGGGTCTCCCCAGCGCTCTATATAAGGGGATCACAATCTCCCTCTTCCTGCTTGTTATACCTCTAGCTATGCAGCCAAGCATCCTACTCGCTTTCCCTACCGCCTGACTGCACTGGTCACACAGTGAATTCCTTCTGACTCCCTGAACAATCGCCTTGCTTAGCCGTAGAAATCCCCCACAATACACCTTGTGGTCGTGACTACTTATGCAGTGGTCTTAACCCTTGGAGAGCGGCTGTAAATTTGATTCGGGGGTGGGGGTCTTGCTTTGCATTGTTGTTTCCTCTGCACGCATCCCCCCTTTTTTAATTAATAAAAGCAATTTGCTTTCATCCCCCTGGGCTCTTCGTAAAAAACACCAATCCGAGTGATCATTCAAGATAATCATCTCTTTGTGGGGCTTCACAATACAATTTGGGAGGTGGTGTTTGCAATTGTGTAGACAGGTGTACATGGGGACAGTGGAGGGACCACCCATGAGGAAAAATAAATGTTCTCTGTACTTTCCATGGAGCTTAATTCGCCCTTCCCCACACCCACCGAGGCTGGGTTTTGCTGGGCTGCAGAAGAATGAATCATCTTCTTTATTTATTTAAACCCGATGTGATTGCCTGATACGGAAAGGGAAACATTTCCCCCTCTCGTTTTAGATCAAGGGCTTCCCTTGGGGCTTGGTTGGGAGCATTTAAACAAATACATGATTTAAAAGAGAGACCCTCCTATTGGGAAGTGGGATGGTTTCAGATACAAGAGGAAAAATAACCAAATGTTGTTTGGTCCTGAGAGTTTGGGATTAAGCGTTTCTGCAGAGTATATTTATTATTATTGTATTATTATTATTATTATTATTATTATTATTATTATTATTATTATTATTGAGAAATTCAGAGACAGAATGGGAGAAGTAAGCTTTAAAAATGAATCCCTGCAGGTTGAAATCTAGCGCAATAAACTTTGCAAAGAGAAATCTGGCACAAGAGAACACGAGTTGCTTTGGGAACTTTTTCAGACGTAGTTAGAACTGCTAGTAGTTATGGGTGAGTTATGGATGGATGTTTTTTAATGTTTTTTTTTAACATTTGGGGCTTTAAATTTTGTATCTTTGTTTCTGCCCTGAATCCATCAAGAAAAGGGCGGCCTATAAATTTAAGTAGTAATAGTAGTAGTAGCAGTAATGATGATGATGATGATGGTGGTGGTGATATGATAATAATATTGTTTGAGTCAATTTACAAATGGATAGTATCACATTTCGCCAAAAATAAGACTCTTTCTTATATTTTTTTTGAACCTTGAAATAAGCATTTGACTTATTGGGCTTATTATTGATTGGGCTTATTATCAGTGGAAGTCTTATTGGGGGGGGGAGAGACAGGTAATAGTAGTAGTAACATCCATTACTTATATTATTTCAGTTTCTAATTTCTGCCTTTGTTAACCATTGGTAAAACAAGCTCCAAAGCTATTCTGTGACTTCTTTGTCCTGTATTTTTAACGTTAACCTATCCATTTCCGTACAATTCCTCTGCAGGAATTTCCTCCTACAAACCTAGAAGATTGACAGCAGAAAAAGACCTCCTGGTCCATCTAGTCTGCCCTGATACTATTTCCTGTATTTTATCTTAGGGTGGATCTATGTTTATCCCAGGCAGGTTTCAATTCAGTTCCTGTGGATTTACCAACCACGTCAGCTGGGAGTTTGTTCCAAGCATCTACCCCTCTTTCAGTGAAATAATTTTTTCTCCCGTGGCTTCTGATCTTTCCCCCAACTAACTTCAGATTGTGCCCCCCTTGTTCTTGGGTTCACTTTCCTATTAAAAACACTTCCCCTTCTGAACCTTATTGAACCCTTTCACACATTTAAATGTTTCAATTGTGTCCCCCCCTTTCCCTTCTGTCCTCCAGACTATGCAGATGGAGTTCATGAAGTCTTTCCTGATACGTTTTATGCTGAAGACCCTCCACCAATTTTGTAGCCCGTCTTTGGACCCGTTCAATTTTGTCAATATCGTTTTGTAGGCGAGGTCTCCACAATTGGACACAGTATTATTCCAAATGGGGTCTCACCAGCGCTCTATACAGCGGGATCACAATCTCCCCCATTTTTCTTATATTGTGCAAATTACAATCCTTGCTACCATCCAAGAGAGACATTGCCCTACATGGCAATGGACCAGATTACCTCCGGAACCACCTGCTACCGCACGAATCCCAGCGACCGATAAGGTCCCACAGAGTTGGCCTTCTCCGGGTCCCGTCGACTAAAAAATGTCGTTTGGCGGGCCCCAGGGGAAGAGCCTTCTCTGTGGCGGCCCCAGCCCTCTGGAACCAACTCCCCCCGGAGTTTAGAACGGCCCCCACCCTCTCTGTCTTTCCTAAACGACTCAAGACTCATTTATACCGCCCGGCATGGGGGAGTTGAGATAGCTCTTCCCCCTAGGCCATTACAAGTTATGCATAGTATGTTTGTGTGTATGTTTGGTTTTATAATAAGGGTTTTTAGTTGTTTTATACTATTGGATTGTACATGTTGTGTTTATTATTGTTGTTAGCTGCCCCGAGTCTGCGGAGAGGGGCGGCATACAAATCCAATAAATAATAATAATAATAATAATAATAATAATAATAATAATAATTATTATTATTATTTGAGTTCGTCCCCGTTTTAAGATTTTTTCTCGCCACGGTAGTAGTGGGATCACTGTGGCCATTAAATAAGGAAAAGGCTGGTTAATAAGTGGATCTGATGTCCTTCTGCATTTTGCCTGTCCGAAGATTGCAAAAGGGAATTTACGTTTCAATTAGACCCACCCAAGTCCTGCAACCGTTCTGAAAAAGGAAAAGGAGAGACAGCCAAAGGGGGAGGGAAGGTCAACCCTGCCCTGAACGAGTTTCCCCAAAATGGTAAAAGAACGGAAGAGCGTCAGATCACTTTTCAAGCCCATCACAAATTTTTTTCCCCCCGCACAGCCAACAATGTTTGTCCTTCCTGCCCAGGTTTGGGAAAAGGCAAAAAATTCAGAGAGGCGAACTTGAAAGGATGGGTTGTGTTTTAAAATTAAACCGACCACGAAAGGCACAAAGTCTTCAGAGCCTTTCCTAGAGGGAGCCCTCGACTTTTGACAATTCGTTTAGTGACCAAATTTGCAACGGCGCTGAAAAGAAAGCTGACTTGTGACCATTTTTCACCACTTAATGACCGTTACATAGAAACCTAGAAGATGGACGGTAGAAAAAGACTTCCTGGTCCATCTAGTCTGCCCTTATACTATTTCCTGCATTTTATCTTAGGATGGATCTATGTTTGTCCCAGGCATGTTTAAATTCAGTTCCTTTGGATTGACCAACCATGTCTGCTGGAAGTTTGTTCCAAGCATCTACTACTCTTTCAGTCAAATAATATTTTCTCCCGTTGCTTCTGATCTTTCCCCCAGCTAACAGATTGTGGCCCCTTGTTCTTATGTTCACTTTCCTATTAAAAATACTTCCCCCCTGAACCTTATTGAACCCTTTAACATGTTTAAATGTTTCGATCATGTCCCCCCTTTCCCTTCTGTCCTCCAGACTATACAGATGGAGATCATGAAGTCTTTCCTGATCGGTTTTATGCTTAAGACCTCCCACCATTTTTGTAGCCCGCCTTTGGACCCGTTCAATTTAATCCATATCTTTTTTGTAGGTGAGGTCTCCAGAACTGGACACCGTATTATTCCAAATGGGGACTCACCAGTGCTCTATACAGCGAGATCACAATCTCCCTCTTCCTGCTTGTTATACCTCTAGCTATGCAGCCAAGCATCCTACTTGCTTTTCCTACCGCCCGACCACACTGCTCACCCATTTTGAGGCTGTCAGAAATCACTATCCCTAAATCCTTCTCTTCTGAAGTTTTTGCTAACACAGAACTGTCAATACAATACTCAGATTGAGGATTCCTTTTGCCCAAGTGCATCATTTTACATTTGGAAACTTTAAACTGAAGTTTCCATTGCTTTGACAACTTATCTAGTAAAGCTAAATCATTTGCCATATTACAGACGCCTCCAGGAATGTCAACCCTATTGCACACTTTAGAGTCATCGGCAAATAGGCAAACCTCCCCTACCAAAATTGGCTGCGACTTGCTTAAAAATCAGTTTGGTTATCAACGGAAAGCGACAGCGAGACCCAATTGCTGAAAACAAGATCAACCAATCAAACCCAGCCAAGCTAACTAGCCCTGTCCTGACCAGCAACGTATCTTAAGCTTTTGCAACTTATTTTAGCTTTCTACAACTCAGCCCGAAACCAAGACAGCTGCCTCCAGAGGTTGGGAAATCTCCTAGCCACAGGAAGGAGGCAGTCAAGCCGAACAAAAGTGAGAAAATCAGTGGATGCTAACAGAAGGTAGAAAACAACTCGATTGCATCATCCTAGAAAGGCCGAGTTAGTGCTAAGCGAGAGAGAGGGGGGGGAGGGAGAAAGAAGGAAGGGAGAGAGAGAAAGAAAGAAAGGAGAGAGTAAAAGAGAGAGAAAAGGTGGGGAGAGAAAGAAAAAGAGAAGAAACACACACAGAGAGAAAGAGAGATGAGAGAGAAGAGAAAGAGAGGGAAAAAATTAGGAGGAAAGAGAGAAAGGAGAGAGAAAAAGAGAGAAAGTAAAAGAGAAGACAGAGAAAAAGAGAGATGAAGGAAAGAAGAGAGAGAGGAAGAAAAATAGAATAAACAGAGAGAGAGGAAAAAAGAGATGAGACAGAAGAGAAAGAGAGGGAGAAAGAAAAATAAAGAAGGAAAGAGACAGAAAAAGAAAGAGAAGAGGGGGAAGAGAGACAGAGAAAGAGAAGACAGAGATGAGGAGAGAAGAGAGAGAAAGAGGAGAGAGAGAGAAAGAAGGGAGAAGAGAAAGAGAAGAGAATAGAGAAAGAGGAGAGAGAGAGAAAAAAAAGAAGAGAGAGAAAAAGAAGAAACAGAGGAAAAGAGAGAGGTGAGAGGAGAGAGAAAGAGAAAGAGAGGAAGAGGCAGACAGAGGGAGGAGAGAGAAAAAGAGAGAAGAGGGGGAAGAGAGACAAAGAAAAAGAAACAGGGAGAAAAAGGGAGAGAAGAGAGAGAAGGAGGAGAGAAAGAAAGAAGGAGGGAAGAGATGGAAAAAAGGGAGAGAAGAGAAGGAAGAGAGACAAAAAGAAGGAGAAGAGACAGAGAGAGAGAGAAAAAGAGAGATGAGCGAGAGAAGAGAGAGAAAGAGAGAAAGAAGGGGGAGGAGAGAAAGAGTGTGGAAGAGAATAGAGAGACAGAGGAGAGGGCGAGAGAGAAGAGAGAGGGAAAGAAGAATGGAAAAGAGAAAGAGAGAGAATGGAAGAGAGGAGAGGCAGAGAAAGAGAAAGAGGAGAGAGAAAGAAGAGAAGGGAGGGAGTGTGAGAGAGAAAGAGAAGAGAGAGGTCACCCAAAGCAACAGCAGAAGCAGAAGCAGCCTTGCAAATAAACAATCTGTTGTTCTGCACCACAATTATGTAAGCTTCCTATCACATGTCCCCAGCCACACAAAAGAAGGGACTTAACACACTTCACAAAAGACACACAGGCACGCGCGCGCACCACTCTCTCGGGCCAGCCATGCGTCATGTGCACACCAGGCACGGATGGCGTGGCCTCGGACGTCCAGAAATCCCCAACTGGACGCCTGCCCAGGCAAGAGATGTCCGCACCCTTAGGCTTCTGACAGGCAACGTCAATTGGGGAGGGGGAGGGGGGGTGTTAGACGAATTTGCTCAACAACCGTGGGATTCGCTTAACGGCCGCACTGATCCTCTCAAGCTGACAATCAGCAGCAGAAACTCTACTCCCAATTGTAACTGTTAAGTTAAAGACGAGCAGGAATTGTGAGTTGCAAAAGGGTCGAAGCCAGAATGGAGTAGAATAGAATAAGCAGAGCAGAGCAGAATAGGAGAGAAGAGAAGACTAGAGTAGAAGAATAGAGTAGAGTAGAGTACAGTAGAATAGAATAAAGAATAGAGTAGAGCAGAATAGAATAGAATAGAAGAATAAAGTAGAGTAGAACACAATAGAATAAGAAGAGCAGAGTAGAATAGAATAGAAGGTTAGACTCGAGTAGAAGAATAGAATAGAATAGAATAAGCAGAGCAGAACAGAATAAAGAATAGAGTAGAGTAGAATAGAATAGAACAGAACAGAATTCTTTTATTGGCCAAGTATGATTGGAATTTGTCTTTGGTGCAGATGCTCTCAGTGTACATAAAAGAAAAAATACATTTGTCAAGAATCATGAGGTCCAACACTTAATGATTGTCATTGGGGTCAAATAAGCAATCAGGAAACTGTCAATATTAATAAAAATCTTAAAGATACAAGCAACAAGTTACAGCCGTACAGTCCTAAGTGGAGGAGATGGGTGATGGGAACGATGGGAAGACTAATAATAGAAGTGCAGACTTAGTAAGTAGTTTGACAGTGTTGAGGGAATTATTTGTTTAGCAGAGTGATGGCATTCGGGGGAAAACTGTACTTGTGTCTAGTTGTCTTGGTGTGCATGGCTTGGTAGCGATGTTTGGAGGGTAGGAGTTGAAACAATTTATGTCCAGGATGCGAGGGGTCAGTAAACATTTTCACTGCCCTCTTTTTGACTCAGTCCTGAACAGGTCCACAATGGAAGGCAGATTGGCAGCCATTGTTTTTTCTGCCGTTCTGATTCTCCTCTGAAGTCTGTGTCGGTCTTGCTGGGTTGCAGAACAGAACCAGACAGTTACAGAGGTGCAGATGTCAACCGAAGAGGTTTTCAGGAAGAGACTGGACACACCCATTCGTCTGGAATGGCCCTGTAGACAATCCCCTTACTCAAGCACGGGGGTTGGACTGGATGACCTCCAAGGCCCCTTCTGACTGAAGCAAAACCAGCTTCTCTCTTTTCGTGCATGTTTCTTTCTCTCTGTCTCTCTCACACACACACTTCTTACCTTTTCCACGTCTGCCTTGGTGACGTTAATGTCTGCGTCCATTTTCTCGAAGTACTGCTGCGCTCGATCGGCCTCTTTGCAATCCCGTTCGAACCGTCGCTTACTCTGATGAGAAAAGAAGGCAGAGACTTAGCAAGGCCTGTGGAGCTACGCGTAAAGAGCCTGGCATGGCTAGATAGTTCTTCAAAGTTAGTTGCGTGTTTGGGCATTTTATTTTGATGTTAAAAGAGAGAGAGAGAGAGAGCTGCTGAGAAACATAGAAACATAGAAGATTGAAGGCAGGAAAAGCCCCCCTGGTCCATCTAGTCTGCCCTGATACTATTTCCTGCATTTTATCTTAGGATGGATCTATGTTTATCCCAGGCAGGTTTAAATTCAGTTCCTGTGGATTCTTCCTCCCTCCCTCCCTCCCTCCGTCCCTTCTTTCTCATCCTTCCTTCCTTCTCTTAGAAACATAGAAGACTGACGGCAGAAAAAGACCTCATGGTCCATCTAGTCTGCCCTTATATTATTTCCTGTATTTCATCTTACAATGGATATATGTTTACCCCAGGCATGTTTAAATTCAGTTACTATGGATTTACCAACCACGTCTGCTGGAAGTTTGTTCCAAGGATCTACCACTCTTTCAGTGAAATAATATTTTCTCACATTGCTTTTGATCTTTCCCCCAACTAACTTCAGATTGTATCCCCTTGTTCTTGTGTTCACTTTCCTATTAAAAACACTTCCCTCCTGAACCTTATTTAACCCTTTAACATATTTAAATGTTTCGATCATGTCCCCCCTTTCCCTTCTGTCCTCCAGACTATAGTTCACTAAGTCTTTCCTGATATGTTTTATGCTTAAGACCTTCCACCATTCTTGTAGCCCGTCTTTGGACCCGTTCAATTTTGTCAATATCTTTTTGTAGGTGAGGTCTCCAGAACTGGGCACAGTATTATTCCAAATGTGGTCTCACTAGCGCTCTATATAAGGGGATCACAATCTCCCTCTTCCTGCTTGTTATACCTCTAGCTATGCAGCCAAGCATCCTACTTGCTTTCCCTACTGCCCGACCACACTGCTCACCCATTTTGAGACTGTCAGAAATCACTACCCCTCTTTCTTTCTTTCCTTCCTTCTTCATTCATAGATACATAGAAGATGGATGGCAGAAAAAGACCTCCTGGTCCATCTAGTCTGCCCTTATACTATTTCCTGCATTTTATCTTAGGATGGATCTATGTTTATCCCAGGCAGGTTTACCCAGTGGTGCGTGGAACAAGCCAACATCCTTTAAGTTAACAGGTAAGACTTTGACAAACAACCTAGGACTGTCAAACCTAACATAGAACGGAGTCACGCATGTGCTTACCGATTCCAGCTGTTTCCAACAGCTCTCTATGTGTTGCTGAGCTTTCCGTCCGTCGTGAAAATGCTGGAAGGAAGAATTCACAAGATCTTATTTAAAAAAAAAAACACAGGCAGACTTGGGTTTAAAGAGGCAAATGTATTGCCGTTTTTATGATAGGGGGTCGCCCCCCAACTTACAAATATTCGTTTCACCACCAGTGACAAGTTACCCGAAAGTTACCCAAAAAAGGCAACTTAGTCATCTTGGATCCCTGCGGTGATAGGTCTCTTTGACCTGTCTTACCTGAGGGTAGAACAAGAAGCAGTGGGTGGAAACTAAACAAGGAGAGAAGCAACTTAGAACTTAGGAGAAATTTCCCGACAGTCGGAACGATTAATCAGTGGAACAGAAGTTGCCTCCAGAAGTTGTGAATGCTCCAACACTGGAAGTTTTTGAGAAGATGTTGGATAACCATCTGTCTGAAGTAGTGTAGGGTTTCCTGCCTAAGCAGGGGGTTGGATTAGAAGACCTCCATGGTCCCTTCCAAGTCCAACTCTTGGTTTTTTAATTATTATTACTTTGAAGGCCTGGACCTAGATTTCCCCCATTGAATCTGACCATGGGAGTGAAAGACCTCCCCTGTCCGTTAATGTCTCCCTTCAGTCAACCACATCGTTGTCCCGTTCTATTTTGAGCGTCACGTCCTTCACGCCACAGAAGGAGGAGAACCGGAGAGCCACCCAGACAGGAGAACAACCCTTAATGGATCTGCTGGGCACCTGGCCAGAGGAGGAACATCCTTTGGTTGAAGGTTGGGCAGAAATACTCAGGGCCATCGGAGGAGACCGTCCTTCTCCCAAACCATCAGGTGCTCCTCACAAACCATCAGGAGATGCTGGGGATGGGACTACAACTTAACCGCAAAGATCCACCGGGCAAAGGGCTACACCAGTGTTTCTCAACCTTGGCAGTTTGAAGATGTGTAGACTTCAACTCCCAGAAGGTTGAGAAACACTGGGCTACACAAAGGAGAGAGACTTGTGGTGGTTGCTGATTTTTCACAGCAACTCAATACAGAGAAACATTCTGACTGTCAGGAAATTTCTCCTTAGTTCTAAGTTGCTTCTTTCCTTGTTTAGTTTCCACCCGTTCCTTCTTGTTCTACCCTCAGGGGCTTTGGAGAATAGCTTGACTCCTTCTTCTGTGTGGCAATATAAAAACATAGAAGACTGATGGCAGAAAAAGACCTCCTTGTCCATCTAGTCTGCCCTTATTCTATTTCCTGCATTTTATCTTAAGATGGATGGATGTTTATCCCAGGCATGTTTACATTCAGTTCCTGTGGATTGACCAACCATATCTGCTGGACGTTTGTTCCAAGCATCTACTACTCTTTCAGTCAAATCATATTTTCTCAGGTTGCTTCTGATCTTTCCCCCAAGTCAATTCAGATTGTGTCCCCTTGTTCTTGTGTTCACTTTCCTATTAAAAACACTTCCCTCCTGGACCTTATTTAACCCTTTAATATATTTAAATGTTTCGATCATGTCCCCCCTTTTCCTTCTGTCCTCCAGACTCTACAGATTGAGTTCACTAAGTCTTTCCTGATATGTTTTATGCTTAAGACCTTCCACCATTCTTGTAGCCCGTCTTTGGACCCGTTCAGTTTTGTCAATATCTTTTTGTAGGTGAGGTCTCCAGAACTGGACACAGTATTATTCCAAATGTGGTCTCACCAGCGCTCTATACAGCGGGATCACAATCTCCCTCTTGTTTGCTTGTTATGCCTTGAGCTATAATGACCGTGTGATTCACTTAAAAGTGGCAAAACGGGCGTCTCATTTAATGACCACCTTGCTAAGCAGTGGAAATTGTGGCCACCAGCTGAGGACTGCCATTAAATTTGCAACCACCAGCTCAACTGAGTCACAAAAAGTGCAGAATGCAGCTGCGAGAGCAATCATGGGCTTTCCCAAAAATGCCCATGTTACACCAACACTCCGCAGTCTGCATTGGTTGCCGATCAATTTCTGGTCACAATTCAAAGTGTTGGTCATCACCTATAAAGCCCTTCATGGCACCGGACCAGGGTATCTACGAGACCGCCTTCTGCCGCACGAATCCCAGCGACCGGTTAGGTCCCACAGAGTGGGCCTTCTCCGGGTCCCGTTGACTAAACAATGTCATTTAGCGGGCCCCAGGGGAAGAGCCTTCTCTGTGGCGGCCCCGGCCTTCTGGAACCAGCTCCCCCCGGAGATTAGAATTGTCCCCACCCTCCTCGCCTTTCGTAAGCTCCTTAAAACCCACCTCTGCCATCAGGCATGAGGAAACTGAGATATTCTTTCCCTCTAGGCCTTTACAATTCATGTATGATACGTTTGAATGGATGGATGTTTGGTTTTTACAAATAAGGTTTTTTTTAAACTGTTTTAGTATTGGATTTACATGCTGTTTTGTACTACTGTTGTTATCCGCCCTGAGTCTATGGAGAGGGGCGGCATACAAATCCAATAAATAAACAAACAAACAAACAAATAAATCTCTTTTTTAAAAGTCTGTTGTTACTCGGCACGTTCGACTGGTTGTAAACCGAGGACCAGCCATAGCGATGCCGGGGGGGGGGGGGGGAAGGAGGCACAGACAGAGGGAACCACTGAAGATGCTAAAAATCTCAGCTCCCTCTTTTCGTCTCCTTCTCTTTTTCAATGCCTTTTGTTAGCACCCAGACAGGCTGATTCCTTTCTGCTGTCATCTACGTCAACATCTTGACCTCCGTGGCTGAAATGTCAGGGATCTCCAGCTAATTTGGGGCTGGGATTTTTTTTTTAAATAATTTTTTTCAACAAAAATTACCCAGCCCTGGGGCAGTATGAAAATTGTCCACCCACAACATGTCTGTGCAAACTCAAGACGGCTGCATTTTTGGAGAGCTCCAAAACAAGAGAGAGAAACACAGAGAGAGAGAGAAAGAGAGAGATAATGAAAAACCCAAGTTTGATTGTTTTGGGGGTTTTGTGCTTTGCTCCGTCGTCAGTGTTAAAATCCCCATTGAAGACAGTTGATTTTATATAATGCTGCTCACTTTGCTCATTGCATTAAAACTTTTAAATAAATTTTAAACCTTCCAGAGATGGCACTGGGTGTTGCCTCTTCATTTATAAATACACTCGGAACTTGCATTTTTAGGACAATTATCTCTCTCTCTCGCTCTCTCTAATCTATCTATCTATCTATCTATCTATCTATCTATCTATCTATCTATCTATCTAATCTCTCTCTCTCTCTATCTATCTATCTATCCATCCATCTTCTTCTTTATCCTCTCTCTCATCTATCCATCATCTATCATCTATCTTCTTCTTTATCATCTATCTATCTATCTAATCTCTCTCTCTCTCTTTCTCTATCTATCCATCCATCTTCTTCTTTATCCTCTCTCTCTCTCATCTATCCATCATCTATCATCTATCTTCTTCTTTATCATCTATCTATCTATCTATCTATCTATCTATCTATCTATCTATCTATCTATCTATCTAATCTCTATGTCTTTCTGTCTGTCTGTCTGTCATAGCAAAGCTGAAAACCCCAAAACAATCAAACTTGGGTTTTTTATTCTCTCTCTCTCTCTCTCTCTGTGTGTGTGTGTGTGTGTGTGTGTGTGTTGGGTTTTTTCTGCCCTGCGTAAGGAATCTGGTGCCGCCCGAGGAGGTATCAATTCCGATCATCACCCAGACCTCAGCGTTCTCTTTTCCAGCCAGAGTTAATTGCCTGTTTGCAAACGCCAGCCTTCTCCGCTCCTTGCCAATCTTGAACACACTGCATTTCTTTCCTCTGCATCTTTCGGAGCAAATCACCCCGACAATCGTAGCCCTGAGGCTGAGCCCTCGGCGGGGCTACAGCAAGCAACCCATGCGTTATTTATACTTTGTGCCAAGGAAACAATAGGACGCTGATGGTTGTAAAAACACCCGACTGGGAATTAAAAGTCCCGAGAGGAACCACCTGCTTTTCTTCATTTGCTGGCTCAGGAGATGTTTGGATGGTCTTGTCAAGAAATAAAACGACGGTACAGCCATGAGGAGGCCTGCATGCTTGTATGTCAAGTTACTACTCCATAAGTCCTTCCTTCTGCCCACTCCTTCCTTCCTTCCCTCCCTTCCTTTCTTGCATCCATCCATCCATCCATTTTTCTCTCCTTCCTTCCTTCCTTCCTTCCTCCCTCTCTCCCTTCCATCCATCCATCCATCCATCGCTAACTGGCTTCCTTCCTTCCTCCCATCTCCCTTTCCTTACTTCATTCCATGCAGCCCTGACTGCTTTCCTTCCTTCCTTCCTTCCTTCCTTCCTTCCTTCCTTCCTTCCTTCCTTCCTCTCTTCTCCATCCATCCATCCCTAACCATCTTCCTTCCCTCCCTCCCTCCTTTTTTCCTTCCCTCCTTTCTCCCCTCCCTCCTTCACACTCTCTCTTTCTTCATCTTTCCCTCCATCCCGCCTTCCCTTTCCGTTTCAACTTCTCATCAAGCAAAATTTTCAACATTGAAATGTGATGGTTAAGAAGATTCCCAGAGTTACATTTCTTACATTAATTTTTCAGCTTTGCATCGGCTGCCCGGGGTTTCCACCGTCCTCAGTTCATTCAATCCGTGGCAGAGAAATCAGAAAGCTTGAGAGAGAAAAACGTCCTTACCGATTTTCTCTCCTGCTTGAGTTCTTGCACGTAACGGGCTAACTCGGTGGTGATTTGGGAAGTCATGTTTTCTGAAATGACCTCGTGTTGACCGGCGTAATCGTTCATTTCGTTCAAAGTTGCCAGGAAAGCTTGACAAGATGAATACCTAAAAGAAAAAAAATATTGAGATTCAGAAACACTTTTTAAGGGGTACCTCTACCTAAGAACGCCTCTACTTACAAACTTTTCTAGATAAGAACTGGATGATCAAGATTTTTTTGCCTCTTCCCAAGAACCATTTTCCACTTAAGAACCCCAGCCTCCGAAACTGTAACCGGAAAAGGTGGGGAGAAGCCTCCGTGGGGCTTCTCTAGGAATCTCCTGGGAGGAAACAGAGCTGGAAAAGGCGGGGAGAAGCCTCTGTGGAGCCTCTCTAGGAATCTCCTGGGAGGAAACAGGGCCGGAAAAGGCAGGGAGAAGCCTCCATGGGGCCTCTCTAGGAATCTCCTGGGAGGAAACAGGGCCAGAAAAGGTGGGGAGAAGCCTCCGTGGGGCCTCTCTAGGAATCTCCTAGGAGGAAACAGGGCCAGAAAAGGCGGGGTGAAGCCTCCGTGGGGCCTTTCTAGGAATCTCCTGGGAGGAAACAGGGCCAGAAAAGGCAGGGTGAAGCCTCCGTGGGGCCTCTCTAGGAATCTCCTAGGAGGAAACAGGGCCAGAAAAGGCGGGGTGAAGCCTCCGTGGGGCCTCTCTAGGAATCTCTTGGGAGGAAACAGGGCCTCCACCCTCCCTGTGGTTTCCCCAATCGCACGCATTATTTGCTTTTACATTGATTCCTACGGGAAAAATTGCTTCTTCTTACAAAACTTCTCTATTTAGGAACCTGGTCACGGAATGAATTAAGTTCGTAGGTAGAGTCACCACTGTACTTTTCAATAGGTTGGACTCTCATTCTGCCTTCGTAGACAGCACGTAGAACAAAAGGAATCACAAAGCTGGGAAGGACCTCAAGAGGTCTTCTAGTCCAACCCCCTTGATGCCTGTTTAATGCAGGCATCTGTTAAACCCAGAGATTCCCCAAACGTTTCCCTCCTTCAGCAAAATCATGAGCCGCCCCAAGCCTTCGGAGAGGGGCGGCATACAAATCTAATTAATAATAATAATAATAATAATAATAATAATAATAATAATAAGAAAGTCTTAATATTTCAGTTGACGAAAACCTACGTGTATTCATCCTCTTCTTTGGAGTTCTTTTTGGGCTGGTATTTTTTTGCGAGGTTCCTAAAAAAATTAAAACCGGAAAGAGAGAAAAGGGAAATAAATACATAAATAAATAAATTGCCAATAAATAGCTTAGCAAACTTTTTCTTTTTCTTCTTTAAATGGAAGATCATTTGTTTATTGGCTGGGTTGGTTTGTGGCCATTTAAGATAAGAATATTCTCACCGTGTTTGCAAAAAGCATTTTGCAAACACAAAATAAGCAATTGCAATCTTCTAAAAAAAAAATAATAGCACGTCCTACGACTGTAATTCTGGGCTCAAGCAAAGGCCTAGAGTCCATAAGAAGTTGGGAGGCCTATAACTTTAATAAATTAAATTAAAGACCTTGAATCAAGGGAAGTACAAGCGGCTGAAAACCAAGATTAATTTCTTCACCCAGCCTCTCGGAAATGCCTTCTTGTACTTTTTTCAAGGGAAAACTTCATTTTGTTCCCAAAATAAAGAGAAATGGATTTATATGCAAGGGTGCAGCTTGCTAAATTTGGAACTTGGGTGAATTTGCTTCTCCAATGAGATCGTTAGCGTGTCGTAAGGATGAAACATTTTACAGGGCAAGGGCTTCAATCAGACTCCCAAGCCTGAAGGTAATTTTATTTCTGTATCAGCCATAAACTACGCTGAAAATGGAATGGGTCAAAGTTGGGGATTAAAATCCATAAAACAAATTACGAAGCTAAATGAAGAAAGGTTTTTCTCTTCTCTTCCTATTCAGGACTTATAATCAAACATGACTTGTAGGAGACAAGATAAGTCGAAGGGCAGATAAATAAACAAGATTTCTGATAGAAAACAGTCAACCAGCAGAAGGGTCTTTGAATTTGCAGGATGTTGAGGGCAAAAATATCTAGGCAAAAAGTAGGTTTTGTCTAGTAAACCCTAAATATGAAACTCAGAAATTAGTAACAATAAAATAAAATAAAATAAAATAAAGCAAGTTTTGCCCAGTTTAGGAAGCTCTAAATCCATAAATCCCTGCCATCAAATATACTGTAGTTCAGAATACTTGGCAATGCAGGTATCGTATTTCCCCCAAAATAAGCCATCCCAGAAAAATACCATTTTCTTCCATTAAGATTAGGGAAATCAGGTAAGATGGCAAGAGGAGCCACGTCTTGCTCTATGCACCCCAAAATAATAAGAGCTCCCCCCCAAAATAAAGCCAAGTGCTTATTTCGGGGTTCAGAAGATATAAGTTAGGGTCAATGAAGGGCTGCAAAAATGGGTGGGTGTGGCTTATTTTGTGGGCGTGGCTTAGTGATCATGTGACAGGGTGTGGCTTAAAGGTCATGTGACTGGCTTAAAGGTGGCCAACTTGATGTCACTCACGTCAAGGGTTTGAGTTAGGGTGCCTGGCCTCATCTCAAAGAGAGACAATTTCCCTCTCTATTTACTATTGCTGAACATGCAAAATATACTATTTAATTCTATGTATATATATATATATGCCATAGGTGTAAGTACATATTACACACAGGCACACAAAAATATACATTATCTACTGTATAAACTGTATGTACACACACACACATGAACAACTCTTCTAAAATTATACACATTCAACCTCATTTACTGCGATAGGAAAAACATACCCAGAGCCCAGAAGGGAAAAAAATGAAAAAGTTCAAAATTTTTCTACCGGTTCTGCGTACCTGACCTTACCTGTAGGAACCCTTCATTGGTCAGGGTCTTATTTTTGAGGAAACGCGGTCGTCCTACAAGAATTACACATTTGGGACTCACCTAAGCTGCTTTGCATAATTGATCTCAATCTCCGTCCGGTCTTTGACGAATTTGATGTATTTTTCTAGGATGTCAATCCCCCACTGGGTGTGTTTTTCGAGAGTGTCAAATTGATCCTGCAAAGGAAGACAGAGTGACAAGAGTTGGAAGGGACTCTGGAGGTCTTTTAGTCCAACCCCCTGGGTTAAGGAGAGGGGGGAAAAGAGAGAGAGGCAGAAATATTTAGTTGGTCAGTGGGATCAAGCTTGGAGGAAGATTCGTTGCACTGTTCATCTGTTCAGAGAAACTTTTTTTTTAAAAAAAAGTAGTCATCTTCTTATAAAGTTATCAGACTTTAACAATTTAGCAAATGCAGGATTTGGTAGAAGAAACCTCTGTGGTTCGGTTTTAGCTTTGCAATGTGCGAAAAGGGGAACAATACAGTGGTCCCTCTACCTATGAACTTAATTCATTCCATGACCAGGTTCTTAAGTAGAGAAGTTTGTAAGAAGAATCCATTTTCCCCATAGGAATCAATGTAAAAGCAAACAATGTGTGCGATTGGGGAAACCACAGGGAGGGTGGAAGCCCAGTTTCCTCCCAGGAGATTCCTAGAGAGGCCCCACGGAGGCTTCTCTCTGCCTTTTCCAGCCCTGTTTCCTCCCAGGGGATTCCTAGAGAGGCCCCACGGAGGCTTCTCCCCATCTTTTCTGGCCCCGTTTCCTCCCAGGATATTCCTAGAGACACCCCACAGAGGCTTCTCCCCGCCTTTTCTGGCCCTGTTTCCTCCCAGGGGATTCCTAGAGAGGCCCCACGGAGGCTTCTCCCCATCTTTTCTGGCCCCGTTTCCTCCCAGGATATTCCTAGAGACACCCCACAGAGGCTTCTCCCCGCCTTTTCTGGCCCTGTTTCCTCCCAGGGGATTCCTAGAGAGGCCCTGTGGAGGCTTTTCTCCATCTTTTCTGGCCCTGTTTATTCCCAGGAGATTCCTAGAGAGGCCCAACAGAGGCTCCTCCCCACCTTTTCCGGCCCAGTTTCCTCCCAGGAGATTCCTAGAGAGGCCCAACAGAGGCTTCTCCCCACCTTTTCCGGCCCAGTTTCCTCCCAGGAGATTCCTAGAGAGGCCCAACAGAGGCTTCTCCCCACCTTTTCTGGCCCAGTTTCCTTCCAGGAGATTCCTAGAGAGGCCCAACAGAGGCTTCTCCCCACCTTTTCCGGCCCTGTTTCCTCCCAGGAGATTCCTAGAGAGGCCCAAGAGAGGCTTCTCCCCACCTTTTCCGGCCCAGTTTCCTCCCAGGAGATTCCTAGAGAGGCCCAACAGAGGCTTCTCCCCACCTTTTCCGGCCCAGTTTCCTTCCAGGAGATTCCTAGAGTGGCCCAACAGAGGCTTCTCCCCACCTTTTCCAGCCCTGTTTCCTCCCAGGAGATTCCTAGAGAGGCCCAACAGAGGCTTCTCCCCACCTTTTCCGGCCCAGTTTCCTTCCAGGAGATTCCTAGAGAGGCCCAACAGAGGCTTCTCCCCACCTTTTCCAGCCCTGTTTCCTCCCAGGAGATTCCTAGAGAGGCCCAACAGAGGCTTCTCCCCACCTTTTCCGGCCCTGTTTCCTCCCAGGAGATTCCTAGAGAGGCCCAACAGAGGCTTCTCCCCACCTTTTCCGGCCCTGTTTCCTCCCAGGAGATTCCTAGAGAGGCCCAACAGAGGCTTCTCCCCACCTTTTCCGGCCCTGTTTCCTCCCAGGAGATTCCTAGAGAGGCCCAACAGAGGCTTCTCCCTGCTTTTTCCAGTTACAGTTTTGGAGGCTCGGGTTTGTAAGTGGAAAATGGCTCTTAAGAAGAGGCAAAAAAATATTGAACACCCGGTTCTTATCTGGAAAAGTTTGTAAGTATAAGCGTTCTTAGGTACAGGTATGACTGTAGCAGCAGCTGAGAGAGATAACTTTTTGGGCTCACCAATTTTTTCCCCAGTAATCAGCCCAATATTGTCAAGAAACCGGCAACTCTGGAGGAAAAAACCTATTGTCGCTCAAATGCCAAGAAAAATAGCTATGCGAATTTGCAGACAAAATCTGCTTTACCTAATACTAATTGGCTCCTAACACCATGTTAGATAATTATGTCAGTTAAGCAGAAAACCATGAATATTCAGTACTTAAATATTGGTTCTAGTGGATAAGGCACCAGCTTAGAAACCAGGAGACTTGGAGTTCTAGTCCCACCTTAGACATGAAAAATGGCCAGGTGACTTTGGGCCAATCACCAGGAGATCATGAGTTCGAGTCCACCGTAGCTAGGTGACTCAAAGTGCCTATAAGTATTGGTAATAATGCCTTTGCTTTCTTTTGCCAGAGTCATCCTATTACAATTTAATCAACTTCATTTGTTTGGTGCAATTAACATTCAGAAATACAAGTAATCTTCTTCTTCTTCCTCCTCCTCCTCCTCCTCCTCCTCCTCCTTCTTCTTCTTCCTTTCTTCTTCTTCTTCTTCTTCGTCTTCTTCTTTTTCTTCCTTTCTTCTTCTTCTTCCTCCTCCTCCTCCTCCTTCTTCCTTTCTTCTTCTTCTTCTTCTTTTTCTTCCTTTCTTCTTCTTCGTCTTCTTCTCTTCTTCTTCTTCTTTTCTTCTTCATATTATTATTATTATTATTATTATTATTATTATTATTATTATTATTATTATTATTATTATTATTTCATTTGTTCCCAAGAAAGAGGTTTTATGGGTGATCTTTACTTGCATGACCTAAATTTTAGATTAAGATTTGCTAAAGACACTCTCTACCTTGAAGAACTCAAGAGATTTTTTTTAATTAAATTCATTTGTTCTGTGCATGTTAATTGCACCAACCAAATGAAGTTAATTAAAATTGATTTTAATTCCTAAATAAGGAAGCCTAGGTATCCTTTAAAAAATATAAAAGGAGTCAGAAAATTTCTGACACGCCAGTTTGAATTCGGTTTAGTTATTGTTCTTCTTTCAGTGTGTTTCAAATGCACTATAAGTGCATCAAATTATAAGTGTTGTTTAGTTATAATACAAAACTAACTTCAAGCCTAATGAATCCGTTTCAAGGAAAACAAGAGGTAAAACTCAGCACAATGAGACCGGAAGAAGAAATAAAGCTAGTTCCTTCTCTGTTTACAAACATACAACCCTGGAAACAAAACTTTCGGATTTTAAAAAGAAACTTTCTTCCGTGGAACTGGGAGCAGCTACAACTTTAAAGTTAATCTGACTGTTTGTTCCTTTTGGTGACTAAGTTTCAGTTTAAGGAAGGAGGTGTAAGAAAAACAGAAAATCTAGGAGAATAAGAGGAATTTGGTAGAATAATAGCTTCCCCATAGGAAAGTCTGCTTCTTTAATTTAAAGATTCTTTAAATTAAAAAAATTGCACGTGTTGTCTTTATAAAGCTCATTATCTGTCTCCTTCAACATGGGCAAATTTTGCTGATTTAATAAAATCACAATACAGCTGATTCTTCACTTACGACCACAACCAGCAACCTCCCTCCCTCCCACCCTCACTTTTCTATTTCTCCTTCCTTCTCTCATTTTTCTATTTCTCCTTTCTTCCTTCTCTTCTTCCCTTTCTTTCTTATTCCTTCCTTCCCTGATCTTTCTATTTCTCTTACTTTTATCCTTTTCCTTTCTTCCTTCTCTCGTTTTTCTCTTTTGTTCTTCCTTCTCTTCTTTTTCTTATTCCTTTCTTCCTTTGCTCATCTTCCTTTCTCCTTCTTCCCTTCTTTTCCTATTCCTTCCTTCCCTGATCTTTCTATTTCTCTTACTTTTATCCCTTTCCTTTCCGTCATGTTTCTATTTCTCCTTCCTTCCTTCTCTTCTTTTTGTTATTCCTTTCTTCCTTTGCCCATCATCATCATCATCATCATCATCATCATCATTATTATTATTATTATTATTTTGATTTGAATGGCGCCCCTCTCCGAAGACTCGGAGACTCCCTCTCCCTGATCTTTCTCTTTCTGTTACTTTTATCTCTTTCCTTTCTTCCTTTCTGTCATGTTTCTATTTCCCCTTCCTTTCTTCCTTCCTTCCTTTTCTTTTTCCTCCTTCCTTCCTTTCTTTTTCCTCCCTCCCTCCTTCCTTCCTTTCTTTTTCCTCCCTCCTTCCTTCCTTTTTCCTCCCTCCCTCCTTCCTTCCTCCCTTCTTTTCTTTTTCCTCCTTCCTTCCTTCCTTCCTTCCTTTTTGATGGGCTTTCCACCTTTGCCATTTTGAGGGTAGAGATTAAGGAGCCCCCTTTCACAAAACCCATTCCTCTGCACATTGTCTGGATAGATGACCCTTTAGGTTCCCTTCCAACTATACCATTCTATGGTCCCACTACACCCAGACCACTTCAAGCACCAGCGGCTGAAGTGAAGCTGCAAGGTTGCCACTCCTGGACAGCAACGTTTACAACTTTGGCATAAACCACTGGGGTCTGAACCGAACGAAACCATTCTCCCCCACGCCCCCTTTCCAACCCCCCCCCCACACCCCTCCCTCCCCCAAAGTCCCAAACAACCACCCCATTGGAGGTTCCCTCCCACCCCGTAAGCATACTTGCCATTGTCAACCCTGGTTTCTCCAATGAGCCACAAACAGGTGCGTCCACGCAACCGACTAAGCCTTAAACGCGAAGGATTAAAGCAGTGCCGAAGCCAAAACCAGGCTCTTCGACAAACCAGGGCATTCTCCACCGTGAAGGACGATTGGAGGAAGGTGAAATAAGCAGTGGCCCCCAACGATTTGGAATTTAAGTCCACGAAATCCACCCAGCAGCTGTTTCGGGTCTGGTTTAGCTCCTTCCAGCAAATTGCAGGGACCCCCGAGTTAAAAAGACCACCGAGTGGGGCAGCTTTCGGCGGCTGCCATAGCAACAGAGCCAGCAATCGTAGAAGAGGGTTGGGGAGGGGGGGGTCTTCTCCGCCAATGGAGCATCACTGGCTTGGATGTTCCCGTTTCTAACCGTGGTTTGATTCGAGGAAGCCCCGGCCCCGCTGCGCCAATCAGGGCTTTTGTCGAAGGAACTGTGCCAGCCTGCCGTTTGCTCTGAGCTGCAGGGTGGCAACGTGGAGGGCAGGAAGAAACAGAAGGTGACTCCAAGCTGGGGACCCTCTCCTCCTCCTTTCCCCCCCCCGCTACAAATTCCCCGTCTGTCTGAAAAGACAAAGCATCTTTTGCGAGCATCTTCGAGGAAATGTGCAAGCTGCAAACCCAACCAGCATCCTCGCCTGAGTTGCGAATCAGAAGGGCTTCTCTTGGCACAGGGGCGTCTACGGTGGGACGCCCATTGCAAAGTAGGCCCACACTGAACCCCCTCCCCCAAATTCTAACCGCTAAGCAAGACCTACGGAGAGGGGCGGCATACAAATCTAATGAATGAATGAATGAATGAATCAATCAATCAATCAATCAATGAGTGAGTGAGTGGGTAAGAAAGAAAGAAAGAAAGAAAGAAAGAAAGAAAGAAAGAAAGAAAGAAAGACAGCTACCAAGCAACTTGGGCCTCGTTTCTTTAATAATCAGAACTGCAGAAAAAAAACCATGGCTGCCAACCTGCCTTCCATTGTGGACCTGCAGACTGCATGAGTCAAAAAGAGGGCGGTGAAAATATTGACTGACCCCTCGCCTCCTGGACACAAACTGTTTCAACTCCCACCCTCCAAACGTCGCTACAGAGCCCTGCACACCAAGATGACTAAACACAAGGAGAGTTTTTTCTCAAACGCCATCACTCTGCTAAACAAATAATTCCCTCAACACTGTCAAACTATTTACTGAGTCTGCACTACTATTACTACTAGTTTTTTCTCATCCTTCCTATCACCCATTTCCTCCCACTTAGGACTGTATGTCTATAACCTGTTGCTTGTATCCTTACGATTTTTAGTAATATTGATTGTTTCCTGATTGTTTATTTGTACCATATGACAATCATTAATAATAATAATAATAATAATAATAATAATAATAATTTATTAGATTTGTATGCCGCCCCTCTCCGAGAACTCATGGCCCATCAAATCTGCCCTTCTACTATATTTCCTATATTTTATCTTAGGGTGGATCTATGTTTATCCCAGGCAGGTTTAAATTAAGTGACTGTGGATTGACCAACCACATCTGCTGGAAGTTTGTTCTAAGCATCAGAAGTTGTGACTGCTTGAATAGTAGAAGTTTTAAAGATGATGTTGGATAACCATTTGTCTGAAGTGGTGTAGGGTCTCCTGCCCAAGCAGTGGGTTGGACTAGATGACCTCCTAGGCCCCTTCCAACTCTGTTGTTATTAGATAATTTAGACTTAAGGTGCCAAAAATTTGAAATGGTTTCCCTCTGGACGAGAAGAGGCCTTTGCAGTGCAGGCTGAGGTTTGACAGCAGAATGAATGTTCTATTTTTAAACACTGAGTGGCTCAAACAGACCCTTAAATGGGCTACAGTACCACACCACCGGGAGCTGCACTTTTGCACTTAGCTAACACACTCACACCTCCACACACACACACACACCCAAGATGGATGTGTGCATGTTTTGATTTCCTGCACAAGCTGGGAATAAGGTTGAACTTATTAGCACTCCAAGAAACTTAGAGGCACAGCCTTAGCCTGAGGGGCTTTTTTTTTCCAAGCACACAATTGTGGAGATTGTGAATTGCAAATTCAGGAGGGAACTTGTGACTCTGAATAACAAAACATGAGAATCTCAGTTTTAACATCCATTCAATCTGAGTATTGCATTGGCAGTTCTGTGTTAGCAAAAACTTCAGAAGAGAAGGATTTAGGGGTAGTGATTTCTGACAATCTCAAAATGGGTGGACAGTGTGGTCGGGCAGTAGGAAAAGCAAGTGGTATAACAAGCAGGAAGAGGGAGATTGTGATCCCCTTATATAGAGCACTGGTGAGACCACATTTGGAGTACTGTGTTCAGTTCTGGAGACCTCACCTACAAAAAGATATTGACAAAATTGAACGGGTCCAAAGACGGGCTACAAGAATGGTGGAAGGTCTTAAGCATAAAACGTATCAGGAAAGACTTCATGAACTCAATCTGTATAGTCTGGAGGACAGAAGGAAAAGGGGGGACATGATTGAAACATTTAAATATGTTAAAGGGTTAAATAAGGTTCAGGAGGGAAGTGTTTTTAATAGGATAGTGAACACAAGAACAAGGGGACACAATCTGAAGTTAGTTGGGGGAAAGATCAAAGGCAACATGAGAAAATATTATTTTACTGAAAGAGTAGTAGATCCTTGGAACAAACTTCCAGCAGACGTGGTTGGTAAATCCACAGTAACTGAATTTAAACCTGCCTGGGATAAACATATATCCATCCTAAGATAAAATACAGAAAATAGTATAAGGGCAGACTAGATGGACCAGGAGGTCTTTTTCTGCCGTCAGACTTCTATGTTTCTATGTTTCTATTGGATGGAAGATCACCAAAAAAATGTAGCGGAATCTAACTGGGGTTTCAAAAAGTGACTATTGAGCTAAGTCCTCGACTTATGGGTATAAAATTTTTATTTTTATTCTACCTTAGGATAAAACACATGTAAATAACAAAACACACAATACCAATATCCAACCATATAGCTATGCCAAATTTCCATATCATTAATGTGCTTTATTAAGGAGTTTCTATCTTCCCCCTCCCATAACACCAACATTATAAGTAGAACTAAACTTTGAAAATAAAAACAAAGAAAGAGACAAAAAACCCAAATATACCCTCAATATCTAACATCCTATAAATTCCATATTCATTATTATTTACGGAGAAGGAAAAAAAGAAAAAGAAAAGGAAAAAAGAAGGAAAGCCCCCTACATTCCAACTTATTTCCTAATGAAAATAGTTTTCCCATGTAAAATAATGTGAAAACATGAACGATCTTAAATTTGTGTCTGTCTACCTGCTATTTTTTCAATCTGTTACTTTAAAAAAAAAAGAGAATTCTTTTATGGGCCAAGTCTTATTGGACACACAAGGAATTTGTCTTGGTGCATATGCTCTCAGTGTACATAAAATAAAATATACATCTGTATAGAATAGAATAGAATAGAATAGAATAGAATAGAATTCTTCATTTGGCCAAGTGTGATTGGACACACAAGGAATTTGTCTTTGGTGCAGATGCTCTCAGTGTACATAAAAGAAAAAATACATTTCTCAAGAATCATAAGGTACAATACAATGACAGTCATAGGATGGGTGATAGGAACTATTAGAAGACTAATAGTAATGGTAATGCAGCCTTAGTGAATAGTTTGACAGCATTGAGGGAATTCTTTGTTTAGCAGAGTGATGGCGTTCGGGGAAAAACTGTTCTTGTATCTAGTTGTCTTGGTGTTCAGTGCTCTGTAGCGTCGTTTTGAGGGTAGGGGTTGAAAGAGTTTGTGTCCAGGATGTGAGGGGTCAGTCAATATTTTCATGGCCCTCTTTTTGATTCGTGCAACCCTTTCCTTAGCTTGATCCTTCCGCAGAGTGGAGAAGACACAAAGCCTTCTTGCTCACGGTCCAGGTTGGACTTCACTTTGGAGATGTGAAACCCTCACCAGCTCAAAGGCCGATCCAACAGATAAGGACAATTTCACATCTCTAAAAAACAGTCTGTTTTTTAGTGGGGGGGCAATTTTCTCAGGATATTTTTGGGGAAACGAAAACCTGAATTTTATTGACAAGGTAACGGTTCCACTTTTCAATCTGGGTCATTGGGAGAAGAAAAAGAAGAAATGACCTGTTCTAGATGTCTCATTTTAGAAGTAAGATCCAGATTGCACAGAACGAGGAAGCCAAGTTTGGGTGGGAGAGTTAAGGACAAAGAAGTTGAAAGTCCACCCCCCCCCCCCTCTGAAAGAAGAACGTGTTGCTGGATGTTAGGAAGAGCCAGAAGGAGCCACGTCATGACTAGACAACTGCGGTTTGCTTGACCTGGGGCTTCCCTTGAAGACTCTACAGAATGCCTGATGGGTGCAGATCTAGAGGAAAACTCCTAAAAAAAAATGCTAAGTGTGATTGGACCCATAAGGAATTTGTCTTTGGTGGAGATACTCTCAGTGCACATAAAAGAAAAGAGACATTTGTCAAGAATAGAATAGAATAAATGGAATGGAATAGAATAGAATATAGAATATAATTCTTTATTGGCCAAGTGTGATTGGACACACAAGGAATTTGTCTTTGGTGGAGATACTCTCAGTGCACATAAAAGAAAAGAGACATTTGTCAAGAATAGAATAGAATAAATGGAATGGAATAGAATATAGAATATAGAATATAATTCTTTATTGGCCAAGCGTGATTGGACCCATAAGGAATTTGTCTTTGGTGGAGATACTCTCAGTGCACATAAAAGAAAAGAGACATTTGTCAAGAATAGAATAGAATAAATGGAATGGAATAGAATATAGAATTCTTTATTGGCCAAGTGTGATTGGACACACAAGGAATTTGTCTTTGGTGCAGATGCTCTCAGTGTACAAAAAAGAAAAGAGACATATGTCGAATAGAATAGAATGAGAAGAGAAGAGAATAGGAATAGAATAGAACAACTAGACACAAGGACAGGTTTTTCCATCACTCTGCTAAACAAATAATTCCCCTTCACCATGTCAAACTATTCACTTAGTCTGTATTACTATACTTCTTCTCACCCTTCCTAGTATCCATCTCTTCCTGCTTATAGCTACATCCATGTTGCTTGTATCTTTACAACTTATATTGTTTCTATGGTTTCCTAGTATGATTTGATTGTTTATTAGTATCCTATGACAATCACTAACTGTTTTGTCTTATGATTCTTGAGAAATATATCTTTTTCTTTCATGGCCACTGAGAGCATCTGCACCAAAGACAAATTCCCTGTGTGTCCAATCACACTTGGCCAATTTAAAAATTCTGTTCTGTTCTGGTGTGCAGCTTTATAGCAGGGGTATCCAACCCTGGCAATTTTAAGCCCAGAATTCTCAGAATAAAGTTGCCAAGGTTGGAGAGCCCAATTCTATAGTGTCGTTTTGAGGGTACGAGGGTGGTAACTTCCATCACCAAGGATCGAAAATTGAACGAGAGAGGAGGGTTTCTTCTTTAGTGACCAGGGAGGGGGCATTCAAATTGAGAAATGGACTATCACCACGACCCCCTAAGAAGTAGCAACAGCATTTACCGCTTCGTTGTGATTTTACAGCCTTCTCTAATCAGTTTACAGAATCAGCCTCTTGCCCCCAACAATCTAGTACAGAACACTGGTGAGACCCCATTTGGAATAATACTGTGTCCAGTTCTGGAGACCTCACCTACAAATAAAACTGAACGGGTCCAAAGACGGGCTACAAAAACAGTGGAAGGTCTTAAGCATAAAACGTATCAGGAAAGACTTCATGAACTCCATCTGTAGAGTCTGGAGGACAGAAGGAAAAGGGGGGACAGGATCGAAACATTTAAATATGTTAAAGGGTTAAATAAGGTTCAGGAGGGGAGTGTTTTTAATAGGAAAGGGAACACAAGAACAAGGGCACACAATCTGAGGTTAGTTGGGGGAAAGATCAAAGGCAACCTGAGAAAATATGATTTGACTGAAAGAGGGGTAGATGCTTGGAACAAACTTCCAGCAGACGTGGTTGGTAAATCCACAGGAACTGAATTGAAACCTGCCTGGGATAAACGTAGATCCATCCTAAGATAAAATACAGGAAAGAGTAGAAGGGCAGACGAGATGGACCAGGAGGTCTTTTTCTGCTGTCAATCTTCTAGGTTTCTATGTTAACCTGGGTCCTCGTTGTTCCCCACCTTGGAAGGATGGAAGGCTGAGACAGTGGTGAGATTTGAACTCCTGAACTACAGCCAGCAGTGAGCTGAAGTAGCCTGCAGTGCTGCACTCTAACCACTGCGCCCTTCCGGCCCTTCGCCAAAGCAAATTTAACACATGCTGTCATGTGGTTTTTAAAATCTGGAGTGATCTCACCGCCGTTGGCCTGGCTCAGCCTAAGAAATGTGCTGGTCTTTCCAAGCAGACCGGGCAAAATTGGCCATGCCAAGAAGAGGGGAATTGGATGCCAACACTTCCCTCCCCAACCTCAGAGATTTGGAGAATCGAAGCATTCAGGGGGGCTCCAAGATCACCTTCCTGGGGGTGTTTGAAAGCCTCGTCTCCCACAAACACAACGTCCACCCTGTCAACTTCAACCACAACCACACATTAGCACACAACAGATGCAAACTTAAAGTAAACCGCTCCCAACTCAATTGCAGGAAATACAAGACTTTAGTAACCGAGTAGTTGATGCCTGGAACTCACTACCTGGCTCTGTAGTATCATCACCTAACCCCCAAAACTTCACCTTTTTAGATTCTCCACTGTTGACCTCTCCTGATTCCTAAGGGGTCAGTAAGGGGCGGGCATATGTGCACCAGCGTGCCTTCCGTCCCATGTCCTAAGGTTTCTCTCTTACTAGTATCATGTATATAATACTACTACTACTACTAATAATAATAATAATACTAATAATACTACTGCTACTACTAATAATAATAACAACAACAACAATAAGTGCACCAGCGTGCCTTCCGTCCCCTGTCCTAAGGTTTCTCTCTTACTAGTATCATGTATATAATACTACTACTACTACTACTACTACTACTAATAATAATAATAATAATAATAATAACAACAACAACAACAACAACCACAACAACAGAGTTGGAAGGGACCTTGGAGGTCTTCTAGTCCAACCCCCTGCTTAGGCAGGAAACCCTACACTACTTCACACAGTTGATTATCCAACATCTGCTTAAAAACTTCCAGTGTTGGGGCATTCACAACTTCTGGAGGCAGGCAGTTCCACTGATCAACCGTTCTGACTGTAAACATATAAACATTGTTATAGAAACGTAGAAGATTGACGGCAGAAAAAGACCTCCTGGCCCATCTAGTCTGCCCTTATACTCTTTCCTGTATTTTATCTTAGGATGGATATAAGTTTATCCCAGGAATGTTTACATTCAGTTCCTGTGGATTTACCAACCACATCTGCTGGAGGTTTGTTCCAAGCATCTGCTACTCTTTCAGGCAAATGATATTTTCTCACGTTGCTTCTGATCTAACCTCAGATTGTGCCCCCTTGTTCTTGTGTTCACTTTCCTATTGAAAACACTTCCCTCCTGAACCTTATTTAACCTTTGAACCTCTTTAAATGTTTTGATCATGTCCCCCTTCTGATCTTTCCCCCAATCTTATGACTTTGTATACTACCAATACATACTTGACAAAATAAATACATCATAAATAAACAAATAAAAAGTAGCTCATTCATTTCTGGAGCAATTTGTATTGACAGTTTTTAATGGGAAGCTTTTTTAAAAATCAGCCTGTCGGTTGCCTGGGTTTGTAATCTGCTTAATGTCCTTGTTGCTTAAAGACAAAAAAACATCCTTGAGAGTTAATTTTCAAGTCCTTCAAATGGATGGGGGGGAAAAGGTGCATTTTTTTACTTTTTGAGGCCTCCAGAAACAGATTTTTTTTTTTTAAACGTCTCTCTTGTCAACCACATCACTTCCGCTCTTCACCCGCCCTTCCACCCCTTCGGTCAAAAGATTGGCCAATTTACTCAAAACCTCATCTGGTTCTCTAGAAACATCGCAGCGGAAATAAGTGTCATCCTAAACTTTCTGTAGTTCTTTTCTCTCCACCCCCACCCTAAAAAACCCCCCTCTGCCCTTGGGGTTGTGCTACAAACTGAAAAGTGGATATTTCAACCTTGTTCCTATTTATTTATTGCATTAAATGCCGCTCACTCCAAACGGACTCTGAGCGGCGAACAATCGGAATAAATACAACAACAATAAAAACCAGTTAAAATCTAATAATAAAAATCAATAATAACAATAATATAAAAAAACATACAAGCAGCCTAATTCCAGGCCTGCCAGAAAAGCCAGGTCTTAATGGCTTTCCAGAAGACCGGCAGGGTGGAGATAATGCCGGATCTCTGGGAGCAGTTGGTTCCAAGGGGTCGGAGCCACCACAGAGAAGGCTCTTCCCCGAGGTCCCGCCAGCCGACATTGTTTGGCAGACGGGACCTGTAGAATGCCAACTCTGTGGGCCCTTATTGGCCACAGCGAGGTATGAAGGAGGAGGCGGTCCCATAAATAGTCTAGTTCCTACCAGCCGAATTAGTCTAGAGACTCACTCGATGGGGCTTTGAATGAAAAAGCGGTTTTTAAAGGGCATTTCTCCCAAAGTGGGGTTCTTGGTATGGTTTGAACTTGGTTGTTTTCTTGCAGAGGCTTCATGACCCCACTAGATAACATCATCAGTGCTAGAAGGGGGATGAGGAGGAAGAAGAGTAGGAGGAGGAAGGAGAGGAAGAAGAAGAAGAAAAGAGGAAGAGAAGGATGGAAGAAAAAAGAGGAGAGAAGGAAGAAGAGGAAGAAGGAGAGGAAGAAGAAGCAAGAGGAGGAACAGTGGAGAAGGAAGAGGAGAAGGAGGAGGAAGAAGAGAAAGAGGAAGAAGAAGAAAAGAAGGAGGACTGTGGGGTCTTTGGTGTTCTAGTGCAAATGTTTCATGACCCAATTAGGTATCATCATCAGTGCTAGAAGGGGGAGGAAGGAGAAGAAGGAGGAGGTAGAGGAGGAGAGGAAGAGGAAAAAGGAGAAGAAGAAGGAAAAAGAGGAACAGTGGAGGAGGAAGAGGAGGAGAAGGAGGAAGATGAAGAAAAGAAAGAGGACTGTGAGGTCTACATTGTTCTCTGAGCTTGGTGATTTCCTTGCAGATGTTTCAGGACCTATCTAGGTAACATAATCAGTGCTAGAAGGGAGGGGGGTTTGCTGTCTGATTATATCAGTGTTTCCCAACCTTGGCAACTTGAAGATATTTGGACTTCAACTCCCAGAATTCCACAGCCAGTGAATGCTGGCTGGGGAATTCTGGGAGTTGAAGTCCAGATATCTTCAAGTTGCCAAGGTTGGGAAACACTGAATTATATGTTAAGAACTTGAAGCTAACAATAAGCAACATCCTAATCAAAGAATCCCTAAGGACACTCCGGCCTATACTGACAGGGCAAGAACCGATTTGCTTAACAACCTGGGCAAAACAACAACAACTCATGGTTGTAAAATCAGGTGTGAGTCACTTTAACAACCCCTTTGCTTAGCAGCGGGAATTCTAGTCGGAATTAAGGATCTACCTTAAAAGGAACCCTGATGTATGAGCAATGATCGTAGAACCAAATCCCATTCCAGGGAAAAGGATTGTCAAATTGCTCACATATTTCACATACCTTCAGCCCTTTCCATCCAACAAAACTGCTCGCCCAAACCTCCCCTTCTCTACCTCTTAAAGAAAATTTAAAAACTTTTATCGACCATATCCAAGGGAACAAACCTCCCCTTCAGACGTCCATGAATGCACAGAAGTGGGTGAAGAAGGAGAATTTGTTTTTTAAAAAGGGGGGGAAATATTTGCAAAGGACGCCGAGGCCCTGAAAGCAAAGAAAAAGACTCGTTGTTTTAAGCAAGCAAATGAATAATTTCCTGGAACCTCACATCCATTAAACTCATTGTGTTTGCAGCCCTGCCTTCCGAAAGAGTTAGGTCATTGTACGCTCACTTCACAGCTCTAATAGCAGGAATTTTCTCTCTCTTTTTTTCATCCAGGAAGAATATTTCTCAGGAAACGCCAATTAGATGTCCAGCCGAAAGCCTGCCTGGGAAGGATAAATCCGTTAACAGGGCAATTTTCAGACTGGCCGACAATTCATTCCAGCAAAATCTTCTCCCCGAACTGATTTACCAGATCTCACCAAACAAATGTCTTACTTAGCAACATAAATCTTGAGCTCAATTGTTGTGAAAAGGTGAGGACTACATGTATAAAGAGCTGGAAGGGGGCTCAGAGGTCTGCTAGTCCAACCCCAATAAATGCCTGCCCACTTTTCATAATAATAATAATAATAATATTAATAATAATAATAATGACTAATAATGACTAATACTGGCGGCACAAGAACAGGCCATTAGAACAAATGCTGTCAAAGCCAGAATTGAAAAATCAACAGAGATCCAAAGTGCAGACTCTGTAAAGAAACAGATGAAACAATCGATCACATACTCAGCTGCTGCAAAAAGATTGCACAGACTGACTACAAGTATAGACACGATGCTGTGGCACAGATGATCCACTGGAACTTATGCCGGAACTACCATTTACCAGTGGCAAAGAACTGGTGGGATCATAAGCCTGAAAAAGTGGTCAAAAATGAGCAAGCAAAATTACTGTGGGACTTCCGACTCCAGACTGACCGAATTCTGAAGCATAACACACCAGACATCCTGATTGTGGAGAAAAAGAAAGTATGGATCATCAACATCACAATCCCAGGAGACAGCAGAATTGAGGAGAAGCAGCTAGAGAAATTAGTGAAATACGAAGATCTAAAAATCGAGCTGCAACGACTCTGGCATAAGCCCATGAAAGTGGTCCCAGTGGTCCTTGGCACGCTGGGCGCAGTGCCAAAGGATCTCAGCGGACATTTGAAAACCATTGGAATTGACAAACTCTCCATGTGTCAATTGCAAAAGGCCGCTTTACTGGGATCGGCAAACATAATTCGCTGCTACATCACGCAGTCTTAGGTGCTTGGGAAGCGCCCGACTGGTGATGAAATACGAGATCCAGCATAGTGATCTCGTTTGCTGTGTTGTATTGACATAATAATAATAATAATAATAATAATAATAATAATAATAATAATAATAATAATATGAACAAAGTTGGAAGGGATCTTTGAGGTCTTTTAGTCCAACCTCTGGCTTAGGCAGAAAACCCTACACAACTTCAGATAAATATTTATTCAACCTCTTTTTTAAAACTTCCAGTGTTGGAGCATTCACAACTTCTGGAGGCAACTTCTGTTCCACTGATTAATTGTTCTGACTGTCAGGAAATATCTCTTTTGTTCTGAGTTGCTTCTCTCCTTGGTTAGTTTCCACCCATTGCTTCTTGTTCTACCCTCAGGTGCTTTGGAGAATAGCTTTACTCCCTCTTCTTTGGGGCAACCCCTGAGATATTGGAAGACTGCTATTGTGTCTCCCCTGATCCTTCTTTTCATTAAACTGGACATTTACCCAGTTTCTGCAATCATACTTCGTATGGTTTTACCTCCAGTCCTCTAATCATCTTTGTTGCTCTTCTCTGCACTTTTTCTAGAGTCTCAACATCTTTTTTTTTTACATCGTGGCGACCAAAACCGAATGCCGTATTCCAAGTGTGGCCTTACCAAGGCCTTATAAAGTGGTATGAACCCTTCTCATGAAAACCTCCAGGGATGAAGTACCCATAAATTCTGGTGGCAAGGAGTTCCACTGATCAATTGTTCTCAAAAGTGGTCTCCTCCCCCCCTGAAAATCGTTTCCCCACACCCCGCTTCTGCTATTTTCTGCCTATCGCTTAAGTCTGACTTTAAAAGATTAAAAAGGAAAACAGGTCTGACACGCAGAGGAAGTTGTGATGAAGTCTTGCACAGGACGGAGAAGTAAAAGGAAACTGAAGTTTGAAAAAGAAACCACAGAAGCTGCAGAAGCTGATCTAAGATGGATTCGAGGGTTTGCAGAAAGAACCTTGGGTGGGAAAGACCCTGGTTTTTAAACGATGCACTTCTTGGTTTCTGTGTTAGAAACATAGAAGATTGACAGCAGAAAAAGACCCCCTGGCCCATCTATTCTGCCCTTATACTCTTTCCTGTATTTTATCTTAGGGTGGATCTATGTTTATCCCAGGCATGTTTACATTCAGTTCCTGTGGATTTACCAACCATGTCTGTTGGAAGTTTGTTCTAAGCATCTACGACTCTTTCAGTCAAATAATATGTTCTCACGTTGCTTCTGATCTTTCCCCCAACTAGCCTCAAACTGTGCCCCCTTGTTCTTGGGTTCACTTTCCTATGAAAAACACTTCCCTCCTGAACCTTATTTAACCCTTTTAATATATTTAAATGTTTTGATCATGTCCCCCCTTTCCCTTCTGTCCTTCAGACGATACAGATGGAGTTCATGAAGTCTTTCCTGGTCAGTTTTATGCTTAAGACCTTCCATCATTTTTGTAGCCCGTCTTTGGACCCGTTCAATTTTATCCATCTCTTTTTGTAGGTGAGGTCTCCAGGACTGAGCACAGTATTATTCCAAATGGGGCCTCAGCAGCGCAATCAATAAGTGTTGGACCTCATGATTTTCCCAAACGCCGTCACTCTGCTAAACAAATAATTCCCTCAACACTGTCAAACTACCTCATGACTCTTGACATATGCATATTTTCTTTTATGTCCACTGAGAGTATCTGCCCCAAAGACAAATTCCTTGTGTGTCCAATCACACTTGGCCAATAAAGAATTGTATTCTATTCTATTCTATTCTAATTCCAAAAGACAAGAAGCAGGGGGGGAAATAAAATCAATCCAAGGCTTTAAAAGCATTAACTTGTGCGAACGTCCTGCTAAAATATGCATCTATCCAGTTGGAATCGATTAAAAAAAAAAGCTTTGTTTTGGTTTTATTTTTCACAAAGCCGCTCATATTTTCTTCCCGGGAGGATTTGAAAGCACAGAAGCATTCTTTGTTCTTTACATTCTTAAAACAAAATCTCAAGCATAAATAGAGATCCACACGGCAAAAATAAGTATTTTCGTCACCGGGAGAGAAAATTATATCAGGATTTCTGCCCGAGATGGCGTGAAAGCGACTTTGTTTTAAAAATTTTACAACAGCATCTATTCTGACAAAATAGGGAGCGCTTTGCAAATGGAATAAATTATTCAAATAAAACAAACTTTGCTCTTTTTTTAAAAAAACTTTATTTTAAAATTTGCCCTGTTCAAAAAAGTGGTACAAACAGATTTTGTCCTGCAACTTTGAGTTCAGCTCACCCAAAGTCACCCATTCATTTTCCAGAATTTTTTATGAAAGTCATGAGATCTAGAAACTTGGCAGAGAGAAAGGGAAGAAAATCAAATTGGTTTTTCCATGCCCTGTTTCAGGAGGAGGATGAGAAAAAAGAGAAAAAGGGGGGGGGGGGAAATAGGAGGAGGAGATGGATAATAAGCAGGAAAAAAGGAGGAGGAGGAGGAAGGAGAGGAAGAAGATGAGAAATGGGAAAAAGAGAAGTGAGCAGGAGGAGAAAGAAGAAGAGGAGCAGGAGGAGGAAGAGGAGGAATGGGAAGACGAGAAGGAAGGAGAAGGAGGAAGAGAAGGAGGAAGAGGAATGGAAAGAAGAGAAGGAAGGAGAAGGAGCAGGAAGAAGAAGAGAAGGAGGAGGAAAAGGAGGAATGGGAAAAAGAGAAGGAAGCAGGAGGAAGAGAAAGAAGAGGAAGAGGAAGAGGAGGAATGGGAAGATGAGAAGGAGGAGGAGGAAGAGAAGGAGGAGGAAGAGGAATGGAAAGAAGAGAAGGAAGGAGAAGGAGCAGGAAGAAGAAGAGAAGGAGGAGGAAAAGGAGGAATGGGAAAAAGAGAAGGAAGCAGGAGGAAGAGAAAGAAGAGGAGGAGGAAGAGGAGGAATTGGAAGACGAGAAGGAAGGAGGAGGAGGAAGAGAAAGACAAGGAAGAAGAGGAGGAGGAAGAGGAATGGGAAAAAGAGAAGGAAGGAGGGGGAAGAGAAAGAAGAGGAGGAGGAGGAATGGGAAGACGAGAAGGATGGAGGGGGAGCAGGAAGAAGAAGAGAAGGAGGAGGAAGAGGAGGAAGTCAAGAAGGAAGAGGAATGGGAAGAAGGAAGGAGGAGGTCTTTACACAGTATGCAGATGTGCTGATGGTTGCATTGAATTCTTAGAAATTTTCAGAGGAGGAGGAGGAGAAAAAGGAAGACGAGGAATCGGAAGAAGAAAAGGAAGGAGGAGGAAGAAGAGATGGGGGAGGAGGAAGAGGAAGAAGAGGAGGAGAAAGAGGAGGAATGGGAAGAAGAGGAGGAAGGAGGAGGAAGAGGAAAGGAGGGATGGCAAAAGAAAAGGAGAAATAATTCTGCAACCCCCGTTTGCAAGGCTGTGGAACATGGGGAATGTGAGAACGATGGGTCCCTGCATCTCGGACATGTTACCTAAATGCTCCACCTGTTGTTTGGACAGGCTGTCTTGTCCCTTTGTGTAGAACACTGAAAATGGAGGAAGCGCATTCTTGGCCCCAGGGCCTCTTCCTGCCAATTCTCTCTCCCTTTTGTTTCCCCCTCTCCTCCGCTTGGTTTGCTTTCCAGCCTCTTTTCACACACACACACACACACACACACACACACACACACACTTACCCAGGGGCCCTAAGCACAAACCAACAACCCTCCCCTTTCCTCCTTGCAAGAAAAGAAAAGAAGCGAATCAATTCCCCTTGAGTGCAAAAATAAAATAAAATAACAGATTTGGAAGGGGCCTTAAGAGGTCTTCTAGCCCAACCCTCGCTCAAGCAGGAGTCTCTCTATCCAATTCCAGACAAGTGGCTGCTCAGTCTCAGTGTTGGGAGCACCCACAACGTCTTGAGGCCAGCTGTTCCACTGGCTAATTTAACTGAATTGATTAATTGATTTCTCAGCCGCCCAACTCCTTCCGGACTCTGTTTCAGAATTGTTCTCAATTGTTCTTGTTTCTTAGAATAACGAGAGCTGGGTGGGACCTTGGAGGTCTTCTAGACTGACCCCCTTGCTCAAGCGGGAGACCTTATATAGCATTCTGGGAAATTTCCCTTCTTGAAAACACTCACAACTTCTCTTTTTCTGCATAAAACTAGGATCGACACTGCACAAACAAGGCAAGGCGGTGCTAATGCAAAAATTAGAATTGATGCCCAAACAGCCATCAACTACATTTGCTTTCTTGCGATGCTAAAATACGATTTAAGTGCCTCTTGGCTTCTGTAATTGCTAACCGTGGTCATGTCTCAACTTCCTCCTTATTTTACTTTTTTTTTTTGCTTCTGTTCCGTCGTGTCACGATTCTCAGAGGCTGCTTGGAACAAGTCCCTGCCGTTTTGCAGAAATGGGTTTTGCCATTGTCCTCTTACTAGGGCTGAGGGAAAGTGGCTGGCCTTGGGTCCTCTGGCACAGCTCATATTCCTGCCGTGATAGCATTGACACAACCAAACAACAAGGTTTGTCCTAGGACTTCGAGAGGGACCAAAACCACACTGCACAACCGCGATAAAAATATACAGTGGTACCTCTTAATTCGTTCCGTGACCAGGTTCTTAAGTAGAAAGGTTTGTAAGAAGCAGCAATTTTTTCCCATAGGAATCAATGTAAAAGCAAATAATGCGTGCGATTGGGGAAAACATAGGGAGGGTGGAGGCCCTGTTTCCTCCCAGGAGATTCGTAGAGAGACCCCACGGAGGCTTCTCCCCTCCTTTGCTGGCCCTGTTTCCTCCCAGGAGATTCGTAGAGAGACCCCACGGAGGCTTCTCCCCTCCTTTGCTGGCCCTGTTTCCTCCCAAGAGATTCGTAGAGAGACCCCACGGAGGCTTCTCCCCTCCTTTGCTGGCCCTGTTTCCTCCCAGGAGATTCCCAGAGAGGCCCCACGGAGGCTTCTCCCCGCCTTTCGTGGCCCTGTTTCCTTGCAGGAGATTCCCAGAGAGGCCCCACGGAGGCTTCTCCCTGCCTTTTCCGGCCCTGTTTCCTCACAGGAGATTCCTAGAGAGGCCCCACGGAGGCGTCTACCCTCCTTTGCTGGCCCTGTTTCCTCCCAGGAGATTTGCCTACCCGGTATTCAATCTGGCTCGCGTCCTTAGTCTCAGTCTTTGTCTAGCATAAAAGAAGTTGGTAAATATAACAGGGTTTAATTGAAAAAGAATAAAGTTCTCGATTACAAACATACCCAGACACACACAGTTTTTATGATTTATAGATGCCCAAACAAGATTGAATATAATCACTGGGCATTGACAGTTTATGTCCCAAAGATCTACCTGTTCAAATCCATATTTATGGATTTCATGCTTGTCACAAGACAATTGGATATGATGTTTGGCCATTTTTATCGGATATGGGTTTATAAATAAAGCTCTGAGAAAACCCTGCACATACAGCAGATGCTTCCTAGCAATCAATTAGTAGGGCAATAACACATGGATTTTCTGGGTGGGACAATTAATGGGTTGCGCTATTAAAGCGGCCAGGCATTTGAATATATAAGGGGAAAGTTTCTGCCTTCAACTGACAGCCGTTCATTTAGTGGAGGAGAGAAGGAGGAAGAGGAAGGAGGAAGGAGAGCAAGAAGAAGGAAGAGGAGGAGGATGAAGAAGAAGAGAAAGAGAAGAAGAAGAAGAAAAGGAGGAGGACTGTGGGGTCTTTGGTGTTTCCTGAACTGGGTTGTTTCAGTGTAGACATTTCATGACCCAACTAGGTAACATCAACAGTGCTAGAAGGGGGAGGAAGGAGAAGGGGAAGAGGAAGAAGAAGAAGAAGAAGAAGAAGAAGAAGAGGAAGAGGAAGAGGAAGAGGAAGAGGAGGAGGAGGAGGAGGAGGAGGAGGAGGAAGAAGACATTTCATGACCCAACTAGGTAACATCAACAGTGCTAGAAGGGGGAGGAAGGAGAAGGGGAAGAGGAAGAAGAAGAAGAAGAAGAAGAAGAAGAAGAGGAAGAGGAAGAGGAAGAGGAAGAGGAAGAGGAAGAGGAGGAGGAGGAGGAGGAGGAGGAGGAAGAAGACATTTCATGACCCAACTAGGTAACATCAACAGTGCTAGAAGGGGGAGGAAGGAGAAGGGGAAGAAGAAGAAGAAGAAGAAGAAGAAGAGGAAGAGGAAGAGGAGGAGGAGGAGGAGGAGGAGGAGGAGGAGGAAGAAGACATTTCATGACCCAACTAGGTAACATCAACAGTGCTAGAAGGGGGAGGAAGGAGAAGGGGAAGAGGAAGAAGAAGAAGAAGAAGAAGAAGAAGAAGAAGAAGAAGAGGAAGAGGAAGAGGAAGAGGAAGAGGAAGAGGAAGAGGAGGAGGAGGAGGAGGAAGAAGACATTTCATGACCCAACTAGGTAACATCAACAGTGCTAGAATGGATAGGAGGAAGAAGAAGAGAAAGAAGAAGAAGAGAAAGAAGAAGAAGAAGAAGAAGAAGAAGAAGAAGAAGAAGAAGAAGAAGAAGACATTTCATGACCCAATTAGGTAACATCAACAGTGCTAGAAGGGGGAGGAGGAAGAAGATGAGGAGGAAGAAGAAGAAGAAGAAAAAGACATTTCATGACCCAACTAGGTAACATCATCAGTGATAGAAGGGATAGGAGAAAGAAGAAGAGGAGGAGGAGGAGGATGGAAGAAAGAAGAGGAGGAGAGGAGGAGAAAGAGGTAGAAGGAGAGGAAGAGGAAGAAAAGTGGAGGAGGAAGAGGAAGAGGAGAAGAAAGAGGAAGAGGACATTTGAATATATAAAGAGAAAGTTTGTGCCCCCAACTTACAGCCATTCATTTAGTGTCCGTTCAAAGTTAAAACAGCACTGAAAATGTCCATTTTTCACACTTGCATACTTCAGAGTAACATGATTAAAATTGAACAGTGGTCAACAGACTCATATTCACGACAGGAAGAGTCACGCGATCCTGTTTTGTGACCTTCCACTGGTGGAGGTTTTCAACTTGATAACCTGGTTAACTTCTGCTCTAAACCAGTGTTTCCCAACCTTGACAACTTGAAGATATCTGGACTTCAACTCCCAGAAGTCCCTTGGTAGTTGAAGTCCAAATATCTTGCAAGTGGCCAAGGTTGGGAAACACTGCTCTAAACCAAGTGTGACTTAGGAGCTAAACCCTGCTAAAGTACCGCATGGTTTGCAGAGGAGGACCAGTTGCCATCCAAACCAAATTTTAAGCAATTCATGGCACCGAAGGCCGAATCCTGCCCCTCCCACCCCCTCACCCAGTCTCTTCCAGTTGTAGAAAATTAAAGATTGGACTCAACATTACAAGCCAGCCCTCCCAAAACTAACCAGAGAAAAGGCTGCCTTCTGTGACCACAAATACACACACGGCAGCCACAAGTTGTTGAAGTCTATCATTAGAACAAGGGGCTAGACGGTTTATTTCCAAGAAAATAAAAACACAGCATGTTGGATTTCCTCTGTTGGAAGTCAAGGTGGGTGGTGAGAAGAGGTTATGCAGGGAGCCAAAGGCTGCTCGGAGCTACTCAAGGGCTAGTTTCTGAAGGGGAAGGGAGGAAGGAGGAAGGAGGAAGGAAGGAAGGGAGGGAGGGAGGGAAGGAGGGAAGTTGAGTGACCGGCCATATAAATCTTCTAAATAAAAAGGAAGGAAAGAAGGAAGATAGGATTGAAAGTTAGTGAAGTCAGCCAAAGAAGAAGGATGGGAGGGAGAGAGGAAGGAAGTAAGGAAGGGAGGGAGGGAGGGATTGAAGGAAAGAAGGAAGGAAAGTAGGATTGAAAGTTAGTGAACTCAGGCAAACAGAAAGGATGGGAGGGGGATGGAAAGGAGGGAGGAAGGAAAGGTGAGTGAGAGGCCATATCAATCTTCTAAATAAATAATGGAAGGAAAGAAAGAAGGAAGGATTGAAAGATAGTGAAGTCAGGCAAAGAAGGGAGGGAAGGAAGGAAAGAAGAAAAGAAGGAAGGAAAGTAGGATTGAAAGTTACTGAACTCAGGCAAAGAAGAAGGGAGGGAGGGAGGGAGGGAGGAAGGAAGAACACTTAAGACTGCTTGACAGTATATACTGCTTTACAGCGTAAACCAGAGTCAGCCTCTTTCCCCCCAATAATCTGGGTCCTCATTTGACCCACCTCGGAAGGATGGAAGGCTGAGTCGACCTGGAGCCAGACAGAATTGAACTGCTGACAGTCGGCAGAGTCAGCCTGCAATACTGTGCCTCTCCCCACTGTGCCACACGGGCTCCGCAATCCCTTGTTATTTAGAGTAGCGAGCTAACCCATTCCACACATCCATTCCCTAAGCAACCAGCAGACATACCATCATCCCCCGTCCGTCTTCACAGGTTCTCCTTCAAAGAGACCATCCGCTGCATAGTTAGGTATATATATATATATCCTCCAACCCCCGGCTCTTGCAAACCGCCAAGAACCAACCCTGGTGCGATGGGCTGTGCAATGATTGATATCCTTTCGGTTTCTAACACAGCCTTGGAGCATCTGCACCAAAGACAATTTGCTTGTGTGTCCAATCACTCTTGGCCAATAAAGAATTCTCTTCCCTTCTCTTCTCTTCTCCTCTCTTCTCCTCTCCTCTCTTCTCCTCTCCTCTCTTCTTCTCTCTTCTCCTCTCTTCTCCTCTCCTCTCTTCTCCTCTCTTCTCTCCTCTCTTCTTCTCTCTTCTCCTCTCTCTTTTCCTCTCTTCTCCTCTCTTCTCCTCTCCTCTCCTCTCTTCTTCTCTCTTCTCCTCTCTCTTTTCCTCTCTTCTCCTCTCTTCTCCTCTCCTCTCTTCTCCTCTCTTCTCTCCTCTCTTCTTCTCTCTTCTCCTCTCTCTTTTCCTCTCTTCTCCTCTCTTCTCCTCTCCTCTCTTCTCCTCTCTTCTCTCCTCTCTTCTTCTCTCTTCTCCTCTCCTCTCTCCTCTTCTCCTCTCTTCTCCTCTCTTCTTCTCTCTTCTCCTCTCTTCTCCTCTCCTCTCCTCTCCTCTCTTCTCCTCCATCCCATCTTCTACTCTACTCTTCAATAGATTGACACATCTTTGAGTATCGTGGGCAGCCTGGCCTCTAAAGTCGGAAATGCACCGAGTATTTGGGTTAAACATTGGATCTCTCTCTTCCGTCAAAAATGGGTTGGTCCTGGTCAAGGAATTTTGGACCTCTCTCCAAAACACGGCACCCAGTCTCATCATTTATTATTTACTAATTATTTATTACTATCACTGTTTACTACGTTTGCACTACTATTACTAGCTTTTTTTCTCATCCTTCCTATCATCCATCTCCTCCCACTGTATGACTGTAATTTGTGGCTTGAATCCTTAAGATTTCTATTAATAGTGATTGTTTCCTGATTGCGAATTAAATGTCATTAAATGTTGTGATTCTTGACAAATTTATCTTTTCTTTTATGTACACTGAGAGCATCTGCACCAAAGACAAATTCCTTGTGTGTCCAATCACACTTGGCCAATAAAGAATTCTATATTCTATTCTATTCCATTCCATTCTACTCTACTTTATTATATTTTATGTTTGGACGAAACTGGGCAGGACAGGTCAATTTCAAAACGCTTTGCTCCTCTTCCTAATGCCAAAGGGAAAATCTTGGCCTCAGTTTCCCCAAACAATAGAGCTAGTAGTAGCCATTTCTCCTCTGCTCCACAGTGTCTAACCAGGAAAACGAAGAGCATCACACGACCTTAAAGGACATTATAACAGGGGGCGGATAGAAGCCACATCCTCTCCAAAATTGAGGTTATAAAACATCAATGGGGGTGGGAGGAAGCATGTGACGATTCGATTCGATTACTACTAGAATCGGAAGGGACCTTGCAGGTCATCTAGTCCAACCCACCGCTCAAGCAGGGGTCCCTACACCATTTCTGAAAAATGACGGTACGAGGTCTGGAAATGCAACATTTGCAAGAAGGCAACCAAGCTCAGCGAGCAACAAAGTCATCCTCCTCCACTTCACTCCACCTAGCACTGATTATGGTACCTAGTAGGGTAATAAAACGTCTGCACGTTATAGCCAAGCTCAGAGAGTACCAAAGACTCCGCAGTCTGCCTCCTCTCCTCCTCCTCACTCCACAAACTCTACTCCCTCCTAGCACTGAAGGTGCCAGTGATTACTAGTTACTAGTATTTTATAGTAGATTATGAAATGTGGTCTCACCTGCTGTATAGAGCAGTATTTCCCAACCTTGGCAACTTGAAGATATTTGGACTTCAACTCCCAGAATTCCCCAGCCAGCGAAGAGTTGAAGTCCAAATATCTTCAAGTTGCCAAGGTTGGGAAATACTGGTATAGACCACTGGTGAGACCTCATTTGGAATACAGTACTGTGTTCAGTTCTGGAGACCCCACCTAGAATTGAACGGGTCCAAAGACGGGCGACAAAAAGGGTGGAAGGTCTTAAGCATCAAACTGATCAGGAAAGACTTCATGAACTCCATCTGTCTAGTCTGGAGGACAGAAGGAAAAGGGGGGGACACGATCAAAACATTTAAATATGTGAAAGGGTTAAATAAGGTTCAGGAGGGAAGTGTTTTTAATAGGAAAGTGAACACAAGAAGCAAGGGGGCACAATCTGAGGTTACTTGGGGGAAAGATCAGAAGCAGCGTGAGAAAATATTATTTGACTGAAAGAGTCGTAGATGCTTGGAACAAACTTCCAGCAGACGTGGTTGGTAAATACACAGGAACTGAATGTAAACATGCCTGGGATAAACACAGATCCATCCTAAGATAAAATACAGGGAAGAGTAGAAGGGCAGACTAGATGGACCAGGAGGCCTTTTTCTGTCGTCAATCTTCTAGGTTTCTATTCCACAATCCTCCTCCTCCACTTCACTCCACCTAGCACTGATGATGGTACCTAGTAGGGTGATGAAACGTCCCCACACAAACAACAAAGCTCAGAGAGCACCAAAGACTCTGCAGTCTGTCTCCTCTCCTCCGCCTCACTCCACAAACTCTACTCCCTCCTAGCACTGAAGGTGCCAGTGATTACTAGTTACTAGTACTGTATTTTATAGTAGATTAGTAGTGGACTGATCATTACTAGTACTAGTTGGGTAAATGAAAATGTCTGCTAGTAAAACCAGAAAGTTCTGAGCTGCTGTGCATATAAAAAGGGAGCAAGGCACACATGCTAGATTGATGGTGTTCCCTAGCTGGGTCACGAAACGCTCAGAGAGTGCTAAAGACTCCACACTCCTCCTCTCCTTCTCCTCCCTTCTCCACTCCCTCCTAACACTGATGATGTTCCCTAGCTGGGTCACGAAACGTCAGAAAGGAAACCAGCCAGCCCAGAGCTGCTGCGTACCAACAAGAAGCAAATCCACCACTGTTCTGTCGGGCTCTCTGGTAGAATCCTCCCAAAAATTAACAGGTACAAATTTCAGACACACACACGTTTGAAAATTCAAAGCAATGTTCTTTATAATGAAAATTCACTTAAACCAAGCCCTCTTTTGGGATAGCAAAGAGCACTGGTCTCCAAACAAACGGGTAATTTGTACAAGTCCCTTATCAGTCCTGTGATACTTAGCTTACAGCTGGGAGGCAATTCACAGTCCTTCTTCTTTCACAAAGTGAAACACACTTTGCTCTGGTTTAGTTTCAAAGCGGGGAAAAATCAGCACACAAAAGGTCAAAGTCAGTAAAACAGTCACGAAACACAACGATCAGATAATCCTCCACAATGGCCAAACTCACAGGCTGCTATTTATAGCAGCCTCACTAATGACCACAACCCCACCCAACCACAGGTGGCCTCATTTTCTTTGATAATAATCTCTCAGTTGTTGCTGCCTATGCATCGCTCTCCGCATGCGTGGCTGTATCATTAACTCTTGTTGTGAATCCAAGGAGGAGCTAGATAATTGATCTCCTTCTGAGCTGTCTGCCACACTCTCCTCCTCCCTGTCACTCATGTCTTCTTGGTCAGAGGAGCCTTCATCATCAGATTCCACCAGGGGCAAAACAGGCCTGCAGCATGTGGATGTCTCCCCCACAGCCACAGTCCTTGGGGCAGGAGCAGGTCCAGAGCTAACCACAACACTCACCTTCATTGGCGCTGCTGATGTTGCCTAGCTGGGTCACTTGTTACACTAAACCGCACAGTTGTTTAACAAAACCTCAGTTTGTGTCCCGAGAGGAGCAATGAAAGCAGGCTCAAGTCACCGCGGCTGAATTCTTATATCCTTCTTTAGCCAAGTTTGGTTTTGGACGCTTGTTTTATAAGCCACTAATTATGGCCCATCGGGGTGAGCAAAATTAGGCCACTGTGTCCATCCAACGATCCAAAGTAAACACGGCTTAATGAGACTCATCTTCGCGGGGACTGGTTTTTATTTCATATTTGAGGCCAAAAAATAAATTGGGTTTTCTTCCCAAATCCACTGAAAAGCTTTAAGTGTGCATGGCACTGCAAAAAATATATATATATTGCAGAATTGGAAGGGGCCTTGGAGGCCAACTAGTCCAACCCTCTTTCCTTTCCAAACTCCATCAATCAGTTATTTTCAGTCTTTCCAAACTCCATCAATCAGTTAACAAGAAAATTCGCTGAATTAAACACGCAAGTATCACACACACACCCTTAAATTCCCCTTTCCCTAATCGATCGCGACTTTAAAAAGTTGTTTGTTCTCCTTCTGGCTTTTTACGTGCCTGTTTTTTCCCCCCCAGCTAACATGTGAGTCAAACAGAAACAGGAAGCCCAGAGATAAATTTGAATCATTCTTCCTTAAAATACTCTTTGCTTTTCTGTCTGATTCGCCAGGCGGAGACATATTAAAAAGTAAGAAAAGCCACATTCAGCCAACGGACGGTTCAATTAGGCCAGTTAAAAAAAATCTGGCAGCATTCACACAACAGCCTTGCTATCTGGGTTAGTTTTAACTCTTTGTATTTTTTTCCGCAGCCCATTCTATTAATTTACTCTCTTGTGCAACTTGAAAACTGTTACTTCGAGAGGGTGGGGGAGAAGAGAGATTAACCACATGGAGTAAACACCCACGTCTCCCATGCTCTTACACCCGTGTGTAAGTTGTGTGTAAGTAGTGGTTCAACGAGTCTTCGGAGAAGGGTATCATACAAATCTAAATGATGATGATGATGATGATGATGATGATAATAATAATAATAATAATAATAATAATAACAACAACAACAACGTCTCCAGGTTTATATAGGCACAGGGTTGAATTCGCACCAGAGGCCAAGGGGAGCCCACAGCTGAATGAGGAAGGGACACCCCCCCCAAATTAATTCTGAATGCCGGGGGTGTGTGTTTCACCATGAAAGAGCAACTAAAATAGGCCCAACTCATTTCTACGGTGGGTTTTAAAAAAACCTTTGGAAAGAGATTCCATCGTTTTAAGAGCAGAAATAGATGGACAGATAGACACTGATAAGAGACTTTATAGACACGACCTCTTAAAAGAAAAAGCAGCCCAACTGATCCACGTCACAAAAAGGCAGAGAGAAGCCAGAAGTACATAAATACACCTTTCCTCCATAAATACACCATTAAGTAAACACTTTTCAGCCTTTCTCTTCCATCCAGATATAGTTCTCAGTATCACCAGCCAGAGGTACATCCTGGCTAAGTTATCCATACCGGTTTGAAAAGCCTATGAGGTTGCATTCACACAACTTTAGGTAAACCTGGTTAGTTCTCTCTCTCTCTCTCTCTCTGTCTCTCTCTCTCTCTCTCTCTCCCGCTCTCTGTCTCTCTCTCTCCCGCTCTCTGTCTCTGTCTCTCTCTCTCTCTTTCTCTCTGTGTGTCCAGTTCTGGAGACCTCACCTACAAAAAGAGATGGATCAAATCGAACAGGTCCAAAGACGGGCTACAAGAATGGTGGAAGGTCTTAAGCATAAAACGTATCAGGAAAGACTTCATGAACTCCATCTGTACAGTCTGGAGGACAGAAGGAAAAGGGGGGACACGATCAAAACATTTAAATAGGTTAAAGGGTTAAATAATGTTCAGGAGGGAAATCTTTTTAATAGGAAAGTGAACCCAAGAACAAGGGGGCACAATCTGAGGTGAGTTGGGGGAAAGATCAGAAGCAACGTGAGGAAATATTATTTGACTGAAAGAGTAGTAGATGCTTGGAGCAAACTTCCAGCAGACATGGTTGGTAGATCCACAGGAACTGAATGTAAACCTGCCTGGGATAAACATAGATCCATCCTAAGATAAAATGCAGGAAATAGTATAAGGGCAGACTAGATGGACCAGGAGGTCTTTTTCTGCCATCAATCTTCTGTGTTTCTATGTTTCTAAGTGGGCAGTTAGATTTCAGAGAAGTTTGATTTACTTGGAGTTGTATATTGTGTTGTTTAAGTGTTCCCTTTATTTTCTTGAATATATTTTATATTTATAATATATATTTTATATTTATAATATATATTTGTTTTCGTAGATTTTCACGGGTATATATATATATATGTAGATTGTCCTGAATTCGGGTTTTACCCCAGGCTGATTTTACCGAAACATCGCATAGACACTCAAAATGTTACACAGGGTAAAACCCGAACTCAGAAAAATCTACATATGTATGTATGTATGTATGTATGTATGTATGTATGTATATGTCACTTTTTTTTTGCTGAATTTGAAAATTAAGGGATATATATATATATATATCCCTTATATATATTTGTATATATATTTGTCTAGATAGATAGATAGATAGATAGATAGATAGATTAGATAGATAGATAGATTAGATAGATTAGATAGATAAATAGATAAGATAGATAGATAGATAGATTAGATAGATTAGATAGATAAATAGATAAATAGATAAGATAGATAGATAGATAGATAGATTAGATAGATTAGATAGATTAGATAGATAAATAGATAAGATAGATAGATAGATAGATAGATAGAGAGATAGAGAGATAGATAGATGTAACATATTTTTGCTGATAATGAAAAGGAAAGGAGACTACTATAGATCTATTTCAGGCTTATTTGCCTTCATCAGGTAGCCACCCCTTTTACTGGGATTTGAACCTGGGGCCTCTGCCTTGTAAGGCAGTTAATGAGACAGCGATGGTGGCTGGAATCAAAGCTGGGAAAAGGCATTAATTCCACTGCCAGGACCTATGGAATGGAGAAGAAACGGCTGGAAAACATGGGCAAGGGGAGGCGCCTGCATCGGAAGACCCCCCCTCTCTAAAAGAAGGTGCCAATAAATTACAGGGGAAAAAATCCAATTAAGGAAGGGCCTCTGTTTTTCAGAGTGTCCTTGGGCTTAAACCACAAGGCAGGGATATCAGCCCATTCTGATTTTTTTCCAAAAAAAAAAAAAAAGATTTTAGCGAAGGAAAAAAGCTGAATTTTTTGGGGGGAGTGGGAATAATTATCCTTCTGTCCCCATATAAAGGTTTCCCGGGTCTCTATCCTATTTCTCAGGGGTGGCCCTACATGAGCAACCCCAGGCAAACCTCCTTCTTCTCTTGCACCCAAGATGGATCGGCTTAAACCCAGACAGAGAGAGAGAGAGACAGACAGACAGAAAGAGAGAGAGGGAGAGAGAAAGAGAGAGAGAGGGAGACAGATAGACAGAAAGAGAGAGGGAGGGAGAGGGAGAGAGACAGACAGAGAGAAAGAGGGAGAGAGAGAGGGAGGGAGAGAGAGAGAGAGACATACAGACAGACAGACAGACAGAGAGAAGCACATTTCCGTCCCGCGGTTGAAAAAATGCGATTTTTCCTCCCTTTCAACCCCACCGGAGCTTGTTTCATTCGCGATTGCATCAGTGGAAAAAAATGAAATAATAATATATCCATATTTTAATATATATATTTAAAAAAAGAATTGCAGCCGAGGGGATCCAGGCAAGGCGCTTCGACCAGGGCACCCCCTCCCAAATCTGCGTCTCTCTCCCTCTCTCTTTCTCCCACCCACCCACAACATATTTCCCCCCTCTTGCGTTTTACTCATCGGGAGGAAACGAATCGGCTGCAGAAAAAAAATTACACACGCGAGGCGGCCGCTTTTGCAGACCGTTATTCCCCCCCCCTTTTTTTTTGCCCCTACTGGGGAGGCGGAGGAGAAGAAGAAAAAAATTGCGGCGAAGGAAAGATATTTTTAAAAAAAATCCTACCTCCCCATCACCCCCCTCCACCCCAACGTCCCTCGTTTTTTTTCTCCGCCCGGGGAAGTTTGCGCATCGGCCTGCGGAGGGGGCTTGGCTGATTTCCTCCCCCCCTCCGGAGGGGGCAGGAAAGGGGGAAAGCTCTCGTTCTCCCTCTGCTGTCCAGAAAGAAAGACACCCCCCCCCCCCAAAAAAAATCCCACCTCCCCAAATTCCAAGGGCGCGCGCACTTACCCATAGCTCGGCGCCCCAATTCATGGTGCCAAGCAGGGCTGCGGGGCTTCGGGATGGGAGAAGCGGCGGGGGTCTGCCGGGCTGGAGGTCGTGGGTAGGCGGGTGGGGGTCTTCTTCAGGCCCTTCTCCTTGCTCCCGCCTCCCCCTTTCGGAGGCGAGCCCCCTCCCGAGCCGCCTTGCCCGACTGGCATAGGCTGCCCAATTGGAGAGGCGACGAAAGGCGCACGAGAGCGCACAAGGGGCTTTGCGCCCTCTTGGCTCGCTCTGTCTGTCCGTCGGTCTGGCTTTCCGCCCCCCCCACTCCTCCCTAAACCCCCAAATAAATAATAAACAAACAAACAAACAAACAGCCCGGGTTTGCTTATCTGCCCATCGCTTCCTCCGTCCGCCCGGAGCAAAAAAAAGAGAGACAGAGAGAAAGAGAGAGAAAAAAATGGTTCAACCAGCAACTCTTTGGAGGCTTGCGAAGGGTGGTGGGGGAGATTGACAGCTCGGGGAAAGGGGAGAGTGCGCACGCGCCGGCTGGAGGAGGGGGGGAGCGAGTGTGCAAGAAGAGAGGAAGGGTGTGGGGGGTGGAAGAGAGGAGGAAGAGCAAAGGGGGGCTCCGGGGATTGCGCAAGCGCGCGAGAGAGGGGGGTCTTTGGCACAGGGGCGCACGGACACACATAAGCACCCCACCCTCAATGGGTTGCGCCTTTTGCGAGCTGCCAGAGCGACCTCGCGGGCTCTCAGGACTGGGGGGGCTCAGGGAGAGATTTGAGGAGGGTCTGGGGGGTCTGTTTGGGGTGATGGCGAGAGCGCAAAGCCCTCCTTGTCGGAGATCTCGCGAAGCGCAGAGTCTGGATCAGGCCCGCTTTGCAAAAGCGCCAATTCCTTAAGGGGGAAGCTTCCAGGCGCGAGGGGGGGGAGGATTGGGCGCAACGCTGCGCGGAAGCCAGAAGCAGACCGTGGTTTAAGATGCCGCTGCGGCGGCTGGGTTGGGTCGTGTGGACGCAACGCCCCGCTCCATCGTTCCTCTGGCCTGTGGTCAGCCGGCCTGCGCTTTCCAAACCCCCCCAACTACAATCAATCAATCGGGATAGAGTTGGAAACGACCTCAAGAGGTCTTCTACTCTGGATTCAAAATAAAAAAATAACAATGCAGAGTATATATAGAAATAAAAAGAAACATTTTGCAATAGTAATAGAGATAAACGAAATAAACACTTAGGATGGATAATTACTTTGTTACAGAAACTAAAAGAATTCGTGCTCATTGAAATTCCATCTCCCCCCCCCTATTTTCTAATACACTATGCTTTATTCACTATATTTATATTAGAATGTACACAATTTAATAGAATATATAGAGAAGTGAACGGTATATGTAAAATGTAATAGATACGGATTAAGACCTGTGCAAGAAATTATATGAGAAATATTCTGTTTAAAATCAATCAATAAAATTATTATTTTTTAAAAGAGATCTAGTCCAGAGGTCTCCAACCATGGACACTTTAAGCCTGGTGGACTCCAACTCCCAGAATTCACTGGGGCATTCTGGGACTCTATACCTGTGATGGCAAACCTATGGTACACAGGCCACAGGTGCCAGGCGGAATTATATTTTTAGGGCACAAGTAAGCCAGTGAGAGCTTTGCCTCATTTTATTATTTTTCTTCCCACGTTTCATAAAGGAATCGGTGAAGGTGTTAAGTTGGTTAAGACGGTTGTTAAATGAATAGTTAATGGCGTTTTGGAATGAGCGGCATATAAATAAAAAGAAGGACCAGGGGGGACTTGATAGGAGCCTTCCAATATCTCAGGGTGGCCCCAAAGAAGAAAGAGTCAAGCTATGCTCCAAAGCACCTGAGGGTAGAACAAGAAGCAATGGGTGGAAACTAAACAAGGAGAGAAGCAAGTGAGAGCAAAGGGGAAAATTCCTGACAGTTAGAATAATTAACCAGTGGAACTGCCTGCCTTGTGAATGCTCCAACACTGGAAGCTTTTAAGCAGATGTTGGATAACCATCTGTCTGAAGTAGTGTAGGGTTTCCTGCCTAAGCAGGGGGTTGGACTAGAAGACCTCCAAGGTCCCTTCCAACTCTGTTGTTGTTGTTTTATTATTATCAATACAGCACAGCAAACGAGATCACTATGCTGGATTTCGTATTTCATCTATTATTATTATTATTATTATTACTATATATAATTTATTTTGATGATGATGATGATAATAATGATTATTATTATTTTATTTTTATTATAAAATGATGATGATAATATTAATAATAATAGTAGTAGTAGTAGTAATAATAATAGTAATAGTAATAGTAATAATAATAATAGTAATAATAATAATAATAGTAATAATAACTCCGTGGCTTGCATTGGCTGCCGATCAGTTTCTGGTCACAATTCAAAGTGTTGGTCATGACCTTTAAAAGCCCTACATGGCATTGGACCAAATTACCTCCGGAACCGCCTGCTACCGCACAAATCCCAGCGACTGATAAGGTCCCACAGAGTTGGCCTTGTCTGGGTCCCGTCGACTAAACAATGTCGTTTGGCGGGCCCCAGGGGAAGAGCCTTCTCTGGGGCGGCCGCGGCCCTCTGGAACCAACACCCCCCGGAGATTAGAACTGCTCCCACCCTCCCTGTCTTTCATAAACTACTCAAGACTCACTTATGCCGCCAGGCATGGGGGAGTTGAGATATTCCTTCCCCCCTAGGCCATTACAAGTTATGCATGGTATGTCTGTGTGTATGTTTGGTTTTATTATAAGGGTTTTTAATTGTTTTATTAATTGGATTGTTACATGCTGTTTTTATCATTATTGTTAGCCGCCCTGAGTCTGCGGAGAGGGGCGGCATACAAATCCAATAAATAAATAAATTAATAATAATAATAATAATAATAATAATAATAATAATAATAATAATAATAATCTGGCTTCTTTGTTGACTTTGCTTCTTTTGAAGGCCGTCGGAGGGGGTCACATAACTGGGACCCTGCAGCCGTCGTAAGTTGAGTCAGTGCCAAGCTTCTGAATTTTGCAATGGTGGTAAGGTCATCTCACCCAGCCACCTGCAGGTTCACACAGTAGCCTTAATGTGATGTCACTGCTTGGCCAGTCCCACCAGGCCAGCAAAGGACAATGTATGTGTTGTGTGTGAAAACAGTCTTTGTTTTTTGTGGGTGCCACTGCGAGACCTCCAAGTCTACAAGAATGCAGCGAGAACGCCCAAACATCTTGTGTGCGATGGCGAAGCTGCCGTTCAGCTGGATAGGAATCTAAAATACATGGTGGCGGGGAGTTACATCTGCCTTTTGGAGACCCAGTTTGGCCTACTGGTTAAAACACCAGGCTAGAAGCTAGGAAAACGTGAGTTCTAGTCCCGACATAGCCATGAAAGCTGGCCAGTCACCAGGAGTCAGGGAAGTCTAGTCTCACCTTAGGCATGAAAGCTGTCTGGATGACTTTGGGCCAATGACCAGGAGACGGGGAGTTCTAGTCCTGAAAGTTGGGTGGCTCCTCCACTCACAACAGAAGACCCTACACAACTAGACTTACAATCCTAGGTTTAGAAAGCTTTGAACTATGTCGCCTTAAACACGGCCTAAGCATAGACCATAAAATCATCTGCTACAACGTCCTTCCTGTCAACGACTACTTCAGCTTCAACCACAACCACACACAAGCACATGACAGATACAAACTTAAACAGCTCTAAACTCGACTGCAGGAAATACGACTTTAGTAACCAAGTAGTTGATACATGGAACTCACTCCCAGACTCTGTAGTATCATCCCCTAACCCCCAAAACTTCACCCTTAGACTGTCTACTGTTGACCTCTCCTGATTCCTAAGAGGTCATGTTTCAATTCAGTGACTGTGGATTGACCAACCACGTCTTGCTGGAAGTTTGTTCCAAGCATCTACTCCTCTTTCAGTCAAATAATATTTTCTCACGTGGCTTCTGATCTTTCCCCCAACTAACCTCAGATTATGTGCCCCCTTCTTCTTGGGTTCACTTTCCTATTAAAAACACTTCCCTCCTGAACCTTATTGAACCCTTTCACATATTTAAGTGTTTCATGTTTAAATGTTTATCTAGGAAAGCTAAATCGAATAAAGCATGAAAGACACAATACCAACTCATGGTTTCGCTTCAAAAGTAAAACAATTCTTTACCAAACTTTTCAGGCAGCTTTACAGAGCAAAAAAATATTGAATGTTGATGATCATTATATATTATAACGATACTGCATTATATAAACTACGGTAAACCAAGGTTAAACCAAGCGTAATTTATTGTAAGATGAACTAGGTCAGTTTTTGAAACGCAGCAGTCCTTAGATTCCTCCATTAGACAATTCGTTTTTCAACCGGTTTATAGTCGTTTGAATAATTAAGCAAGAAACTTAATTATTACAGCAGGAACTGAAAGTAATTAATGATTTATTAATGAAATGTCTGCTGGAATTCAGCAAGGAAGCATCAATAACTGTATTCCCACGACATCTAGTGGCGAAAGGGGGAACAACAGTCAAATGTGATGTACAGTGGTACTTCTACCCACAAACGCCTCTACTTACGAACTTTTCTAGATAAGAATTGGGTGCTTAAGGTTTTTTTATGCCTCTTCTCAAGAACCATTTTCCACTTACAAACCCGAGCTTCCGAAACTGTAACCGGAAAAGGCAGGGAGAAGCCTCCGTGGGGCCTCTAGGAATCTCCTGGGAGGAAACAGGACCGGAAAAGGCAGGGAGAAGCCTCTGTGGGCCTCTCTAGGAATCTCCTGGGAGGAAACAGGGCTGGAAAAGGCAGGGAAAAGCTTCTGTGAAGCCTCTCTAGGTAACTCCTGGGAGGAAAAAAGGCCAGAAAAGGTGGGGAGAAGCCTCCGTGGGGCCTCTAGGAATCTCCTGGGAGGAAACAGGGTCAGAAAAGGCAGGGAGAAGCCTCCGTGGGGCCTCTCTAGGTATCTCCTGGGAGGAAACAGGGCCTCCACCCTCCCTGTGGTTTCCCCAATCGCACACATTATTTCCTTTGCCATTGATTCCTATGAGAAAAATGGCTTCTTCTTACAAAGTTTTCTACTTAAGAACCTGGTCACGGAATGAATTAAGTTCGTAAGTAGAGGCGCCACTGCATATATATATTTATACTGTATATATTTACTAGATTGCTACATTAGCTTGTCTGCTTATATTTTTGCAGGGTTGTCTGTTTTTAGCAGGATTTTCAAAGCAAAATATTTTCTAAATCTGGTCCCGAGATTAACAACAGCAGTTGGATAAACAGATTTTAACCATCAAATACATACACACCCTGTATAAACACACACACACACACACACACACACACAAGCACACACATGTTGACTATATACATTTGACTGCACGCATATATTAATATAATATGTAAATAGGTCCAGTGCATATAGTTCTCTATACATATATGTATATATATCTGACTATAGAACTTGATATGAACAAAGCTGAATATGTCAGTGTGTAACATATTTTTTGCTGATAATGCAAAGAAAGGGAGACTAGGATAGATCTATGTCAAGCTTTTTAGCTCTCATCAGCTAGCCATACCCATCACGGGATTTGAACCTGGGCAGTCTGCTTGTAAGGCAGTAGCAACCGAAAGGCAAAAAGGAAGCAGTATCTCCCATATTTGAATATATCAGGGTGATTGGACAGGAAAAACACCAAATAGATAATATGATATGATACAATATAATACTGTATAACATAATACAATATAATATAATGACATAATTTATGTTATGTTATATTAATTATATGTGTGTGTGTGTGTGTCTATACACATAAATAGCAGTTTGTGCAAGTAATTATAAATAGTACTGTATATTTAGAACAATATATATGTGTGTATGTATCTAGATGTATGTGTATGTAAAGCTATATAGAACATAATGATGAGTATGTTTACCTATACTGTATACTCATACTGAGTACAGTACTTGAAATATATATGAATATAGTTGAATATATAAATGTAGGGTGCGTGTATACGCGTACAAAAGTGTGTGTGTATATACATACACCTATGTTTGCATCTCTCTCTCTCTCTCATCTATCTATCTATCTCTCTATTATCTATCTCTCTATCATCTATCTATCTATCTATCATCTATCTATCTATCATCTATCTATCTATCTATCATCTATCTATCTATCATCTATCTATCTATCTATCTATCTATCTCTCTATCATCTATCTATCTATCTATCTATCTATCTATTATCTATCTCTATCATCTATCTATCTATCTATCTATCTATCATCTATCTATCTATCATCTATCTATCTATCATCTATCTATCTATCTATCATCTATCTATCTATCATCTATCTATCTATCTATCTATCTATCTCTCTATCATCTATCTATCTATCTATCTATCTATCTATTATCTATCTCTATCATCTATCTATCTATCTATCTATCTATCTATCATCTATCTATCATCTATCTATCTATCTATCATCTATCTATCTATCTATCTATCTATCTCTCTATCATCTATCTATCTATCTATCTATCTATCTATCTATCTATCTATCCATCCATCCATCCAGTGTACTTATCTCCATCTCTTTCTTTGCCTGCCTGCCTATCTCTAATTCTGCAGTGCTATTAATCTTCTAATCGTTCCAGTCACCCATCTAGTCCCACTAATGATTGTAGGACAGTAACTTTGCTGCTTGTATCCTTATGTCAAGGTCCTCTTCGAACACAATGGACAAACATCAATCCTTATTATTTATATTGAGCGCTTCCTAATGTCCTTGGAGAGGGGCGGCATAAAAGTCCAATTAATAATAATAATAATAATAATAATAATAATAATTAATAAATGTCATTGGATTACTTATTTGACCCCTATTGACAAGCATTAAGTGTTGTACCACATGATTCTTGACCAATGTATATTTTCTTTTATGGACACTGAGAGCATCTGCACCAAGACAAATTCCTTGTGTGTCCTATTCTATTCTATTCTATTTTCTATTCTATTCTATTCTATTCCACATTCTATTCTATTCTATTTCTTATTCTATTCTATTCCATTCCATTCTTTATTCCATTATTCGATTCGATTCGATTTGATTCTTTATTCCAGTATTCTGTTCTGTTCTTTATTCCATTATCTGTCTATCTGTCTATCTGCCTCCCTCCCTCTATTAAAAGCCTCGTAACAAGCCACGAAATGTTGCTTCAGGTTGCGGTGTGACTTAATACAGAGCTCTCCGACAGGGTGCAGCAGCCTTGAGAGGACAGCAGAGGGCGCCCTTTGAGACGCCCTCCTCCACACCAGGCGCGAGGAAAGCAGCGGCTGCTAATTCAGGCGTCGCCCTTCTCTCCGAGGGCTTCTCTATGATTCCCCTCACCGGAAGTCCTGCGACGCTCCTGCCTTCTCCTCCGCCGCCAGTGACCTTTAACCCAGGAAGCGGGCCTCCCGGGGCGATGTTGACGCTGGAGTGAAGATGGCGGCGGGAGGGAGCGGCGGCGGCGGTGGTTCCGGCTTCCTCTGCCGGCTCCTCCTGGCCCTCCTGGCCGGGCTGCTCTCCGGGGGCCCCGCGCAGGCCCGCCTCCACCATCTCAGCCTCAAGGTAGGAGACACGCGGAGGGCCTCTGCCCCCCTCCCGACGCCCCCCCGGGTATCTGAGGCCCCATCATCCCCATCCCAGTCATCCTCGGTTGGGTTGCTGTGGGATTTTTCTGCCCTGAACACCATCATCCCCAGCCTGGAATCCCTACTTACACTCCGTCCCCATCACCCCCAGCCTGGAATCCTTCATCCCATCATCCAAAACAGTCTGATACACCCCAGCCCCATCATCCTCGGCTAGTGGACTTTTCTGCCCAGAACACCTTCATCTCCGCCCATAATCCCTTCGTCCCATCATCCCCAGCAGGCTGGTAAGCTCCAGCCCCATCATCCTTGGCTGGCTTGCTGTGGGAGTTTTCTGCCCTGAACACCATCACCCCCAGCCTGGAATCCCTACTTACACTCTGTCCCCATCATCCTCAGCCAGAATCCCTTCTTATACTCCGTCCCCACCATCCTTGGCTGCGTTGCGTTAGCACTGTTGTACTTCAGTCACCATCAGCCCCAGCCTGCAACATCCCAATCCCATCATACTTCGGTAGATACCTTTTTAGGCCATTTGCATCCCGACAGCTATCTTCCCCTATTGAGTTCCTTCAGGATGGTAGTTTCAACCCCATCATCCCCAGCCTGGAATCTCTTAAGGCTGGTACTTCCCAGTCCTATCATCCTCACCTGGATTCTTTTAGGCTTGTCCTATCCCAACCACCATCATCCTCTGCTAGAGGTCCCATCAGGCTGCTCACTCCCATCTTCTCCAACTGGAATCTCTTCAGTCTGATACCCTCCAACCTCCCATCACCCACATCTGGAATCCTTTAAGGACTGGCCTACCCCAACCATCATCATCCCCATCCTGGAATCCCTTGGAGCTACTCAGTCCCATCATCCCCTCCTGAGTCCCTTCAGGCTGGTACTCCCCAGACCATCATCCTTTAAGATGTGGAAACTTGGTCTGAGAAGATTTTTATCCCCTTGAATATCTGGTCAATCTTATCGACTAGCAAGAATTTTGCAAAAATGAAAAAACTGGCTGGAGTTGAATCACTTAACTTTAAACATATTCTTTAAAAGTCAGCTTTTTTGGCAGGTGTCCATGGAAGGCGTCATTTCTTAAATTACTACCTAGGAGTGTCTTTCGAGTAAAATGTCTAGCAAGACTCTACAAGTGGTGGAAAAGGCATAAAGTGGAAATATTCAGGATGATCCTTCTGTTTGTTAATGCTACGTTTTCCCTCCCATCAAAAATAGTTTTTATTAACTTTATGTACATTTAAAAAGACATCACCTCAATCGTTACATAATTGCATTATAACCATTATTTCGTCTATGTTTAAAGACAAAGAAAAAAACCCCATAAAATACAAAGAAGGGGAAAAACGTAAGGGGAAAGAACAACTCTACACAAAAATTCCACCACCACCCTGTCTCTTTGACAGCATATTCCTTTCCTTTTTAATATTTTACATACATAACATCAACGGTTTATATTCAGTTTTATGTATAACCTATTTTTCCAGTTGCTTCTCTTATTAACTCTCATATTCCCATACTTTATATAGACTGCTCAAAGAACCAAAGGGAACACTCAAATAACACATTCTAGATCTGAATGAATGAAATATTCTCATTGAATACTTTGTTCTGTACAAGGTTGAATGTGCTGACAACAAAATGAAATTGATTGTCAATCAGTGCTGCTTCCTAAGTGGACAGTTTGATTTCACAGAAGTTTGATTTACTTTGAGTTATAGTTTGTTGTTCCCTTTATTTTTTTGAGCAGAATAGAATAGAATTCTTTATTGGCCAAGTGTGATTGGACACACAAGGAATTTGTCTGGTGCATATTCTCTCAGTATACATAAAATAAAAGATACATTGGTCAAGAATCATGAGGTCCAACACTTCATGATTGTCATACGGGTCAAATAAGCAATCAGGAAACAATCAATATTAATATAAATCGTAAGGATACAAGCAACAAGTGACAGTCATACAGTCATTAGTGGGAGGAAAAGGATGATGGGAATGATGAGAAAAAACTAGTAGTAACTAGTAGTGCAGACTTAGTAAATAGTTTGACGGGTGTTGAGGGAATTATTTGTTTAGCAGAGTGATGGCATTCAAGGAAAAAACTCTTATTGTGTCTAGTTGTCTTGGTGTGCAGTGCGACGTTTTGAGGATAGGAGTTGAAACAGTTTGTGTCCAGGATGCAAGGGGTCAGTCAATATTTCCACGGGCCTCTTTTTGACTCGTGCAGTATACAGGTCCTCAATGGAAGGCAGGTTGGCAGCAATTGTTTTTTCTGCGGTTCTGATTCTCCTCTGAAGTCCGTGTCGGTCTTGTTGGGTTGCAGAACCGAACCAGATAGTTATAGAGGTGCAGATGACAGACTCAATGACTTACTATCCTATTTAGTTATAACAATATCTTTAACTTTCCTAACCATAAAGGTTTGTTGCTACATTAATGCTACATTTATCTGTATCTGTCACCATTATCATCTTTTAATGACCTCATAATCCCCGAGCCACTAAATGTTTACTGGCCCACTACCCTTCCCTGTTGCCAATATGGAGTTCTATATATTCTCATCATGGCCAGAGAGAGAAATATCTGTCTCTACCTAGGGTCAAAGTCACAAATGATTCGGAGGCAAGAATTCCACCTCTAGTTTACTGCACCACTCACATCTATCCATATTTGTGACACCACTTAATTTTAAATTGCTTTTTAAAATTTCTTAAGTTGATCTGTGGTTGCTTTAGCAGATTGTTTCTTATTGAACTGTTTTCCGAATCCTCGAATTGTAAAAGGTGTAACTCGGCACTGGTTTCATTTGCTTGTAAATGCAGTTTCCTTTACTTGTAAATGCAACTCTTAGAAAATGTATGTCATGTTAGCACCTCAAGCGTATTGAGGTTGTTTGTTTTAATGCGCCAGTGACCATCTGTACAATACAACTTTCTTTTCAGTTTTCAGGCTTAACATTGCCATTGAAAATATACCATATTTTTTTGAAGTATAAGACGCACCGGAGTATAAGACGCACTTTAGTTTTTGGGGAGGAAAATAGGGGAAAGAATAGCTGCTTACCAAGTATTCATCTGGCTAGCGTCCTTAGCCAGCACATTATTTTATCCCCCGATTAGGGCTTTTAAAAAAACTGTACTTGGAGAGAGTAACAATGAAAGAGCTTGCAAGCTAGTAAGAGTTGGGAACATCATTAGCACGTGGAAAGAAACATTTGGAGCAAGTAGACCAATGGAAAAAACCCTGCAAAGACTTAGGGTTTGGAAAACATTCTTTGCAGAGAGTAAAAATGAAAGAGCTTACAAGCCGGTAAGAGCTGGAAACATATTAGCACCTGATTAGAGCTGGAAGGAAACTTATTGGGGCAAGTTGGAACAATGAAAAAAACGCTTGAAAAACATTCTTTGCAGAGAGTAAAAATGAAAGAGCCTGCAAGGTAAGAGCTGGGAAGATTGTTAGCAGCTTGTTAGGGCTGGAAAAAAGCTACATTCAGAGTATAAGACACACCCAAATTATCAGCCTCTTTTAGGGAGGAAAAATGTGCATCTTATACTCCGAAAAATACAGTAATTGATTCTCTTTTATTTTTGTTTCGAAACTTCCAGTAAGGCTTTGTTGACATTAGCCAGAACTCTTAATCTTGTAATATCTCACTTCAGCATTTAATATTGTTGCTGGAGAGAGAAAAAATACGTTGGCGTGTCACCCTATTTGTGATGAGTTAACAGTGTTGTGAAATATTCCTTCTCTGAACCGAAACAACTTTTTTTTTTTGGTTGGTAGACTAATTTTTTTTAAATTGGAATTTCGCAGATATCTTACACTTCAATCTCGAAATGTTTCTTGGTTTTGATAGGAATATAATAGTTGATTTTGTGCTGGGCGTCGTGAGGATTCGTCTGCTAGAACAGTGTTTCCCAACCTTGGCAACTTGAAGATATCTGGACTTCAACTCCCAGAATCCCCCAGCCGGAATTCTGGGAGTTGAAGTCCAGATATCTTCAAGTTGCCAAGGTTGGGAAACATCTTACAAATGCCCTAGAGGGCTGTCAGCCTTCCTAGATAGACCTGATGGAAAACGCAAGCAGAGGAACTAATTCTAATTTATTCTAAGGCTACCTTAACACAATCTTTCAAATTTAAAACAGTTAGTCCCTTTTAATCATTTAAAAACAAGACAGTCAAAAGACGAACAGAGGTAGATGTTTCGTATCGATTCATCACTTCCTGCATTACCATAACCCGGTTAAAATCAGTCTGAAATATAAGATCTAGCCAGAGCTTTAATTCATTAAGCGTGTAATGTATGCAGGAAGGCATAAAGATCTTTTAAAGTCTGAAAATACAGCTCTCCCACTGTCTGTGTCACAGTCTGAGATTGCTAAGGGAAATTCCTTTCCGAGGTTCTTTCTCCCTCCGTTATGCAGCTATGGGCTCTGCCCTCTCTTATCTGATAATTCCCCAAGTAGCCTCTCCTCCCACTTCCTAAGGTTCTTCCCACGTTCCACCAAAGCAATACTGCACCCAATTTACTCCATGTTGCTTCCTCAGCATTTTAGTCTCAGATCTTTCTGAATAAATATGAAGCGAATCCGATTGCGCTTCCGTAGTTCGGAATATGTATATATGTGTGTGTGTGTGTGTGTGTGTTTGTAACTATATATATATAGGAAGGTCTTGGCATACTCAGGTTTCTTCCCCTGTAAGTTTCAGAGATTCCTGGTGACATTTTGATGAGCTCCTATATAACTATAGTGGTACCTCTACTTAAAAATGCCTCTACTTAAGAACTTTTCTAGATAAGAACCGGGTGTTGAAGATTTTTTTGCCTCTTCTTAAGAACCATTTTCTACTTAAGAACCCGAGGCCGGAAAAATTTACCAGGACATTTGAGAACGGCCAGTTTCCTGCCATTCCTCCTTTAAACCCTTGGCCTTTTCTGGGCTGCCAGAGGAGCCTTTCGGTAATGCTTTGGCAGTCCAGAGCGAACAAAGCATTTTCCGTTCTCTGGGCGCTTGGAGAGGGAATAAACCTCTGCCAGCTCCCAGAGAAAAGAAAAGCTCCCTTCGTCCTCGGCAGCCCAGAGCGAAAGGAGCATTTTCCTTTCTCTGGGCGCTTGGAGAGGGAATAAACCACTTCTCTGTGGTGACTCCCTCACGCTGCTTCCTATACACCCGGCGCGAGGTTGCCTCCTGGTGCGTCTGGCCGTGGAAAGGCAAAAGGGGGCGCTTTGCCCTGGCCCGATCAACTCGGCTTCAGCCAATTCGAGGAGTCACCACAGCGAAGAAAAGGCGCTGGCTACGAAGCGAGCGAGTGAGAGGAGAGGGCAGCCCTTCAGCATGGGAAGGAAGAGGAAGCAGCAGCCACCTTTCGGTCAAAGGAGCGTGAGGTTCCCCCCTCTAACCTGCTGGGTTTCTCTCTCTAGCGCAGTGTATGGTAGACAGCCTCGTGCCGGGTATATGGGAGGCGCATGCTCCTCCTTGCCGCCTCAGAGTCCCCCCCCCCTTTTTTAAAAAAAAACCAACAACCTTAAAGTTTTGGATTTTTTTTTATTCCCCTCACCTCACCTTCTTCCTTCGCTAGCGACTCCTCCTCCTCCTCTTCTTCCTCCTCCTCCCACCCAAATCCCGAGCTTTTATTTCTTTCCTAATGGGTTTGCACGCATTCTTTGCTTTTATATTGATTCCCATGGGAAAAATGGCTTCTACTTACGAACTTTTCTACTTAAGAACCTGGTCACGGAAACATAGAAGTCTGACGGCAGAAAAAAACCTCATGGTCCATCTAGTCTGCCCTTATATTATTTTCTGTATTTTATCTTAGGATGGATCTGTGTTTATCCCAGGCAGGTTTACATTCAGTTCATGTGGATTTATCTACCACATCTGCTGGAAGTTTGTTCCAAGGATCTACTACTCTTTCATAAACTTAAGTTTATGTTATTTATTTATTAACAACAGGGCGGCTTCTTAAGTTCTTAAGTAGAGGTACCACTGTATATATATATATATATATATTCATATTCATATTCCATGGAAAGCTTAGCCTGGGTTCCCAGGATGAGGGAGGGCCCGCACTCCAGAGGACCAAGAGACAGAGAGGCTTAGATGGCTTCGTTGGGAAGGAAGCGAGTTCAGTCAGCGCCTCGCTGGCAATTCTTAGAGTATATTTATAGTGGCGCAAGTGCTTGCTTTAGTTTGGCAAGATTTCTGCCTGGAGGTGAGGAGCAAAGGAAGGAAACTGCTCAGAAGTCGTTCTGGCTGTCGTCCTTGGCTCTCGCAGCCTGACATACTGCCGGCATAAGCTGAAACGATTCCTGCTCAATCAGGGGAGCCATTCAGCGTCTCTTCGTGTTACACGTAATTGTCAGGTGCAAATAACCAGGAGTGTGTGTGTGTGTGTATATATATGTCACATGTTTTTGCTGAATTTGAAAATTAAGGGAGACTAGGATAGATCTATTTCGCCCTTATTTTGGCCTCATCAGCTAGCCATACCCTCACTGGGACTTGAACTTGCAACCTTGGCCTTGTAAGGCAGAAAATTAACCTCTAGGCTACAGTATCCAATCCCTTCAGCTCTGTACCAGGGAAGGGTTACATGTTATTTGTGTCGAATCACCCTGGTGTGTGTGTGTATGTGTATTATATACCGTATATGTTTTTTATGTCAGATCACCCTGATATATTATATATCCGACATAAAAAACATATAGCCCCTCCCTGGTACAGAGCTGAAGGGATCAGGTCTGGTGGCCTAGAGGTTAATTCTCTGCCTTACAAGGCAGAAGCTGCGGGATCAAATCCCAGTAAGGGTGTGGCTAGCTGATGTGGCCAGAACAAGGTTGAAATGGTGCCATCCTAGTCTCCCTTAATTTTAAAATTTCAGCAAAAAACATGTGATATATATGTTTTTGTAGATTATCACGGGTACAGATATGAAAGTCTTGACATATTTGGGTTTCTTCCCGTGGGTATGGTCTAACTGCCCCATGCGTGGTGACTTAAATAGGTCTTAAGGATCTTTGCTCCCCACCCATCCTATTACCGGTAAAAAAAATTTAAAAAAATGTTTTCTTCCCTCCAGGATGACCTGCGGCAGAAAGTCCACCTCAACACGTTTGGCTTCTTTCAGGATGGATTCATGAAAGTTATGGTCAACAACCTCTCGGTCAAATCCCTGGGGGAGAGCGACAAAGACATTCAGGTCAGCCCCCTTTTGAAACATAGAAACACAGAACACTGACGGCAGAAACAGACCTCACGGTCCATCTAGTCTGCCCTTATACTATTTCCTGTATTTTATCTTAGGGTGGATCTATGTTTATCCCAGGCATGTTTATATTCAGTCCCTGTGGATTTACTAACCACGTCTGCTGGAAGTTTGTTCCAAGGATCTACTACTCTTTCAGTCAAATAATGTTTTCTCATGTTGCTTTTGATCTTTCCCCCAACTAACCTCAGATTGTGTCCCCTTGTTCTTGTGTTCACTTTCCTATTAAAAACACTTCCCCCCTGGACCTTATTTAACCCTTTAACGTATTTAAATGTTTCGATCCTGTCCCCCCTTTTCCTTCTGTCCTCCAGACGATACAGATGGAGTTCATGAAGTCATTCCTGATAAGTTTCATGGTGAAGACCTTCCACCATTTTTGTAGCCCGTCTTTATCCTTTTCGTAGGTGAGGTCTCCAGAACTGGACACAGTATTATTCCAAATGGGGTCTCACCAGCGCTCTATACAGCGGGATCACAATCTCCCTCTTCCTGCTTGTTACACCTCTAGCTATGCAGCCAAGCATCCTAGAGTCTGTCACAGAACTAGGGAGGTGTGAATAAGAAGGTGTTCTGAAATATATATATATATCCCAATAAAGAAATGAGGTTAGACTAGAAGACCTCCAAGGCCCCTTCCAACTCTGTTATTCTGTTCTGTTCACTAAAACTTTGGTCCATGTAACTTGTAGGACCTACTCTCCTTCCGAGACCTGCATAATCGAACCCCAGTTTTCCTCTTCTCGGAAAGGAAATTCGAATTTGAACTCGCTCGGCCCACTAAGATTGGCTGACCTTCAAAAGAAATAGGCAGGTTTCCTTGGTAGATTGGAGTTTAAATTTGTCTATCGATGCGCCTGTTGCTTTTTCAAAACCTGTAGGCAGCCTTGTGCATTAACCTTCTTTTTCTCCATTCAGAATCTGTTGTGATTTTGTTTTGTTCTTAGGTGGGGTTTAGTTTAGATCGGACACAGAATGATGGATTTCCCACCTACCTGGTAAGTAAATACAGAGCGGTCAGCTGCTGGATAATTACAAAAGAAATAGCAATTTTAATTAAATATAGGGAATTAGGAGAATTCAAGGAAATCAAAGCCGCAGCATTGGAAAGTGCCCAAGCGGTAATGGTATTAGGTTGGAAAGATTCTACAAAATGGACATTAAAAAATTGGTACTGGTACATGGTGGACCACATACATTTTGAAATCATGGAAATAAGTTTAAACAATTTTGATGAGAATAAATTGGAGAAGTTGATGGTGCGATGGAATAAGGTAAAAGATTATATGTTAAGTAGAATCTGTGATGTAAATACGAAAAATAAATTGCAATCACTCTTTTAGTAATACTTGACGCAAGATAGAGCCAAGGAGTCACAGATAAATAATTAAATCTTTTTTGAATCCTCTTATATGGGTGGCGGGGCGATGGGGTGTGTGTTATTGTTAGGTGATGGGCACATGCACTGTGCACTGTTATATGTTTGTTTTATGTAAATTTTTTAAAAAATCAATAAAACTTCATTAAAAAAAAAAAAGAGCTTGGTACTTGACATATTTTTGACAGAATGTTGACAAAGGTTGTCCTGGTAGTCGTCATCTTTTTGTTACTCGGCATGCAAGCTAGAAATTGTTGTTGCCGGTTGCCTTGTGGTTTGCTACACTTTCCAGCCACAACAAAGGGACACACATTAGTCAAAGCAATGCAGGTTGGCGGGACCGTGGGGGAGGGACTTCTCTGTGGCTGCCCCAGCTCTATGGAACCAACTACCCCCCAATGTCCCTACTGCTCCCACCCTATTGGCCTTCCGTAAGGCCACGAAGACCTGGGTTTGCCGGCAGGCCTTGGGTGTGTGTGTGGATGAATTGTACATCTTCCATGGGCCAAACTGTATGAATGGCGATTATAGCTTTTTATAGCAAATACGGGTTTTTATTACGGGGTTTTAGTTTTAGATATTATATTCGACTTCCTCTATTGCTTTGTATCTTTTTGTTTCTGTATTATATTTTTTGCAAGCTGCCCTGAGTCCTTTGGGATTGGGTGGCATAGAAGGATAATAAATAAAATAAATATGGTAATTGAGGATCGTACCGAGACCGGCTGACTTGAAAAAGTCATTTTGAGCTGTTTCGTTGAAGGGACTCATCCTTATCCTATAATCATCTCTCTTCTCTCTCTCTCTCTCCCTCTCTCTCTCTCTTTTTGGCAGAATGAAAAAGTGGATTATTGTATCTTGAATCAAAAGCCAAACCATGAAGTCTTGGTCATCATTCTGCTCCTGGATTTCTCAGAGAAGCTGTAAGGAATCTTGGGCAACTGGGGGTGGCTGGGGAACCCTGGGAAAGAGCAGTCTATTCTATCTATCTATCTATCTATCTATCTATCTATCTATCTATCTATCTATCATCTATCTATTTATCTCTATCATCTCTCTATTATCTATCTATCGATCATCTATATCTATCTATCTATCTATCTATCTATCATCTATATCTATCTATCTATATCATCTCTCTCACTCTCTCTCTCTATCATCTATCTATCTATCTATCTATCTAATATATATATATCTCTCGCTCTATCATCTATCTATCTATCTATCTAATATATATCTCTCTCTCTCCTATCTATCTATCTATCTATCTATCTATCTATCTATCTATCATCTATCTATTTATCTCTATCATCTCTCTATTATCTATCTATCGATCATCTATATCTATCTATCTATCTATCTATCATCTATATCTATCTATCTATATCATCTCTCTCACTCTCTCTCTCTATCATCTATCTATCTATCTATCTATCTATCTAATATATATATCTCTCTCGCTCTATCATCTATCTATCTATCTATCTATCTAATATATATCTCTCTCTCCTATCTATCTATCTATCTATCTATCTATCTATCTATCTATCTATCTATCTATCTATCCTATCTGGCATGTTTCCCCCAAAATATTTAAATAAGACAGAAGATTAAGATGCTTTATTGACTAGATAGGTTTGCCATATCATTGCAATAATTGACAATAGCCTACAGACCAGTGTCTCATTTTGGAATAAGCAGTGCATGTAGAGGCAAATTAAATTGGAAGAAATAACTGTGATGTTGGGGACATGAGATGTTTTTTTTTCTTTTTGCGGCATTTGATGTTAGCCCACTCAAACTTTGTCCTTGTCGCCTGCAGGGTCAAAGTCAAGTTTGAAAACAAAACTCCACAGTTGCCTGAAATTATCTTCAGCGAATCCCAAGCAACTGGTCCTCCGGGAATTACCGACAAATCTGGTGAGTGTCTCTCTCTTTTTGGCTTCCCAAAGCCCTGCAAAAATGGGGCCGTTGTTTGCAAAATTGGGGTACACATAGGATTTGGGAGGCCTTCATAGTGCTCCTAGGGGCTGGGGAAAGGCAAAAACACCCCTGGTTTTGTGTGTGCGTGTGAAAATGGGGGCATTTTTGCCTTCCACCAGTCCCCAGGAGCAATCTGCAGGCTTCCCAAACCCTCTGCACGCCTGGTTTGTTTGCAAAAATGGGCGAAAAGCGGGTTAATTTTTTGCAAAAAGAACCCCAGGGTGTTTTGGGAGCAGAGGTTTTGGGAGGCTTGTAGCATATGCCCCTGGAGCTGGGGAGAACAAAGAATTTTTTTTTCTTACTTACCTCTTTGAAATCTTGGTGTGTCTTATACACTGGTGCGTCTTATAATCCGAAAAATACGGTATCTAAAATATCCATTCTCCCCTCTCCCCTCTTTGAATTGGGTCTGACTTCGCTTGTCTTTGCCTTGTAGAGCCAAAGCAGTCGCCCAAGGAGAATACGACGGAAGCCCAGGTGAGCAGCAGTTTATCTCAATTTTCTTCACCGCCTGCCCCCCCCCAATCTCTGGCACTTTGGCGTTGGGGAGTCTCCGAGGATTAAACCAGTTTATCTAGCCTTGTCCTTCCATCAGGTGCTTTGGGGAGTAGGTTGACCCCCCTCTTCTTTGTGGCAGTCCCTGAGATATTGGAGGATTCTGCTATTGTGTCTCCCCTGGTCCTTCTGTTCATTAAACTAGCCATTTACCCAGTTCCTGCAACCATTCATTGAAGAGAAAGATTTAGAGGTCGTGATTTCTGACCATCTCCAAATGGATGAACAGTGAGTTCAGGCGGTAGGAAAAGCAAGTAGAATGCTTGGTTGCATAGCTAGAGGTATCACAAGCAGGAAGAGGGAGATTATGATCCCGCTGTATAGAGCGCTGGTGAGACCACATTTGGAATAATACTGTGTCCAGTTCTGGAGACCTCACCTACAAAAAGATATTGACAAAATTGAACGGGTCCAAAGACGGGCGACAAAAATGGTGGAAGGTCTTAAGAATAAAACTGATTTCATGACCTCAATCCGTATAGTCTGGAGGACAGAAGGGAAAGGGGGGACATGATCGAAACATTTAAATATGTTAAAGGGTTAAATAAGATTCAGGAGGGAAGTGTTTTTCATAGGAAAGTGAACCCAAGAACAAGGGGGCACAATCTGAGGTGAGTTGGGGGAAAGATCAGAAGCAATGTGAGAAAATATTATTTGACTGAAAGAGTAGTAGAAGCTTGGAACAAACTTCCAGCAGACGTGGTTGGTCAATCCACAATCACTGAATTTAAACGTGCCTGGGATAAACATGGATCCATCCTAAGATAAAATACAGGAAATAGCATAAGGGCAGACTAGATGGACCATGAGGCCTTTTTCTGCCGTCAATCTTCTAGGTTTCCATGTTTTTATTTTTTAGCCTGTGGTCCCCTCATCATCTTGGTTGCTCTTCTCTGCAATCTTTCTAGAGTTCCAACATCCTTTTTAAAATAATATGGTGACTAGAATTTATACCTCCAGTCTGATTTGGCATGGAAATAAAACTTCATAATTATTATTATTATTTTTGTCTGCTAGTTGCCTGCTGAGCGAACCCACCCAATGCAAAGCGGGAACAATAGTTTTTCATTTCAGGTAGGTGGTTTTTCATCCCTCCCGATTCCTTATGAAACCTATATTGTATTTGTCGGCATTCATTGTTGCAGTTGTTAAGCTAAATTGTTATTAAGCTAAAACAGATTATCTGGGTTGGTTTTTTTTGTGTGTGCAGCTGTGTGCCTTTATTGCAGAGGAATTTTATTGGTGGGTTGCTTTCATCTGTCTGGTGGTTGCGAAAACACTTAGGGGGGCAAAATAATTTTTCAGCTAGAAAAATTATTGTACAGCTCAAATGTTTTTTCCAGCGGTGTTTGCTGATGTAAATAATCGATAGAGATCAATTGCGTTATCCAGGCGCATCCAGAATTCTTCTAATGCTCATTCTGCTTCAGAGGCAGAGTGGAGACAGCTTTGCTATAGATGAAATATTTGAGAGGTAAATAATGTCAACAGAATCCCATTCTGGATATTGATTGTGTGTGTAATTTCTCTAGCCGCCCAGAGTTGGGTGGCTGTAGAGAATGAGTGAGTGAGTGAGTGAGTGAGTGAGTGAGTGAGTGAGTGAGTGAGTGAGTGAGTGAGTGAGTGAATGAATGAATGAATGAATGAAAAGGAGGGGAGGGTACGGGAGGGAAGGGAAGGGAAGGAAGGAAGGAATTGTATCACTGTGCACAGCCATCCAAAGGTCTCCGGTAAAGTGATTTGTAGTGAAATTGACAACAAATACTTGCAATAATTAAAACAAGTAAATGCAGCCAATAAAGCATCTTGACTCTTGCCAAGGCCATTCTTTCTGTGTGTTTTTCAGTTCAGAATCAATTCAAAGGAACAAGAAGGACTTTATAGTCTTTATTTCCACAAGTGCATACTGGGAAATATGCAGCCTGAACAGGCCCCCTTCAACCTGGACGTAAGTCGTTTTTCTCTTGCTCTTTTCCATCCAAGAATCAGGAATTGAATTATTCATGGGTGTTTCATTGACGAAACCTCTTATCAAAAGTTCTCTCTCTCTCTCTCTCTCTCTCCCCATCTGTCTGTCTGTCTCTCCATCTGTCTCTCTCTCCCCCCCTACCTACCTACCTACTCTGTCTGTCTTTCTATCTACCTACCTACCTACCTACCTACCTATCTATCTATCTATCTATCTATCTATCTATCTATCTATCTATCTATCTATCTATCTACTATCCATCACTCTCTCTCTCCCTCCCTCCCTACTCTGTCTGTCTCTGTCTGTCTATCTCTGTCTGTCTGTCTGTCTATCTATCTACTATCCATCACTCTCTCTCTCCCTCCCTACTCTGTCTGTCTGTCTGTCTGTCTGTCTCTGTCTGTCTGTCTGTCTGTCTATCTATCTATCATCTTATCTATCTATCAACTATCCATCTATCCATCTATCTATCCATCCACCTCTCTATCTATCTATCCATCCAACCTATCTACCGTGTTTCCCCCAAAATAAGACCCTGTCTTATATTTTTTTGAACCCTGAAATATGTCCTCGACCTTATTGCCATGCACTCAGAAGCCTGATTGGGTTTATTATCAAGGGATGTCCTATTTGGCAGAAAACAGGGTAAATAAGGACCTTAAATCCTTGTTCTTATCTGTTCCTGACCGGAAGCTGCTGTTAGTTGCAGGATACGCTGGTAGAAGATGTCTGGTTTATGTGATGGGCTTGTGGGAGGAGATACAAGGAGATGAAGTCTAGTTCATTTAGATTCGGGTTCTTTTCAGTTGTGATAACATGGCCCTGTTAATGAATTGGAACTTTGAAGAAGGCCAAGCCTTGGACTCTTGATTTAATTCTTGGATGCTATTTGGACGTTGGGTAGCACCTTCCTCCTTTCTGGTCTGCTTGCAGATCGCGATAACTGAGCAGAATCCGGACAGCTACCTCTCCGCTGGAGAAATCCCACTCCCCAAACTGTACATTTCCATGGCATTTTTCTTCTTCGTGGCCGGGATTGTGTGGATCCACACCCTTCGCAAGCTCAGGTAAAACGTGTGAACCGCTTCCCCTGAGGAGTAAATCCCTTCTCTAGAAGGTTTACACCCAGCCAAAGCTTTAAACCAGAGGTTTTACAGTATTCGGCGGTTTCCTGCCTAAGCAATGGGTTAGACTAGATCAGTGTTTCCCAACCTTGGCAACTTGAAGATATCTGGACTTTAACTGCCATAAAGATATCTGGACTTCAACTCCCATAATTCTGGGAGTTGAAGTCCAGATATCTTCAAGTTGCCAAGGTTGGGAAACACTGGACTAGATGACCCCTAAGGTCCCTTCCGTTATTTCTATTTCCATACTCAAATTTATTAATTGGATTTCTATGCCATGCTTATTGTGTTGTATTATTGTATATTGGCAGTTCTATGTTAGCATAAACTCCAGAAGAGAAGGATTTAGGGGTCGTGGTTTCTGACAGTCTCAAAATGGGGGAACAGTGCGGTCAGGTGGTAGGGAAAGCAAGTAGAAGGCTTGGCTGCATAGCTAGAGGTATCACAAGCAGGAAGAGGGAGATTGTGATCCCGCTATATAGAGCGCTGGTGAGACCACACTTGGAATAATACTGGAGACCTCACCTTCAAAAAGATATGGATCAAATTGAACAGGTCCAAAGACGGGCTACAAAAATGGTGGAAGGTCTTAAGCATAAAACATAAAACATAAAACAGGAAAGACTTCATGAACTCCATCTGTATAGTCTGGAGGACAGAAGGAAAAGGGGGGACAGGATCGAAACATTTAAATATGTTAGAGCGTTAAATAAGGTCCAGGAGGGAAGTGTTTTCAATAGGAAAGTGAACACAAGAACAAGGGGCCCCAATCTGAGGTTAGTTGGGGGAAAGATCAGAAGCAACGCGAGAAAATATTATTTGACTGAAAGTAGTAGATGCTTGGAACAAACTTCCAGCAGACGTGGTCGATAAATCCACAGGAACTGAATTTTTAAACCTGCCTGGGATAAACATAGATCCATCCTAAGATAAAATGCAGGTAATAGTATAAGGGCAGACTAGATGGACCATGAGGTCTTTTTCTGCCGTCAGTCTTCTATGTGTTTATTGTGTTTATTGACTTTCCGTTGTCCATTTTGTCCTACAGGGCTGATGTTTTTAAGATCCATTGGTTGATGGCTTTGCTTCCTTTCACCAAGTCCCTTTCCTTAGTCTTCCATGCGGTAAGTTGCTTCTTGGGTCCTTTGTTTCCATGCTGCAGGGAGAAAGAATCATAGAGTCAGAGGGCTAGGAGGGACCTCAGAGGTCCAACTCTCTGAAGAGTTTGTTTGTTTGTTTGTTTAATTAATTAATTAATTAATTAGTTAGTTAGTTAGTTAATTAGTTAGTTAGTTAGTTTTATGCCGCCCTTCTCCTTAGACTTACAATGTTAGCAATAGCCCTGTTTAACAGAGCCCGCCTATTGCCCCCACAATCCGGGTCCTCATTTTACCCACCTCGGAAGGATGGACGGCTGAGTCAACCTTGAGCCGGTGATGAGATTTGAACCGCTGACCTTCAGATCTACAAGTCAGCTTCAGTGGCCTGCAGTACAGCACTCTACCTGCTGCGCCACCCAGGCTCATAGTTTGCGTGTCACTCAAGCGTTTGAGGCCATTCAGAAGCTGTTTGGGAAGGTCGAGAACCTCCGGTCTACAGATTCCTTGGCTGTCTTTCCTCTCAGTTGCTTTATTTAGCAGCAATATGTTTTGCACTTAAAACCTGGATTCTACAGACTTCCATTTCTGTAGACTTTGGGTGGAAGAAGCAACATTTTACTTTGGACTTTGCCTCCCTCCCAACAGTGATTAAAATTTAATTAAACGGTCTGGACCGTCAACATTACATTTATAATTATGTACTTAATTATGTACTTTTTAATCCTTTGGTTAGTTTACAAAAATGACACTTAATGGCATACATTTGGATTTAGCGGACAGTTGGATTTATTTTATTTTATTTTATTATTTAATTAATTATTTAATTAGATTTGTATGCCGTCCCTCTCCGAGGACTCGGGGTGGCTCACAGCACATAATATAAAACAATAAATACAAAGATAAATCTAATTAAGTAAAGCTACATAACCTAAAATCCCAATACGGTGGCACCTCGTCTTACGAACTTAATTCATTCTGTGATGAGGTTCGTAAGTAGAAAAGTTTGTAAGATGAAAGAATGTTTCCCATAGGAATCAATGTAAAAGCGAATACAGTGATCCCTCGATTTTCGCGATCTCGTTCTTCGCGAAACGCTATATCGCAATTTTTCCACCCGATGACGTCACTCTCTTCCTTCCTTTCTCATCTTTCTTTCTCTCTCTCTTTCTCTATCTTGCTTCTTCCTCTCTCACACTCTCTTCCTCCCTCTCTCATCTCTTTCTTTCCTTCTCTCTCTTTCTCTATCTCTGCCCCTCTTGCTGGCGGGCGGCGGGCGGGCGCATCAGCGAGGAGCCGGGGTTTCCCCTTTGCGTGGGCGGCGGGGAAACTCCAATCTTCGTCTGCTCGCTGCTGCTGCAGGCAGGCAGGCGGCGGACAAGCGGCGGGCGGACAAGCGGCGGGCAGGCGGGCAGGCAAGCGGCGGACAAGCGGCGGGCGGGCAGGCGGCGGGCGGACAAGCGGCAGGCGGACAAGCGGCGGGCGCGGCAGCAGCGAGAAGCCGAAGATCGGGGTTTCCCCTTTGCGTGGGCGGCGGGGAAACCCGGATGTTCGGCTCCTCGCTGCTGCGGCGCTGCCGAGCAGATCAGCTGCTGGGCGGCGGAAGGAACCTTCCCTGGGTCTTCCCAGGTGCAGAAGTAAAAACACCATTTGCACATGCGCGGCCATGGAAAAAAGGGCGCGCATGCGCAGATGGTGTTTTTACTTCCGCACCACTATATTGCGAAAAATCGAGTATCGCGAGGGGTCTTGGAACGTAACGCTCGCGATAGTCGAGGGATCACTGTAATGTGTGCAATCCCCAAACTCACCCCTTTTGCCTTGCGCTGCTGGGAATCCCCGCCTCCGGACTTCCATTGCCAGCCAAAGCTGGCCAAAGAGTCTTCGGAGAGGGGCGGCATACAAATCTAAGTAATAAATAAATAATAATAAATAAGAAACAAATAATAAATAATAAACAAAGCTCCTGTTCTTGCGCTGCCGGGATTCCCCTGAGGCTCTCCTCGCTGGGATTCAAAGCAGCGCCGGCAAAAATGAAGGGAATCCCAGCGAGGGGAGCCTCAGGGGAATCCCAGCAGCGCAAGAACAGGAGCTTTGGCTGGCAATGGAAGTCTGGTGGTGGGGATTCCCAACAGTGGCAGCTTGGGTTCGTAGGGTGAAAATAGTTCGGAAGAAGAGGCAAAAAAATCTTAAACACCGGGTTCGTATCTCGAAAGGTTCGTCAGAAGAGGCTTACGTAAAACGAGGTGCCACTGTATATTAAAAATCAAGAAAACAAATTCAAATCACAGCCATACATCACATTTATTGGCCAGGGTGGGCAAGACCTAATTGCCCCAAGCCTGGCGACATAAATTAGTCTTGAGTCTCTTGCGGAAGGCAAGGAGGGTGGGGGCAGTGTGAATCTCTGGGGGGGAGTTGATTCCAGAGGGCCGGGGCCCCCACGGAGAAGGCTCTTCCCCTTGGCCCCACCAAGTGACATTGTCTGGTTGATAGGACCTGGAGAAATCCGACTCTGTGGGACCTAACCGGTCGCTGAGATTCCTACAGCAGAAGGCGGTCCAGCAAGTTTAGCTTCAATTTAGCGGGCATTTGGATTTAATGGACACCCCATTTTTGCCAAATTGTCAACCAAAACTGAAGCTTGATTTGTTTTGGATTTCATTCAGATGTTGTTCATTTGTTCTTTCCTCTTTAGAATCTTATTAAAATGGAAGGCGATTGTAAGAAAGCTTAATAGTCTACGGAGAGAGGCGGCATACAAATCTAATAAATAATAATAAATAATAAATAATAATAATAATAATAATAATAATAATAATAATAATAATAATAGGGATACTTAAAAAGCTCAGTGGCTGAAGACCAACCATTGCAACCTTTTTTCTCTCTCCCCAGATCGACTACCACTATATCTCCACACAGGGCTATCCCATCGAAGGCTGGGCTGTGGTCTATTATATCACACACCTGTAAGTCTCCAGAATCCAGAGGTTGTAGATTTAAACCAGTCTAGTGTGCGTTAGTGGCAGTTGTGACATCTTTAAAAAAAAAAAATAGCACGTTGCAGGATATACTCTGTCTCCCCACTTCAAAAATTAAAAAAGCTTCCAGTTTTAAAATGGTTTCTTCTTACGTGAGATTCTAGCAAGAAGATTGCCAAAAGCCTACGAAGTTGCGATGGGTTGCAAAGGCTGACCTCTGTTGTGAAATTGTTAGATTTGTGTCTGTCACTAGATTGGCATTTCCGCGCCTGGTTCTTTCACAACCATCTTTGAAGGCAGGCTGGGCCAAGAGAGAGAGAGAGAGAGAGAGAGAAAAGAATAACTGGTCCAAAGCCATGCAGGAAACTTCAATGGCAGATGTTGGACTTCTCTCTGTATTTTTAGCCCAAAATGAGACTCTCTTATAGAAACATAGAAGTCTGATGGCAGAAAAAGACCTCCTGGTCCATCTAGTCTGCCCTTATACTATTTTCTGTATTTTATCTTAGGATGGATCTATGTTTATCCCAGGCATGTTTACATTCAGTGACTGTGGATTTACCAACCATGTCTGCTGGAAGTTTGTTCCAAGGATCTACTACTCTTTCAGTAAAATAATATTTCACGTTGTTTCTGATCTTTCCCCCAACTAACTTCAGATTGTGTCCCCTTGTTCTTGGGTTCACTTTCCTATTAAAAACACTTCCCTCCTGAACCTTCTTTAACCCTTTCACATATTTAAATGCTTTGATCATGTCCCCCCTTTCCCTTCTGTCCTCCAGAATAGACAGACAGAGTTCAGGAAGTCTTTCCTGATAAGTTTGATGCTTAAGACCTTCCACTATTCTTGTAGCCCGCCTATCCATATCTATCTTATCCATATCTTTTTGTAGGTGAGGTCTCCAGTATTATTCCAAATGTGGTCTCACCAGCGCTCTATGCAGTGGGATCATAATCTCCCTCTTCCTGCTTGTTATACCTCTAGCTATGCAGCCAAGCATCCTACTTGCTTTCCCTACCGCCTGACCGCACTGTTCACCCATTTTGAGACTGTCAGAAATCACCACCCCTAAATCCTTCTCTTCTGGAGTTTTTGCTAAGCTTATAAACGTTTAAAACCATAACTTCCAAAAGCTCAAGCTGCAAAGCATTGAGCCACCGTTCCTGCCCCCAGAATAGTCCCTTTGTTGTTGCTGTTAGTTGCGAAGTCATGTCAGACCCATCATGACTCCATGGACAATGTTCCTCCAGGCCTTTCTGTCCTCTACCGTCCTCCAGAGTCCATTTAACTGCTTCAATGACTTCCTCCAGCCACCTCCTTCTCTGCCGTCCCCTTCTTCTTTTGCCCTCGGTCGTTCCCAGCCTTAGACTCTCCTCCTCTTCAGGATCTGGCCTTCTAAAGAGCAGTCAAGGTTGACCTCCTCTAGGAGTGACCGTCTGGGTTCGCCTTGCAGTCCAAGGGACTCGCCAGAGTTCAAAGGCCCCCGATCTTTGGCCCTCAGCCTTCCTTGTGGTCCAACCTTCACAACCATCCATTGCAACTGGGAAAATTATGGCCTTGATTATATGCACTTTTTTTTGAGGTCTCTGCTTTTTAATATCCTGTTTAGATTGGCTGTAGCTTTGCTCCCCAGGATCAAGCGTCTTTTAATTTCTTAGCTGTACTCCCCAGCTTTATTTATTTATTGTATTTATTATATTTATACACCACTCACTCCAAACAGACTCTGAGCGGCTAACAATCGGAATAAATACAGCAACAATAAAAACCGTTAAAATATAATAATAAAAATCAGTAATAACAATAATATAAAAGACATACATACTTACAGCCTAAGTCTAAGACCTGCAGGAAAAGCCAGATCTAAACGGCTTTCCGGAAGACCTGTAGGGTGGAGATGGTGCAGATCTCTGGGGGCAGTTGGTTCCAAAGGGTCGGAGCCACCACCGAGAAGGCTCTTCCCCGAGGTCCCGCCAGCCGACATTGTTTAGCGGACGGGGCCTGGAGAAGGCCGACTCTGTGGGCCCTTAAGTGGCTGTAGCGAGGTATGAAGGAGGAGGCGGTCTGGCCCTGAGCCATAGCCAACACCAGAGACCGACTGGCGACCAATGAAGCTGGCGTAGAGATGGAGTAATACGGGCTTACCTTGCTACGAGTCGGAAGTCTCCGAACGCTCTTCAGTCATTCACCCTAAGGGAATGATTGTTGCTGGAGAAATTTCCTCTTGTCCTTTTTGAACTCTTTGCTGGAGGGCTGCTTGGAATTCCCCGATATATTCATCAACCTGTCGCTGTTGTGTGTGTGTGTATTTTTTAAACCAGGTTGAAAGGCGCCCTGCTGTTCATCACCATCGCCCTGATAGGTACGGGCTGGGCTTTTATTAAGCACATCCTCTCCGACAAGGACAAGAAGATTTTCATGATCGTCATCCCATTGCAGGTGAGACGGGCCAGGGAAGTTCTCGGCTGGGTTTGCTTGTAAAGCAGAGTCCCAATTTGCGTGTGACTATTGGTTGCAGGGGGGGAGGGGCATATTCTCTTCTACACAACATGGAGCCACCGCTTCTGAGACCCCGTGTCTGGGAAGGCAGAAAATATAGGCTGCCGCTGAGCCAGAAATTTCCCTCGCTCAGCAAGACAGCTAATAATAATAATAATTTATTGGATTTGTATGCCGCCCCTCTCCGTAGACTCGGGGCGGCTAACAGCAATAACAAGACAGCATACAATAATAATCCAATACTAAGAACAGTTAAAAACCCATTATTATAAAAACCAAACATACATACAGACATACCATGCATAAAATTGTAAGGGCCTAGGGGGAAAGAGTATCTCAATTCCCCCCTGCCTGGCGGTAGAGGTGGGTTTTAAGGAGCTTACGAAAGGCAAGGAGGGTGGGGGCAATTCTAATCTCGGGGGGGAGTTGGTTCCAGAGGGCTGGGGCCACCAGAGAGAAGGCTCTTCCCCTGGGTCCCGCCAAGCGGCATTGTTTGGTTGACGGGACCCGAAGAAGATCCACTCTGTGGGACCTAATTGGTCGCTGGGATTCGTGCAGCAGAAGGCGGTCCCTGAGGTAATCTGGTCCGGTGCCCTGAAGGGCTTTATAGGTCATAACCAACACTTTGAATTGTGACCATAAACTGATCGGCAACCAATGCAGACTGCGGAGTGTTGGTGTAACATGGGCATATATTAGAAAAGGTGTGAGACAAGAATGCCCACTTTCTCCATTATTATTTATAATGTCCTTAGAAGTACTATTAAACAAAGCGAGCAGGAGATTAAAGGTTTGAGTATAAAAGGTGAGCAATACAAAACTCAAGCTTTTGCAGATGACATGGTATACACAATTGAAGACCCTCTGAATTTGGGACCTATCCTATTATTGACAGATATTGAAAATTTTGGGGAAAGTGGCAGAGTTTAAAATTAACAGAAATAAAACAGAGATAATAACTAAGAGCATCCCCCAAAACCAAATAGAAATATTAGAAAAAAAATAATGGGAATAAAAACAAAAAAAATTTCAAATATCTAGGAATTTGGATGACAGCAAAATGTGCGTCAATAAAAGAGGATAATTGAAATTATTAAAAAAACATTCAAAAAGACTTAATAATCTGGACTAACCTACAAATTTCATTATTAGGAAGAATCTTGGTTATAAAAATGAATATCCATTTCTTTTTTTTAAAAAAATGTAAATTTGGTAATTACATTTTTTTTAAAAAGCCACAGAAAAGAAAACATACATACAAAAAATAAACAAAAGCAGACAATATGATAACATACAGTATATACATACAGCTACATTATATAACCTCTAAGGTTATCCTAGGGCAATTTGTTACAAAATTCTTGCTTGTATAATTTCTGCAAGTAACGCAATTTAATTCTACAATCTTTTCCATTTAACATATTCCATTTGTACTTCATAAATGCGGTTGTGTTAACTTAATTAAGAGCCATAGATATACCACGATATCTTTTGCAGTCTAGTTTAGAGCGGTTGGCGTTTAGTTTAAATCTGTTACGTGCTCGTGTGTTGTTGTGGTTGAAGGTGAAGTAGTCACTAACTGGAAGGACATTTTGGTGTATGATTTTATGAAACTATAGTTAAGTTGGAACGGAGGCGACGGAGTTGTAAGTTGTCTAGTCGAAGAATTTCAAGCCTGGTGGAGTAAGGTATTTTGTTGCGGTGTGTTTTGATCTTGTCTTTGCAGCGAAACTATTAGCCCTGTTAATTGCAGAGGGATTGTCTTTGTATATAGTAAAGTGGCTCCTGTACGGTTGTGTGTAGGTATTCAGATCTACCCCGTTTCTGATTTCCCAGGTCTTGGCAAACGTGGCCTTCATCATCATGGAATCCAGAGAAGAAGGCACGACAGAATACGGGCTGTGGCGAGAGATCCTCTTCTTAGTGGACCTCCTCTGCTGTGGAGCCATCCTCTTCCCCGTCGTATGGTGAGTGTGCAGGAAGGAAGGCCGTTGGTTGAGAGGGGAGCAAAAGCCCTGCCAGCTTCCCGAAGGAGATCTAGTACAGTGGTGTTCTGATCTCCGGCTAAGGCCACTGATAATTGGATTAAAGGATTGCTAAATGCATATATTTGTAAAACACCACACCATCTTTCTTATTTTTCTTTCTGAATCATCTCGGCACGCAGCGCTAATCTCTCATCTTAAACTTCAGTATGCAAGGCAACATCAAAATCATTAAAACATTCCGCAAGTCATTCTAAGATTTATGGCTAGTCAGAGTTAGCCCAGATTCACAAAAATTGCAATTAAAAGCATACAAGACATAGCTTGCATTCGGAGCTGCTTAAAAAAAACCTCCATATTTCTAAGCGGCAGATTGACGACTCAACTCTTCTCTTCCGCTGGCACCCGGATGTGACGAATTAATTACTTAATTAACCCGTTCCTCTCCTTAATATTTCTTCCCTGACACTTGTTCTCTTCGCCTCTGCAAGCATCTGAAATAAGGATTTACCCATCTAGCATCTGTTTCTCCTTCGCTTGAATCTGAACCCATAGAAACGTCCTGTGGTTGGTCTCCTACTTCTTCTGCCTCCTTGCCTAGGGATCTATCATTAATTCACCCATCGCTCTCTGTTCCTAGGTTGATCCGACACTTACAGGAAGCTTCTGCCACTGATGGGAAAGGCAAGTGATGAACCCCCAAATTTGGGGCATGGGTGGGTGGGTGTTCAGGTATTCTTGGGGTTCCAGCAGATTTCTGCAGCCTGGAGGTTCTAACCAACTTATTTCGTGCCAATATTGGTCAACGCGTTCTTTTGATTAGTTTTAAAATATTGGACCACTCCTGATCCGTGAGTTACTGTCCACCTATTTTTTGGGCTCTGGACTGGATCCCTCGCCGTCTTGAGTGAGCCAAGGCCTCTTTTGAGAACGGAAATATTTGAATGGCTTTATTAATTTAGGCTCCACAGCACTCCAAAAGTCAGCAAGGATTCACTTCACCTCTCCTTCCTTCTGTCCCTCCCTCCCTCTTTTTCTTTTCTTCCTTTTCCCTTCCTTTCTTTCCTCCCTTCCTCTTCTGTCCCCTTCCTCGCCTCTTTTTCCTTCCTTCCTCCTTTCCTTCCTTCCCCTTCACTTCTCCTTCCCTCCCCTCATTTTTTTCCTTCCTTCCTTCCTTCCCTCCTTCCTGGAAGAGGGAAGGGAGGGAGAGAGAGAAAGAGGGAGGAAGGAAGAGGGAAGGAAGGGATAGGAATGAGAAAGGAAGAGGGAAGGAAGGAAAGAGGAGAGGAAGGAAGGGAGCGAGGAATAGGAATGAGAAGGAAGGAAGGAAGAGAGTGGGAAGGGATAGGAATGAGAAGGAAGGAAGGAAGGAAGAGAGTGGGAAGGGATAGGAATGAGAAAGGAAGGGGGGAGGAAAGAAGGGAGGAGGGATAGGAATGGGAAGGAAGGAGGGAGGGAAGGAAGGAAGAGGGTGGGAAGGAATAGGAATGAGAAGTGAAGGAGGGAAGGAAGGGATAGGAAGGAAGGAAGGAAAGAAGGAAGGAAGGGAGGGGGTAGGGAAGGGAGGGAGGAGGGTCTTCAAACCAGGAAGAAATCAGCACGTCCCTTTCCCAGTATTTGAGCCAAGGAAGCCCACCCTCAAGAAGACTCTTCCAGTTTTCCAGCCTTCTTGGTTGTCGGTGGAGATTGTCCCCAAAGAGGCAGCTGGACTTCCTTCGCTCTCTCTCACTGCTTCTTGACCTTGATGGCTGAGAGAGGCCACCCGCCTGCCACCCGGCCGAGTGAGTCCCGGAGACTCCGCCCGGCTTCGCCCTTGAAAGTATCCAGGTGTGGAATTTCTCAGGAGGGAGAAAATGGGTCCAGCGTGAGCCGAGGGCCGTGTCCTCTCCAGCTCCCTGGGAGAGAAACCAAGATTATTTATAGATGCACCGCAGAGCCTTGTATTTCCAACCCAGAGGGTGAGGTTAAACCAGGGCCTCCAAGACGGTCAGTTCTGGGCGCGGAGGTAGAAGCGCTTTTGCCGCCTGGTCTCCTTTGGCGCCCATTGGACAACAAAGCTGCTAATCCTTGTCTGCCTCTTGAGTCCCTTTATTTCTGCATTCTTTCCAGCAGCTGCCATCAATTTAGCGAAATTGAAGCTCTTCAGGCACTATTACGTCATGGTAAGGGGTTAGGGGAGGGCGAGGGGGTAGGAGGTGGAGGGGAGGGTCAACCTTGGCAACTCTAAGGCCTTTAGCTCCCAGAATTCCACTGTCTGGGAAGAGATCTCCTGTCCTGGAACTTAACTGACCTGTCCCTTCCCTCCAGATCGTGTGTTATATTTACTTCACCCGCATCATCGCCATCCTCATCAAGATTGCGGTTCCGTTCCAGTGGAAGTGGCTCTACCAGGTAGGGGGCCCCTCCCTTCCAAGCCCCTTTTCCTCGAAGGAGGGCACTGTTTGTTTATGCGTGGCCTCCTCTTCTGCAGCTCCTTTCAGCTCCTTTCTTAAAAAATTAAACCATATTTTTTTTGAGTATAAGACGTTCCTTTTTCCTCCCTAAAAAAGGCTGATAATTTGGGTGCATCTTGTCTATCTATCTATCTATCTATCTATCTATCTATCTATCTATCTATCTATCTATCTATCTATCTATCTATCTACAATATCTATCTACAATATCTATCTATCTATCTATCTATCTATCTATCTATCTATCTATCTATCTATCTATCTACAGTATCTATCTATCTATCTATCTATCTATCTATCTATCTATCTATCTATCTATCTATCTACAATATCTATCTATCTATCTACCTACCTACCTACTTACCTACCTACCTACCTACCTACCTATCTATCAAATCCAATGATTAAAACAGCAAAACAATTAAAAACCATACATAAAACGGAACGGCCAGGGGAATCAATTCCCCCAGACCTGACGACAGAGGTGTGTTTTAAGGAGTTTGCGAAAGTCAAGGAGGGTGGGGGCAGTCCTGATCTCCGGAGGGAGTTGATTCCAAAGGGCCGGGGCCGCCAGGATCCCGCCAGACAGGGCTGAAAAAAGAAAGCTTCGAAAAAAACCTACATGCAGAGTATAAGACGCATTTATTGTCACAAAAGGGGATCCCTGAGGACATAAGTATGGAGCATTTCATGCCATGCTTGTAACTGAAAAGAACGGTCGCGAGCCACTTTTTTCCCTCCCCAGGGCTGTCGTAACTTTGAGTGGTCCCGAAATGAACTGTTGTAAGTCGAGGACTCTCTCCTATTGACCGCAGAATTTCACCCGGCGCAAACCTCTTCTTCTCCCTTTCTGTTATTGGCAGTTGCTGCACGAAATGGCGACCTTGGTCTTCTTTGTCCTGACGGGCTATAAGTTCAGGCCGGCCTCCGACAACCCTTATCTCCAACTGTCTCAGGAAGACAATACTTTGGACATGGAATCTGTGTAAGTAGGAGCCCGTTGGGATAGTCTTCCTTAGCCCTGGGCAGTTGGAGCAAGGCCTTACCTGGGCCTGGGAGGCCTTACCTGGGCAGGTAGGGGGTCAATCCATGCCATTCCAATCTAACTCTACTCAACTCTCTAGCAATAGCAATAACATTTATTTTATTTTATTTTATTAGATTTCTATGCCGCCCTTCTCTAAGCGACTCAGATTAATACAAGATTAATACAGCAGTATACAAGAAATCTAGACATATACAGCTTCATAGATAAATTTAGACATATGCAGCTTCATAGTGCTTCTACATCGCTCCTTAGCCTTGGGCAGTTGGAACAAGGCGCCTGGGCCTGGGAGGCCTTACCTGGGCAGGTAGGGGGCCAGTCCATGTCATTCCAAAAGTTATTCTGCTCAACTCAACTCTACTCTCTCAACTCAACTCTGCTGAACTCTACCTAATAGCAATAGCATTTAGACTTATATACCACTTCAGATTGCTTTTACAGCTCTCTCTAAGTGGTTACAGAGTCAGCATAATTGCCCCCAACAATCTGGGTCCTCATTTGACCCACTTTGGAAGGACGGAAGGCTGAGTCAATCTGGAGCCTGTTGAGATTTGATCTGCCAAACTGCTGGCATTTGTATGCCGCCCCTCTGCCCCCTTCATCTCCCAATAAAATCCATTTTCCTGTTTGTCCTTCCTTCCCAGAGTGACCACCTCAGGTGTCATGGAAGGTATGAAGAAAGTCAAGAAGACGGCCAACGGCTCAGCGGAGCCCCACGGCGAGAGAGAAAGCGCCGCGTGATGGACTTGGCCGCCTCCTCCGGTCCTCAACACACACTCCTCCCGTCTTCTTCCCCCTTCTCCCTCCTTCCCCCTCTCCCCCACCCTTTAGGACAAGGCAGCACTTTTTCCAGAGAACTGTAATTTATTGATCCTTGGCTTCCCTCCCTCGATGGCACCGAAGCAAAGAGACGACCTTCCCCCCGTGTAAAAAGAGACACGTCGAGCTTGGGCGGTGGTGGGTGGATAGAGGATAAAAATACAGCCAGGGAAAGAGAATCCCAAACCACGGATTTGTTCCTCTCGTCTTTAAGGATTTGGGCTTTTCTTCTGGTGCCTGAGAGGAACGGGGGAAGGACGGGTGGTGGTGGTGGGGGGGCTTCTTTTATTTTATTTTTTAAAGAAAACTCTTTTTGCTCCCCTCCCTCTTCCTCCCTCCTCCACGTTTCTATCTCTCTCCCACTTCTCTCTTCATCTCCATCCCTCTCTTTCTTTGCTTTTCCCTCTCCTCCAACTTCCTCCTCTGTCCGTCCCTCTCCCACTCTTTCTTTCCATCTCCCTCCCTCACCCTCTCTTTCCCTCCTTCCCTCTTCATGTCCCTGTCTCCCTCTCTCTCCTCCCCTCTCCCTCTCTTTCCCTCCTCCTTCCCTCTCTTTCTTCCTCCCTTCCTCTCTCTTCTTCTTTCTCCTTTTCGTGTCCATCCCCGTCCTTTACCTCCCTCTCCTATTCTTCTTCCCCTCCCTCCTCTCCCTCCCTCTCCTCTCTCCCTCTCCCTTCCTCTCTCTCTCCCTCCTCCCTTTCTTCCTCTCCCTCCCTCCCTCTCTTCTTCTCTCTCCATCTCCATCCCCTCCCTCCCTCTCTCTCTCTCTCCCCCTCGTCCTCTGTTTCCCCTTCCACCCCACATCTCCTTTGCGTTATCCAGAACACTTGGACTTCCGGTTTGGGGAAGCGGCGGGCTTGGAAGTGCCCCTCGGACAGGTGCGCGTAGCAGTGGAGCAATGCGCGCTGCTTTCCAAATTATAAAAATAGGGTGAACTGCTTGGGAGGTGAATTGGAAAGCTTTTGTGTGTGTTCTTTGGGTGGCCGGCTTGAATGCCCCCCCCCTGCTGTGTTTAATCTCCCCCCCCCTTTTTTAAAGCTTTTGTTGGAGCGGTGGGCAAGGAGGGAGCCATTCCTGTTCTCCTCCCAGTTGTGGGTTTTTTTTTGAAATTGCTGCTTCCGTCTTGTTTCCATAGCCTTCGCTCCGGGGGGGCGGGAACGTATGCAACGGCGGGAGAGTTTAAGTAGTAAATTATTATTATTATTATTATTATTATTATTATTATTATTTCCTTCCGTTTCTCTTCGTCATAAAAGCAGGGAAGGGTGTTGTAACCCGTGGGAAGAAAATGGCGTTATAAAACTCTTTAAGCCTGCCTAATTCACCCATAAAATCCTCTCTCTACGCTCTGTAAAACCGTTGCCTATTTTGGACTCTCAATTCCCAGAATAGGTTCCTGGGAAAAATTAAAAAGGCCCTTGTCACTAGGTTCATTTTACAAAATAAGGCTCTGCTCTTTGTGTAGCACGGCTGGTCAACATAACAACTTGAAGCAATGACAGCATGTTTAGGTCAGTCAACAGACGCGCGGGGGACTGACGTGTTCCCCTATCACGCCGAGCCACAAACCATGGTTTAAAAGCCATCAGGGTTTAAGCCCAAACCGACTGCCTTCGCTCTTGGTTTGCCTCTCTGGCTGTCACTGTCAACATAATGTGGATCTTCTTTTTTCTTTCTTTCTTTTTAGCTTTCGGGTGGATTTAACCCTTTGTGGGTTGATGGCTTGAAATGAAGTCATTGCTTAGAAGATAGCCTTTGGGAAAGACCCCTGGCCGTGTATTTGGATAAATTAAGATTGCAGAATATGACGGCATGTTGCATTCTCTCTTGGTGGTAAAGGGTCGCTTCATTTGATGGCTCCAGCAGATTATGGATGGCTGCTTCTCTAAACCCTAGTTATTGCCGTTTGGAGGTCGCCAAAGATTCGGAGAAGCTATCATTTAGCTCTCTGGAGTAAATAGATGTTGGCTAGGAAGCAAGAGTGATTTTACAGCTCTTAGCAAGAAGGTAGACGTGAGTTCGTAATCCTTGGGTCTTTTCCTGATCCCAGCTACCGAGTGAATCTACTGCTGATGATGTATCTATCCCAGAGATCTAGGATCCAGCCTTCGGGAAAGAGATCATTTAAGCTTTACTGCTAACCCTTCTTGTTAAGCTTTATTGTTTAACACTTTGAGCTCTATTGCTAATCCCTTCTCTGTGTTAAATTCTACAGGTCTTGTTAAATTTTCTTGTTAAGATCTATGGCTAACTCTTCTCTAAGCTCTATAGCTAAGCTTTCTCCTTGTTGAGCTCTAGGGCTAACTTTTCTCGTGACATTCTATTCTCCTTAAACTCTATAGCTAATCCTCTTTTGTTAAGTACCACAGCTAAATTTTCTTGTTCAATCATGTGGCTAAGTTTACTTTTTAAGCTCTATAGCTATTTTTTCTCCTTGTTAAGGTCTATGACTAACCCTTCTTGTTAAACTCCATATTTAAGTTTTTTCCTTGTTAAACTCTATGGCTGTCTTCTAAGCTCTATATCTGAGCCTTCTCATTTGTTAATCTCTCTAGCTAACTCTTTTTTTAAGCTCTATAGATGAGCCTTCTTGTAAAACATTATGGCTAAGTCTTCTGAGTTCTATAGCTGTGTCTTCTCCTTGTTAAACTATGACTGTCTTCTAAACTCTATAGCTGAGCCTTCTCCTTTGTTAATCTCTCTAGCTAACTGTTCTTGTTAAGCTCTATAGCTGAGCCTTCTCTATGTTAAACCCTATGGCTAAGTCTTCTAAGCTCTATAGCTGAGCCTTCTCCTTTGTTAATCTCTAGCTAACTCTTCTATAGCTAATTCTTCTTGTTTTAGCTTTACGGCTAACTCTTCTAATTCGACTCCACTGCCGATCCTTCTTGGGCTGTGGCTGAAACCGGCATCTGGTAACGTAGGTCTGGGGACCGATAGACTCCTCAAACATTCATGACAGTCAGTTGCGAATGCGGGAATAAGTTTCGGGTGGCAGCCTTCCCTTTTGTGTAACTGTAAATCTGCAAGACGCACTCCCTGGCTCGGTGGCTCACGTAGCACACCCCGAGAATTGTCTAGGATGTATATCCCTTGTTAGTCAACCTAGGTCAAAAGCTAATGGGAACTGTGCACCTTGGTTTAGTTTTGAACTGGATCTTGGTGACATTGCCGGACGAGATGACTTTCGCTTCTACTGGTCAAGCCCCAGATTCGGCTTCCTTTCACACTGGGTGCACCAAAGTGGGTTTCAGACAACCTGATAACCCTCGTATTAGTGAAAATATAATGGGGGGAGCCACAGGGGGAATGTCTTTGCAGTCCGAGCAGTCTGCTTGGAGAATATCAAGACTTCTGCTTAGGAGTTTTGAATCCGTGTGAATTCATGTGCCCCTGTCCTCCTAGCGGGCCTCCGGGAGCCCCTAGTGGAAACGGCTCTCCAGCTGTTGCCCCTTCTAAAACCCGACCGTCACCTGGAAAAAGTTTCTGCAGTGCCTGTTTATTCTCTCACGGCACAATCTATCCCCCAAGATCGCCGGTCTTCCCGGGGAGAGCATGCCTGCAAAAAGAGGTTTGGTGCATTGCAGCATTTTCACGATGCAACCTGGTTAAGGGATGCAAAATGCTGCTCGCTCTATCTCCATCCCCCCCTCCCCATAATCTTGCTTTCCCCTAAACAAACAGAACAAAGCTGAGGTGGGAGCATTCGAGTGTGCCATGCCTTAAACTTTCCTGTCCCTGCCAGAGTTTGAGTGTGTGACTGTTGCTATTTTTTTTTCCTGTTTGGTCATTTGTTCATTTTGGAAACGGTCAAAACTATCCCCCTGGGCTCGGGGCGGGAAGTCTCAGAGAGATGTGAGGGTGTCGGAATATGAGAATGGCTGGTTTTGGGTCTGGGAGAAATCACATTTTCCTCTGTGACTTTCCAACTCCATCGGAGGTCCAAAGATTCCAGAAAAAAGGACTTGGGGTATTCCCTAAAACCCAACAGCCTCTGCTAATCCATTCCTTTTTTTAAAGCAAAATTTTGATTGATTTGGGGGCTGCTTGAGACAGGAACAAGAGTTGGAGAGCTGAACAGAACGATGTTTTATCAACTTTGGTGGTTTTGCAATGGATGGACTTCAACTCCCAGAATCCTCCAGCCAGCCTGCTCCAAGATAGGTGGAATTCTGGGAGTTGAAGTCCGCTTGGAGGGATTTGAAGTGAAACTCCTTAAGATGGAGGTTTTTTTCCACTCCCCATTTTTTCAAGTTTTCTTCCCACGGCGGGTTTCATTATAATAATAATTATTATTATTATTCCTCCCAGTGCTGTTGTTTCCCATGCATTTTTCTAGTCCATTCCTGAAGATGTAAAAGTTTTAATCCAAGAAAAATTTCAAAACAGCAAGCAGGACCAGTTGGAAAAACTTCCAGGTTCATCTGGGAATAATGGTTTATTTTTTCTCTTCCCCATTTCACTCCAAAAGGGAGAGAAGGGAAAAACGTAATGTCCTCTTGCAAGACCTCAAAAAATTCCCAATTTCTTTTAAACAACAACAACAACGCAAAGTACACTTGGGACTTTTTTAATGGGGAAATTTCATTTAGGATCTCAGGGGTGGGGGGTGGGGGGCTCGGTCCTTTTTTAATTTCCTTTTTTTTTTAAAAAAAATAAAAATAAAATAACAGTATTTCTGTCATAGGGGCTAATACCAATTGAGGGTTTTAATTTCTCTATATATAATGTGATTTCCCTACTGTGGAACAGGTGTATAAATTAAAGAATTCATAACGAAGTATGTTTGGCCTCTGATAATTTGAATTCCCTCTTTTGCTTGGAGATGGGGAAATTGTGGGTCTAACTTTCTTTCTTTCCTTCCCTCCCTCGCTCCCCCTTCCTTCCTTCCTTCCTCACCCTTTCCTTCCTCGCTCCCCCTTCCTTCCTTCCTTCTTTCCTTCCTTCCTTCCTTCCTTCACAGAAATATTCTTTCTAGTATTTTGGATTTATTCAAAAGGAGGAATGAATATATGATCTCAGGAGGTTTGATTAAAATTGCCTAAAAGCAGTTGCCATCACAACTAACCCCCAAATTTATATTATAATAAATTATTACATTGAGACATTGACTAAGTGGGTTACAGAATCACATTTGATAAGTCAGTTGCTGCTATTAAATTACAAAGTTAGTCACATGCGTAAGTGAATCTGGCTTCCCCATTGACTTCGCTTCCCGCGAAAAAGGAATCGCAACACCGCGTCCGTCACAAATATGAACCCAGCTGCCATGCTTCAAAATTTTTGATCACGTGAATTGTAAGGGGGGAAATGCAACGGTCGTTAAGTGTGAAAATCAGTCATACGTCACTTTTCTCAGTGACATCGTAACTTTGAATGCCCTGTTGTATGTTGCAGGGTGTCCAGCAAACCTGGAAAATGGAATTATCAAGGAAATTGGCGGTTTGGGAAATATCAGGGAATTTGTGAAAAAAACAAATCAGAAAAGAAATGTTTAAAAGTTGGAAAAATCATGTAAAAAAAAAAAACCCGGATTGCGCTGCCTGGCAGAGTCAAGTAGACATGAGCATAACTGGCAACAACTTGCTTCCTCAGCTATCGATATTTCTCCATGGCTTGGCTCTTTGGTATGACGTCATCTACGACCGGGCCTTCACTAGATCGCAAGTTACAGGGAAATGTCGGAAATATCAGGGAAATATTTCAAAATGCTTTGCCCCTGGACACCCCGATTTTGATGACTATATCATGTTGATGCAAATTGTTACTGCCACTTTAGAAGGCCTTGGTAAGTTTTGGTTGCCACGATCCAAAAGGATATTGAGACTCTAGAAAGAGTGCAGAGAAGAGCAACAAAGAGGATTAGGGGACTGGAGGTTAAAACACGAATGGTTGCAGGAACTGGGCATGGCTGGTTTAATGAAAAGAAGGACCAGGGGAGACAGGATAGCAACCTTCCAATATCTCAGGGGTTGCCACAAAGAATAAGGAGTCAAGCTATTCTCCAAAGCACCTGAGGTTGGAACAAGAAGCAATGAGTGGAAACTAAAGGAGAGAAGTAACTTAGAATTAAGGATAAATTTCCTGACAGAACAATTAACCAGTGGAACAGAAGTTGCCTCCAGAAGTTGTGACTGCTCCAACACTGGAAGATTTTAAGCAGATGTGGAGAACCATCTGTGTGAAGGGTTTCCTGTCTAAGCAGGGGTTGGACAAGAAGACCTCCAAGATCCCTTCCAACTCTTGTTACTAAAAGTTGCCAAGGTTGGAATGGAGACCCCTGCGCTAAGGGATGCCGCCACTAGATTTTCCTAAAAAAGGAGAGTCCCGGAATCAACCTTGGGCAAGATTCGGCAGGAAGCTGATCCCAATCGCCCGCCTGGCCTCGCCCACCTACCTACCCACGCACCCCTTTCAAGAAGCTGGCGAGGGCGGGTCTCCTTCCTTCCTTCCTTCCCTTCCCGGCGCCCGCCCCCAACCCAGGCTCAGCTTCCCGGGCACCGTCCGCCAGCCGATCCCGCCTCGTTGGCTTCTGCAACCGGCGCCCGCAGGCGAGTAAGTAGCCAAAGCGCGCTTGGCGGTGTCCTTTGTTGGAGATGGAGAGGATCTTATCCTTGGGGAGGCTGCGCGGAACGAGCTGTTTTTTGCAACCGCCCCCCCAACGTTTCCAGCTCCACGTGGCCTCCTTGCCTCCCCCCTCTCCCCCTTGCTGTCTGCTCCTGCTCCCCCCACCCCCATCGTTCGTCATCCGAGCGGCGCGTCTTCGCCTCGCCTTTCTTGGCAAAGCCAAGGATGACGCGCAAAAGCGCATCAACGGGAAATGGGGAAGGTAGCTTGGGGGTGTGTGGGGGAAGGGGAAGTTGAACGGGTGGGGGAAGGGCAGGCTTTTTCAGCCTCCCCCTCAACCCCCCCCCCCGCCATGAAGGTGACTGAACGAGGCTGGGGGCTTATTTTCAACCGTGGCTGGTGGAATAAAGTCACCTTCGTTTCCAGCTAGATTTTAAAGCTAGATTTGGGAGCAAGGAGAGGATGGATGGGGTGTCGCGTTTGGCTCCCGCATCCTCGGGACCGGCTTCGGTTTCGGCTTCTCCCGCGCCAAGAGCTTGCTCAGGATCGCCTTGGAGTCTGTTGACGCGTGTTCAGAGGTTGTGGGAAGCTCTGGCGTGAAATAAATCCCGGAGCGAACGCAGGGTGCGTTGGGCGTGGGAAACACACCCGGGGTCGGTTGCAGCGCCCCGAACCGAACCAGCTTTTTAAAGTGCGGAGTCTGATCCAGATTATAGAGACAAACCTGGCTTAAATCGGTACTGGATCCGTTTCTTGGCAGCTCTTAGTATTATTGCTAGAGTAAGGATGAAGATTGCAGGAGAAGGAAAAATACAGGACTCAAAAAAATCAAGGGAACACTTAAACAATACAATATAACTCCGAGTAAATCAAACTTCTGTGAAATCAAACTGTCCACTTAGGAAGCAACACTGACAACCAATTTCACCTGCTGTTGTGCACCATCAACTTTGTACAGAACAAAGTATCCAATGAGAATATTTCATTCATTCAGATCTAGGATGGGTTCTTGGAGGGTTCCCTTTATTTTTTTTGAGCAGTATATTGTGTGTGTGTGTGTTTGTTTCAAACCTCCCCCTGATTTCATGAATCTGTCTGCTTCTGGAATTTTCTCAGCAATACAGAGACAATTTGGAAAGGTTTTCTTCTGGGTTGTTTTTTTTTAACATTTTCATGTGGTCTGCTTTTTGGGCATTAAGCAGCTAAGTTCCTCCTTGGCTTTTAAAGAAGCAACCAAAGTTGACCAGCGGTGGTATCTAAGCAGAGGGTGAGTAACAGGATGTCCTTGACTTATAGCCATTCATTTAGTGACCATCTGAAGTTATAACAGCACTAAAAATAGGGACTTAGGACCAAGAAGGAAGAAGGAAGATGGTAAAGTCAAGGAAAGAAGGAAAGGAAGAGAAAGAAAGAAAGAAAGAAGGAGGGAAGGAGGGAGGGAGGGAGGAAGAAAGGAAGGATAGGGGGAGGGAAGGAGGAAGGGAGGGAGGGAGGAAGGAAGGAAAGAAATGGGGAGGGAAGGAAGGAAGAAAGAAAGGAAAGTTAGACCCACACATTTCCCCACCTCCAAGCAAAAGAGAAAATTCAAAGTATCAGAGGCCAAACATATTTCGTTATGAATTCTTTAATTTACACACCTGTTCCACAGTAGGGAAATCACATTGTAGAGAGAAATTAAAACCCTCAATTGGTATTAGCCCCTATGACAGAAATACTGTTTTTTTAAAAAAGGAAATTAAAAAAGAAAGCAATGAATGAATGAATGATAGGAAGTAATGAATGAATGATGGTGAAGTCAAAGGAGGAAGGAAGGAAGGAAGGAATGATGGTGAAGTCAAAGGAGGAAGGAAGGAAGGAAGGAAGGAAGGAATGATGGTGGAGTAAAAGGAGGAAGGAAGGAAGGAATGATGGTGAAGTCAAAGGAGAAAGGAAGGAGGGAATGATGGTGAAGTCAAAGGAGGAAGGAAGGAAGGAATGATGGTGAAGTCAAAGGAGGAAGGAAGGAAGGAAGGAATGATGGTGAAGTCAAAGGAGAAAGGAAGGAAGGAAGGAATGATGGTGAAGTCAAAGGAGAGAGGAAGGAAGGAAGGAATGATGATGAAGTCAAAGGAGGAAGGAAGGAAGGAAGGAATGATGGTGAAGTCAAAGGAGAAAGGAAGGAAGGAAGGAATGATGGTGAAGTCAAAGGAGAGAGGAAGGAAGGAAGGAAGGAAGGAATGATGGTGAAGTCAAAGGAAGGAAGGAAGGAAGGAATGATGGTGAAGTCAAAGGAGGAAGGAAGGAAGGAATGATGGTGAAGTCAAAGGAGGAAGGAAGCAAGGAATGATTGATGGTGAAGTCAAAGGAGGAAGGAAGGAAGGAATGATGGTGAAGTCAAAGGAGAAAGGAAGGAAGGAAGGAAGGAATGATGGTGAAGTCAAAGGAGAAAGGAAGGAGGGAATGATGGTGTAGTCAAAGGAGGAAGGAAGGAAGGAATGATGGTGAAGTCAAAGGAGGAAGGAAAGAAAGAAAGAAAGAAAAAGAAAGAAAGAATCTCTCCAGCCATCTGCAACTTCTCTGGCTGCCTCTACCCTCTTCCATTCGGCCCCCAGGAAAAACAATCTAAGGAAGAACAAACTCTGTTATTTCCCTGGCCATCTTGCTACAAAATAAGTACAGCAACTTCACACTTCCTCCAGACAGCCTCTTCCTCGGAAGGCATTTAAAAAGCAAACTCTTTTGAACAATCTGGTGTGGAGCGGAGAGAAGCCTTTTGTTGTTGGGTTGGGGTTTTCGGGTTTTTTCTTGGCCTCCTTTCCTTACATAACATCTTGACCAAAATTTGGTCTTCCCTCTTTTCTGGCTCAACCCTGCTAATTTTGGAATAGAACCTGACAAGCTGTGGCAGGAGGGGCATCATTTTAATCCATTCGGACAGGACTTGGCTTTTATGTCTTCATCATTCAGAGGGGGAAATTGCTTTGTTGCATCCATCATTCCTGGCCCCAGAGAAATTTATCGAAACGGGCAGAGGCCTTTTAATAGTCTAATCCAGCAGCCGCCAACTGATGACGAGAAATATTTTGGTGGTCTGCAGAAAAAAATATTTGCATTTTTTATATTGCACTAAATCAGGGGTTTTCAAACTACAGTGGTGCCTCTACTTACAAACTTAATTCAGGTTCCTAAGCAGAAAAGTTTGTAAGAAGAAGCAACTTTTCCCATAGGAATCAATGTAAAAGCAAATAAGGCGTGCGATTGGGGAAACCACAGGGAGGGTGGAGGCCCTGTTTCCTCCCAGGAGACTCCTAGAGAGGCCCCACGGAGGCTTATCCCTGACTATTCCGGCCCTGTTTCCTCCCAGGAGATTCCTTGAGAGGCCCCACGGAGGCTTATCCCCGCCTTTGTCGGCCCTGTTTCCTCCCAGGAGATTCCTAGAGAGGCCCCACGGAGGCTTCTCTCTGCCTTTGCTGGCCTTGCTTCCTCCCAGGAGATTCCTAGAGAGGCCCCACGGAGGCTTCTCCCTGCCTTTTCCGGCCTTGTTTCCTCCCAGGAGATTCCTAGAGAGGCCCCACGGAGGCTTCTCCCTGCCTTTTCCAGTTATAGTTTTGGAGGCTTTGGTTTGTAAGTGGAAAATGGTTCTTGAGAAGAGGCAAAAAAAACCTTGAACAACCGGTTCTTATTTAGAAAAATTCATAAGTAGAGGCGTTCTTAGGTAGAGGTACCACTGTACACCCCTTGGGTTGGATACATGCAATGAACATTTGTGTTGCTGTAGAGTGTCTCCCCCTTTGGGGTCTTTTTGTGCAAGTTGGAGGGGGGCAGAAATTGCAACTTGGGGTCTGCTTCGGCCTCCTGGTGGGGGGCTTTGGGTGAAGGCTGGAGGGAAGCATCGCTGGTGGCGAAGAGCCCGAGGGCCTTGTTCCAGTAGGACAACATCATGGCTTGGAATTGGCTGACCATCTCAGCCCGCTGAGCCTCCAGGTGCCACTCTGCTTGGAAAGCCTATGCTCCTAGTCCTCAGTGAGGTGCTTCTGCCGAGCCTCCTTCTTGGCCCGATCCAATTAGAACTGCGCCATTTTGCCAACTCTTTCTCTCGTGGTGGCTGCTTGGCTCCAACAACAAGGCCAAATTGTGTGAATGGTATGCTTGTATGTTGATTGGATGCTTAAACTGTGGGTTTTCATTGGGGTTTTATCGTTTTGTAGTTTTAGATTTTGATATTTGACTTCTTTTATTGTATTGTATTTGTATTTTTATGTCATTGTAAGCCACCCTGAGTCCTTCAGGATGGGCGGCATAGAAGAAAGAAAGAAAGAAAGAAAGAAAGAAAGAAGGAAGGAAGGAAAGAAAGAAAGAAGGAAAGAAGGAAGGAAGGAAGGAAAGAAAGAAGGAAGGAAGGAAAGAAGGAAAGAAAGAAAGAAAGAAGGAAGGAAAGAAAGAAAGAAAGCTTCCTATTGGGGCGCTAAGGAGCCCAGGCAGGAAGGAGGGGAGGGACAAGTAGAGGCTGGCACCCTTCAATGTGAGTGACATTGAGTTGGCCACACCTACCCACTCCTATGACCACATAGCCACGCCCACCCAACCAGTTATTAGTCAGATCATATTAGTCGTGTACGGGATTTAATATTACGAATTTGGTGATCCCTGAGGTCTGAAGGTTTGGGGTCCTCTAGCCTAATCATCTCTTAGGGCTCAAGATCTCTGTTAATCCCCCTTGGATTATTTTAATAGGCAAAATCAACAAGGCTGATGGAGAGCTCTCCAAGGTCCTGATTTTAATACAGGTGTCCTCAACTTACAACTGTTCCAAGTTACAAGGGGGACATTACCTAGTTGGGTCATGAAACATCTGCAAGAAGACCACCAAGCTCAGGAAGTACCGAGGAAGTACCATCTTCCTTTTCCTCCTCCTCCTCTTCCTCCTCTCCACAAACCCAAATAGCACTGACAAAGTTACCTAGCCAGGTCATGAAACGTCCTCCAGCAAACCATCCGGCTTAGACCTTGCTTTACATCAGAACAGGGAGCCAAACCCCACCTCCCCCTCATTTATTTATTTATTTATTATTTGGATTTGTATGCCGCCCCTCTCCGAAGACTCGTGCTGTCACCTAGCTGGGTGACGTGATGCCTGCGAGTCTGAGTTGCGGAGTCTCCTTTCTAAAACTCCCTTGGCCAAAAAATGCACTTGGCAAAACCTTTTGTCATGCTCTCTCCTTCCCTTTCCTCCCTGCCCTCCTGCTTTGCCAGGCCCTGGTCGATTGAGGGGGGCAGAAGAAACCCAGCGGGAGGAAGAGGAATCGGAGGGGGAGGAGGAAGAGGAGGGGAAGGAAGAGGAGGGGAAGAAGAAGGAGGAAGAGGAGGAGGAGGAAGAGGAGGAGGGGGGAAGAGGAGGGGAAGGAAGAGGAGGAGGAAGAGAAGAAGGAGGAGAAGGAGGAAGAGGAGGAGGAGGAGGAATAGGAGGAGGGGAAGGAAGAGGAGGAGGAAGAGAAGAAGGAGGAGAAGGAGGAAGAGGAGGAGGAGGAGGAAAAGTAGGAGGAGGGGGGAAGAGGAGGAGGAGGAGAAGAAGGAGGAGAAGGAGGAGGAAAAGTAGGAGGAGGGGGGAAGAGGAGGAGGAGGAGAAGAAGGAGGAGAAGGAGGAGGAAAAGTAGGAGGAGGGGGGAAGAGGAGGAAGGGGAGGAGGAAGAGGAGAAGAAGGAAGAAGGAGGAGAAGGAAGGGGAGGAAGAGGAGAAGAGGAGGAGGGAGGACAAGGAGGAAAAGGAGGAGGAGGAAGAGGAGGGGGAGAGGAGGGGGAGGAAGGGGAGGAGGAGACAATAGACAGGCGCACCCACCCACCCCTCCCTCCTTCCCTCCGCCCTCTCTGCCTTGGTCCCTTATTGGTGCAAGATCCGAGCCGCCTCGACTGCAGCAGTAGAAGCAGCAGCGGTGGCGGCCAAGCAGAGCCGGGGAGGGAAGGGAGGCGAGGGAGAGGAAGGAGGGCGTTTGTAACCAGGGACGACCGCGCGGCAACACTTGGCACAGCTCTGGGCAGGAGAGAGAGAGAGAGAAACCCCTTCCCCCCTCCCTGCTTTGCAAAAACAGAGCAGGTGGCAAAGGCAGCGGAGAGAAACCCATTCATTTTCGGGCCTTGCTGGCTCCTTGTCCTCCAGTTTGGAATTCTCCCTCTCCCGCTTTCTCTTTCTCTCATTCTCTTCTTCCTCCTTCTGTTGTTTTCTCTCGAGGACGCGGAGACGAACGCCAGCTTCCCACCACCGCCGCCAGCCCAGGGATGGAGCCACTGAGGGCGGCTTGTCATCTGCAGAGGCTTCTTTGAAGACCCCCCACCCCCAAAAGAAGGACCGGGTTGCGGCTGGTCCCTCCCACCCGGCTTCTTCTCCTGCGGCTGGCGGGCGGCATTGCGGGCAGACCGAGAGGGTCCGGTTTCGGAGGAGGGCCAGCCGGGCCCACAGCCCCTGGACTTGGCACCCCCTCCCCCCCTCTTCCCAACCAGCCTCCTATATGAGTCTTCCTCCAGCCCAGGAGAGCCGCCGGCCCCCGTGGATGCCTCGCTGAGCCTGGAGGAGCCCTACGCCTGCGCCATGGGCAAGTCCAACAGCAAACTCAAGCCCGAAGTCGTGGAAGAGCTGACCAGGAAAACGTACTGTGAGTTTTCTTTCCCTCCTTTTGGACTTCTCTTCTGCTGTGCCTCTGCCTTGTTCCCCGGCCCGTCCTTCCTTTTCCTCTTTTTCCTTCCTTCCTTCCTTCCTTCCTTCTTCCCTTCATTCATTCATTCATTCTTCCCTCCCTCCCTTCCCTCCCTCCCTTCTTTCTTCCTTCTTTCCTCTCCTCCCTTCCTTTCTTCTTTTTCCTTCCTCCCCCCTTCCCTCTCCCTCCCTCCCTTCTCTTCCTTCTTCCCTTCCTTCATTCCTTCTTTCCTTCTGCCTTCTCTTCCTACTTATTCTTCCTTCCTTTCCTTTCCCCTTCCCTCTCCCTCCCTTCTTTCCCTCCCTTCCCCTTCCTTCCTTCCTTCCTTCCTCCCCTTCCCCTCCCCTTCCCTTCCCCTCTCTTCCCTTCCCTCCCCTTCTCTTCCCCACCCATACCACCAAACCGTCCTATTTGGCACTTTCTAGACCTGTCTCCTGATGAGAGACCTTTGGGCTCAAAACAGGCTTGATTCCTCCCCCCACCTCTTTTCTGTGGGGCGGGGAGGAATATATTCTCTCTGTGTGTGTGTGTGTGTGTGTGTGTGTGTGTGTGTACATTGTGTTGCTGCTGCGCCTAGGAACACTCCTGCTCCTGCAAGCCCAGGCCCCAGCAGGGAAAGGAGCAGCCTTGGAGGGCTGCTTGAGTTGCATGGTGCAATCTGCTGCATTGCTTTATGGAGGGGCGGGAGGGGGAGGGGGGAGGGAAGGAGGGAGGGGGGGGAGAAGGCTCCTGTTGGGGTGTTATTATTGTCAGGGCTGCAGAAGAAGAGGAACGAGGAGGAGGAGGAGGAGGGGGCTCTCTCTCTCTCTCTCTCTCTCTCTGTCTCTCCTTCTTTTCCAGTGATTCATGCAGCCTCTGTCCTCCCCTTTGGCTTCTCCTGGGGTGGGCGGGGGCTGGGAAGGAGCCCCAGGGGGAGGGACCTGCCAGGAAAGGAAGAGGAGGAGAGATCCTGGGAGAGGAGGAGGAGGAGGGGGAGAGGGAACTGTGAAGGGAGAGGAGGAGGAGGAGAGCTATGGGGTGAGGGGAGAAGGAGGGGAAGAGGAGGAAACGAAAGAAGAGGAGAAGCAGGAGGAGGAGGAGGAGGAGGTGAGCCAGGAAGAGGAGGAAGAATAGGGAGGAGGAGGAGGAAAGGGAGAGGAGGAGGAGGAGGAGGAGGAGAGATATGGGGAGAAGGAGAGAAGGAGGAGGAAGGGGAAGAAGAGAGAAGAAGGAGGAAAGATACTGGGAAAGGAGGAGGAGGAAGAATAGGGAGGAGGGAGGAGGAGGAAGAAAGGGAAAGGAGGAGGGAGGAGGAGGAGGAGAAGAGATGGGGAAGAAGAGGAGAAGAAGAAAATGGAATAAGAGAAGGGGGAGGAGTAGAAGGAGGAACAAGAGAAGGAGAACGAAGGGGGAAAGGAGGAGAAGAAGGAAACGGAAGAAGAGAGGAGGAGGAGATGGTGAGACAGGAAGAGGAGAAGGAGGAGCAGGCCCTTTTACACAAGGAGTAGATAGGCGATGGCTGCGTTGAATTCTTAGACATTTTCAGTGCCATTTGTCCAATCTTTGGCCTCCTCTCACTTACTTTCCCAGCTTTCAATGCCATAGGAATCAATGTAGAAGCAAATAAGGCGTGCGATTGGGGAAACCACGGGGAGGGTTGAGGCCCTGTTTCCTCCCCGGAGATTCCTAGACAGGCCCCACGGAGGCTTCTCCTCACCTTTTCCGGCTCTGTTTCCTCCCAGGAAATTCCTAGAGAGGCCCCACAGAGGCTTCTCCCTGCCTTTTCCGGCACTGTTTCCTCCCAGGAGATTCCTAGAGAGGCCCCACAGAGGCTTCTCCCTGCCTTTTCCGGCACTGTTTCCTCCCAGGAGATTCCTAGAGAGGCCCCACGGAGGCTTCTCCCCGCCTTTTCCGGGCCTGCTTCCTCCCAGGAGATTCCTGGAGAGGCCCCACGGAGGCTTCTCTCTGCCTTTTCCGGTTACAGTTTTGGAGGCTCAGGTTTGTAAGTGGAAAATGGTTCTTGAGAAGAGGCAAAAAAATCTTGAACACCCGGTTCTTATCTAGAAGAGTTCCTAAGTAGAAGCCTTCTTAATAGAGGTACCACTGCATTTTGTTGCGGGAAGAGGAGTGAAGGACTCTTCTTGTGAAATATTTCTGGACTCTCTCAATTGTATTGATGTCAGATATGCAACGTCGGTTCCATACAAGTGAGTTGTATTCTAGGACTGGCCTGACAAATGTTTCGTAAGCTCTTGTTAGTAGATCAGTGTTACCAGAGAAGAAGCTTCGAAGGATTAGGTTAACAACTCTTAAAGCCTTTTTGGCAATGTCGTTGCAGTGGGCTCTAGGACTTAGGTCATTGGGTACGAGTAATCCAAGGTTTTTGACAGGGTGGGGGTCATGAATAAGTTCAGTTCCTCCAAGTTTAAATTTAGTGCTCAGATTCTTTTTTTCCAAAGTGTGAGAGGGAGCATTTAGTGGTAGAGATTTGAAGTTGCCAGGGTTTTGACCATTCGGCTACGTCATCGAGGTCCTTTCGAAGGATAGCAGCATTGTTGCTGGTATTGAATATGTTCTGTCGAGCTCTGTGATAGAATCCTCCCACAAATGCACAGAGACAATTATAGACACACACACGTTTGAAAATTCAAAACAATGTTCTTTATAATGAAAAGTCACTTAAACCAAGCCCTCTTTTGGTATAGCCAAGAGCACTGGTCTCCAAACAAACTGGTAATTTGCACAAGTCCCTTATCAGTTCTGAGATACTTAGCTTGCAGCTGTGAGGCAATTCACAGTCCTTCTTTTTTCACCAAGTGACACACGCTTTGCCCTGGTTTAGTTTCACAACGGGAAAAAATCAGCACACAAAAGGTCAAAGTCAGTAAAGCAGGCACGAAACACAACGATCAGATAATCCTCCTCAATGGCCAAACCCACAGGCTGCTCTTTATAGCAGCCTCACTAATGACCACAGCCCCACCCAACCACAGGTGGCCTCATTTTCTTTGATAATAATCTCTCAGTTGTTGCTGCCTATGCATCGCTCTCCGCATGTGTGGCTGCATCATTAACTCTTGTTCTGAATCCAAGGAGGAGCTAGAGAATTGATCTCCTTCTGAGCTGTCTGCCAGACTCTCCTCCTCCCTGTCACTCATGTCTTCTTGGTCAGAGGAGCCTTCATCATCAGATTCCAGCGGGGGCAAAACAGGCCTGCAGCATGTGGATGTCTCCCCCACATCCACAGTCCTTGGGGCAGGAGCTGGGCCAGAGCTAACCACAACAGAATAGCTTAACATCATCGGCAAAGAAAACGCAATTGCTAGTGAACATTTCCCCACCACTTTACAAAAACAAAAAACGAGCAAGGCGGGGGGCAGAGAAAAACCCGTGCTTTCTGCCCCCAGAAAAGCTGTTCGGTTTTGGTGTCTCAACCTGGCTACGTGCCACGGCGCACTCACTCGTGTGGGCTGGCTGGCTGTTTTTCCTTAGAATCGTCAATAATAAAAGCTTGTAAATACGATTTTTGTTGGCGAAAAGGGCCCAGTGGGGAAGGTGAGAAAAACGGGCTGTCTTTCATTTCCTCGATCGCGATCGGCGCCAACCAGCATTAAACGTCTCCCAAAGACCATCTGCTGAGATGGGAGCGAGCAAAGGATTTAGGCAGTCCTCAAGTTACAACCGCAGTGCAGCCCAAAGTGATTGTTAAGTGAGCTTTTGCTCCATTTTGCAAGCTTTTTCTTCCCCCTGCTGACATTAAACAAATAGCTGAGGCTGCTTGTGTGTTTGTTAAGCGAGCTGATTGACCTTGGTGTTTTGCCGTTGTAAAGGAGGATCCCACAGCCGTAGCACAATTGCAACAGGCAGGAGTACATGCCAGTTTCCAAGCACCCAAACTTTGATAGGTAAGAAAGGAAGGTAAGAAAGTGAGGACAAATTGAGGGAAATGTCTCTTCCTTCAGACGGTCGTTGGTTGATGGGATTCTGCGGAGAGGGGCGGCATACAAATCTAAATAAATCTAAATACTGTAAAGATAAAGATTCCCTTCCAGAAAAGGTCGTGACAACTGTCAGCCTGGAGGGCTTCAAGGCAGGATGAGACAGATTCATGGAGGATGCCAAGTGCATCATAGGTGGTGATTGAAACGGATGTCCATGTGCCGCCTCTATGTCGGTTGAGGCAGGCAGGGTCCCCTTGGGTCCCATTTGTTGGGGGTCCAGGGAAAGGGAGGGTCTTGCCTTCTCTTTCTGCTCAAGATCCCCATGGACAATTGGTAGGTCACTGTGGGCCACAGAATGCTGGACTCAATGGGCTGTGGCCCCATTCAGCAGGGCTCTTCTTAACTTCTTATGCTCTCTCCCTCCTTCCCTCTCTCTCCTTCCTTCCCTCTCTCTCTCCTTCCTTTCTTCCCTCTCTTACTCTCTCTCTCTCCTTCCTTCCCTCTCTTACTCTCTGTCTCTCCTTTCTTCTTTCCCTCTCTTTCTCTCTCTCTCTCCTTCCTTCTTTCTCTCTGTTTCTCTATATTGGTTGAGGCAGGCAGGGTTCCCTTGGGTCCCATTTGTTGGGGGTCAAGGGAAATGGAGGGTTTTGCCTTCTCTTTCTGCTCAAGATCCCCACGGACAATTGGGGGCCCACTGTGGGACACAGAATGCTGGACTTGATGGGCTTTGGCCCCATTCAGCAGGGCCCTTCTTATGTTCTCTACCTACCTACCTATCTACCTATCTATCTATCTATCTTTATCTCCATTGCTCAAAAAAATAAAGGGAAGACTCAAAGAACCCATCCTAGATCTGAATGAATGAAATATTCTCATTGGATACTTTGTTCTGTACAAAGTTGAATGTGCTGACAACAGAATGTGAAATTGATTGTCAATCAGTGTTGCTTCCTAAGTGGACAGTTTGAGTTCACAGAATTTTGATTTACTTGGAGTTATATTCTGTTGTTTAAATGTTCCCTTTATTTTTTTGAGCAGTATATTTATCTCTCTCTCTCTCTCTCTCTCTCATCTATCTATCTATCTATCTATCTATCTATCTATCTATCTATCTATCTATCTATCTATCTAACCTATCTAATCTATCTATCTATCTATCTATCTATCTATCTATCTATCTATCTATCTATCTATCTATCTATCTATCTATCTATCTATCTATTAGTGGCTATTGAAACAGATGTCCAAGTGGTTTATGTTGGTTGAGGCAGGCAGGATTCCCTAGGGTCCCATTTCTTGGGGGTCAGGGGAAAGGGAGGGTTTTTTCCTTCTCTTTCTGCTCAAGATCCCCATTGGTGGGCTCCTGTGGGACACAGAATGCTGGACTCGATGGGCTTTGGCCCAATTCATCAGGGCTCTTGTGTTCTTATGTCCTTATGATCTCCTGACCATGGAGATGCGGCAAGGGTCATAAATTGAAAAATCGGTCATCAACCACTAATTCAGTGTCGTCGTAGCTTTGAGCGTTCACTAAGTGAATGGTTATAAGTTCGAGGTCTACCTATTCTTTGGGGCAAATCAATCCTAGGAGCCTTGCAGAAATGTCAGTAAGTGTTGACTGTTTAATCACCCCTCCAAACTAAGTCTATCAGCTGATTTTTCCCATCTGGGAATGTTGGTAGCTGAAGGCAACATTTGCCTCTTAAATTTCGCCTAAACAATAACAAAAAGTGCCCCCACAGTTTATATAATAAAACCTTTCAGGAAAGACTCCATGGACTCCATCTGTATAGTCTGGAGGACAGGAAGGAAATTGGGGACATGATCGAAACATTTAAATACTGTATGTTAAAGGCTTAAATAAGGTTCAGGAGGGTTTAAGTGTTTTTAATAGGAAAGTGAACCCAAGAACAAGGGGCCACAATCTGAGGTTAGTGGGGGGAAAGATCAGAAGCAATGTGAGAAAATATTATTTGACTGAAAGAGTAGTAGATGCTTGGAACAAATTTCCAGCAGACGTGGTAGATAAATCCACAGTCACTGAATTTAAACGTGCCTGGGATAAACATAGATCCATCCTAAGATAAAATACAGGAAATAGTATCAGGGCAGACTAGATGGACCATGAGGCCCTTTTCTGCCGTCAATCTTCTAGGTTTCTAGGTTTCTATGTTGACAGCAGAAGGCAACATTTGTCTCTTAAATTTCGCCTAAAGGTCAACAAAAAGTACCCCCAGAATTTATATTTATACGGGCAGAGTGGAAATAATAACTTCCTCTCTACCAGAGCATCAGTCCAGCCATGAGCTCTAGGGAACAAGACAATAAATGGACCTGGGGGGAAAGAAAGAGAGATTTTCTTGTAGCCGCTCCAAGTTTATTTCCTGATTGTGTTCTGCAAGATATTAGCGATAAATTATAGCTTTTATTCAATCGTCTTGCTATTTTTATCCACCGTCTAGGACAATGTTCCATTTGCCAGAGCAGCTGCATAATTCAGAGGTTCAGAATTTTGGGAGATTATGCCAAAATAATAATAATAATAATAATAATTTATTAGATTTGTATGCCGCCCCTCTCCGAAGACTCAAAAATGATGGTTATAGAAGTGTGAACTCAGTCAGACTATAAACGGCAGGGTTTGGTTTTTTTAAAAAAAATTCTAAGAAACCTTCCCTTGTTTCTGTGCTAATAACACTCTGGTAGCTATGCGTTGGCGTCATTTCTGGGTGGGTTCACACCACAAGCCTTAACCTGAATCTGTTAAATGGGTTCATTGCAATACTTGGATAGTGGTTGTCGCTTTAAACAGAATAACGGAGTTGGAAGGGACCTTATAGATCTTCTAGTCCAACCCACTGCCCAAGCAGGGGTTTCTACATTTGCCTCTACCTAGCATCGAACTCACAACCTCCTGATTGTGAGGCAAGAGCTCCACCTCTAGGCCACAGCAGCTGGGCTGGCCCACCTTTCCACAGCTAAGTTAAGTGTGTTCTGCAAAGGAATTGTCCCTTATCTACAACTGGACTTTAAAGTTGGCCTAACTCATTTTAGGTTTCTAGAGTAGAGTAGAGTAGGATAGGATAGGATAGAATAGAATAGAATAGAATAGAATAGAATTCTTTATTGGCCAAGTGTGATTGAACACACAAGGAATTTGTCTTTGGTGCAGATGCTCTCAGTGTACATAAAAGAAAAGAGACATTTGTCAAGAATCATCAGGTACAACACTTAATGATTATAGGGGTCAAATAAGCAACGAGGAAACAATCAATATTAATAAAAATCTTAAGTATACAAGCAACAAGTGACAGTTATACAGTCCTAAGTGGGAGGAAATGGCTCATAGGAAGGATGAGAAAAAAACTACTAGTAATAGTAAACATAGAAAGATAGAAGACTGACGGCAGAAAAAGACCTCATGGTCCATCTAGTCTGCCCTTATACTATTTCCTGTGTTTTATCTTAGGATGGATATATGTTTATCCCAGACATGTTTAAATTCAGTTACTGTGGATTTACCAACCACATCTGCTGGAAGTTTGTTCCAAGGATCTACTACTCTTTCAGTGAAATAATATTTTCTCACGTTGCTTTTGATCTTTCCCCCAACTAACTTCAGATTGTGTCCCCTTGTTCTTGTGTTCACTTTCCTATGAAAAACACTTCCCTCCTGGACCTTATTTAACCCTTTAACATATTTAAATGTTTCAATCATGTCCCCCCTTTTCCTTCTGTCCTGCAGACTATACAGGTTGAGTTCATGAAGTCTTTCCTGATACGTTTTATGCTTAAGACCTTCCACCATTCTTGTAGCCCGTCTTTGGACCCGTTCAATTTTGTCAATATCTTTTTGTAGGTGAGGTCTCCAGAACTGAACACAGTATTCCAAATGTGGTCTCACCAGCGCTCTATATAAGGGGATCACAATCTCCCTCTTCCTGCTTGTTATACCTCTAGCTATGCAGCCAAGCATCCTACTTGCTTTTCCTACTGCCCGACCACACTGCTCACCCATTTTGAGACTGTCAGAGATCACGACCCCTAAATCCTTCTCTTCTGAAGTATTTGCTAACACAGAACTGCCAATGCAAGACTCAGACTGAGGATTCCTTTTCCCCAAGTGCATTATTTTACATTTGGAAACATTAAACTGCAGTTTCCATTGCTTTGGCCATTTATCTAGTAAAGCTAAATCATTTTATGTACATTCAATACCATTGAATACATCTGTACCTTTTCTGTTAATTAGCCGGGCGCGCTCACCTTAATTGAAAGCAATAAACTGATTACTAATGAAACTATTTTGGGGAAAATCTCTTGATGCACAAAATCATAAGCTAAACAAATTGGCTGCTTTCCAAGGACTCACTCGCTGGCAAAAGGCCAAGCACATGTGAAGCTAAACCAGCAGTCGCTTGTGATTTGATGTACAGTGCAGCAGAGTTCTGCAGGCTGCGAGAACTGGAAGAACATGGGGTTTGCTGAAATCTATCTTGCAAATCCTCAAAATATTTTTTTTGGGGGGGGGGTTTCCCACTTGCAAAAGCAGCTTTTAATTTTGGACCTTAGCCTCAAGGGGCTCAAGGAGATCTCAATCAGGCCGCGTGGAGTGAGCCCCCTTTTTCAAATTCATTTCATTTCACTTATTTAGTTTGTCAAACATGTACGAGATTACAGATATAAGTATAAACATTAATATGAACATAGTAAATGGGTACAAATAAATGGAGGTAGTAGGACAGGGACAGTAAGCACGCTGGTGCACTTATGCCCATCCCTTAGGAATTCCCTCTTAGGAATGGGGTGAGGTCAACAGTAGGCTTATTAGTGGGCATATTAGTAGGGATCTGGAATTGCCATAAGAGTTTAGTTTTAACAGTAGTTTGTTGTCTACCACTGAATCAAAGGCTTTGCAGAGGTCTATGTAAATTGCGTCTATTGCTTTACCCTGCTCAGCTTGTACAGTCCATATGTTTTTGTAGTGTAGGAGTTGCAGATTACAGGACAATTTTTTCCCTGAATAACCACACTGCTTGTTGTTTGTCTCTAAATGGAGGGCGATGGATTGGTTTATGACTGATTCCATGAGTTTGACTCCCTCTTGCCTTGTTGTAAATTAAGGACTACCTGCATGTAGATTTTTTTTTGTTCCTTCTGAGGAATTACCCTGGACTTCACGGGAGTTAAAATCTGAAGCTGGAATGGGTGACTCGTTTCTCCCCGTTGGCCTTTTTAATGTTTAACCGGACTGATAGGAAGTTTTAAGCATTAAACCACTAGAGCCGAGCTGAGGGGGGAAACTGAATAGAATTGAAAACGCATCTGGAAAGGACAGGGCTACATTGTTCATTAGCCTTGTGAGTTATAAATTTGCAACTGCCCCTGTTTGATTGCAAGTCTGCTTTGATTTTTGAGAAAGGTCCTGATGCAGTTGGGCCCGAGGTGTTTCTGCAAAAAGTGGATGATGGGGAAATATTTAGTTCCCAGGCTGGTAATGTTTGACTAGAAAGCTTGAAATATTTCTCTTTGATTTATGCCAGAGAGGAGAGAGAGACAGAGAGACATTGACAGAGAAAGAGAGACAGAGAGAGGGAGAGAGAGGGAGGGAGAGAAGAGACAGAGAGACAGAAAGAGACAGAGAGAGACAACACAGAAAGGGATAGAGAGAGAAAGAGAAAGAGAGAGACAGAGAGACACACACATGGAGACAGATAGATAGAAAGATAGAGAAAGAGAGTCATAGATAGTGAAACACAGAGAGAGAGAGAGACAGAGAGATAGAAAGAGATAGACAGACAGAGAAAGAGAGAGACAGAGACAGAGACAACATAGAGGGGGAGAGAGAGAGACAAAGAGAGAGAGAGACACACACAGAGAGACAGAGAGATAGAAAGACAGAAACAGAAAGAGAGACGGAGACAGAGAGACATAGAAAGAGAGAGAGAGAGAAGGTGAGAGAGAGACAGAGACAACACAGAAAGGAAGAGAGAGAGGAGAGACAGAGAGATACACACAGAGACAGAAAGACAGCGAAAGAGAGAGAGACAGAGACACACACAGACAGAGACAGAAAGAGACAAAAAGAGAGACAGAGACACAGATAGAGACAGACAGAAAGAGAGCAAAAGAGACAGAGGGACACACAGAGAGAGACAGAGATAGGAAGACAGAGAAAGAGAGACAGAAAGAGGGAGAAAGAAAGAGAGAGACAAAGAGACAGATAGAGTTAGAGAGACAGAGACAGATAGACAGAGGGGGAGAGAGGAGAGATAAACAGAGACAGACTGAGAAAGAGACACATACACATAGAGAAAGAGAAAGAGAAAGGGAGACAGAGATAGAGAGACACAGAAAGAAAATTGGTATTTAGTGTGTCACATTTTTTTTTTTGAAATTCAAAAAAAGCAGGGAAATTTGGCATCCTGCAAAAGCCATGCACCGATAATTAGCTGTTCCTTTCACAGCTTTGCAGCAAAATCTTGGCATCCCAGCCATCGCCCTGTGTATTTTTGGTTTGCTGCCTCAGCTGCAGTGACAGCCAATATTTTCCCCCCAAGCACAAAAGTCCCATTTTGATAAACTTATTTAAAGTTTCAAAAACCCGATTTAACTTATTTCGCTGTGGCGAAACAACGAAGATTGAGCCCGGGCGAAGTTCACAAGCTACGCCATAATACAGTGGTCCCTCTACTTACGAACTTAATTTGTTCCTTGACCAGGTTCTTAAGTACAAAAATTTGTAAGAAGAAGCAATTTTTCCCATAGGAATCAATGTCAAAGCAAATAAGGCATGCGATTAGGGAAACCACAGGGAGAGTGGAGGCCCTGTTTCCTCCCAGGAGATTCCTAGAGAGGAAGGAAGGTAGGAGATAATATTTTGAAGGAAGGAAGGAAAGAAGGAAGGAAGGAGATAATATCTGAAGGAACAAAGGAGATAATATACCATAGAAAGGAAGGAAGGGAATAATATGGTATAGGAAGGAAGGAAGGAGATAATAGGTTATAGGAAGGAAGGAAGGAGATAATATGCTGAAGAAAGGAAGGAAGGAAGGAGATAATAGGCTATAGGAAGGAAGGAAGGAAGAAAAGAGATAATAGGCTATGGGAAGGAAGGAAGGAGATAATATGCTGAAGGAAGGAAGGAGATAATAGGCTATAGGAAGGAAGGAAGGAAGAAAAGAGATAATATGCTATGGGAACGAAGGGAGGGAGGGAGATAATATACTCTGGAAGCAGGGAAAACTTTTATAATATTGTGAGCTCTCTAAAACAGAACCAGAGCCCTGTTAAAGTCTCTTTCTATGTCCTTTTTATTAAAAAAAATTTAAAGGGAAGAAAACACATCCATTTTCTCCCTTCCAGCAGCTTTGCGATCGATTCCTTAATTCAATTCACCTCCTCAAAAGAGCCGTGGCTGTTTTGCAAAATCACCCCAGATCAATTCCAACGTCTGGAACGCCCCATGGTAGCTTCGGATAGCAAAGGAGGGGGAACTCTGCGGGGTGACACCCTTTACGGTCCTCGAATTACAACCCAGAGTTGAGCCCAAAATATCAGCTTCTAGCCAGGATAGTTGTTAAGTGAATTTCCCGCATTGGCTGGTGTTCTGGTCCAACTAAGGCAAATCCACAAATCTTTTTGCAAGGCTTTGATCTTCAATCAAATCCTTTATTCACTCTCACACAGAAAATAAATGGGAACAATTACGAACAGTTGTGATATGCACAGAGAATATTTTACAATACAAATTCCAAGCTCAAAGCTAGAGAAGCCAAGCTATAAATCTCTCTGAAAGTGAAGGAGTTTATCACTACTGAGAGGGGTCTACTCAGTGTTCTTGTTAATCTAAGTTAGCACAGTCTGTCATGGTTTATCAAAAGCTTACTTTTTCACAGGCTATAAATCACGCCATATTTCAAACACGCAGGTTGCCCCAAAGCACCTTATTTTCTGCTTTAATTCAGGGAGTGACATGTCGCCTATTTACACAATTAACAACTGCAGATTCAGAACTTTTTCGGAAGAATTTCTTATCTTCGCTTTGTGAACCTCCTGAACATAGGATTCACCTATGGGCTGTCAGCTATTCCCCCATTATCTGAAGATAAACTAACTTCTAAACCATTGTCTCCTGCACTCTCATCCGTATTGCCTTCTGACAACCTTCTTAACCCAGGATTAGCTAAAAGCTTTGTTTCTTCATTCTCAGAATCTGAGAGGAACACGCAGGAACACGGCCTACACTGGTTGCCAATCAGTTTCTGGTCACAATTCAAAGTGTTGGTTATGACCTAAAAAGCCCTTCATGGCATCGGACCAGAATACCTCCGGGACCGCCTTCTGCTGCATGAATCCCAGCGACCAGTTAGGTCCCACAGAATGGGTCTTCTCCGGGTCCCGTCAACTAAACAATGTCATCTGGCGGGACCCAGGGGAAGAGCCTTCTCTGTGGCGGCCCCAGCCCTCTGGAATCAACTCTCCCCGGAGATTAGAACCGCCCCCACCTTCCTCGCCTTTTGTAAGCTACTCAAAACCGACCTATGTCGCCAGGCATCGAGTAACTGAGTTGCCCCTAGGCTATGCTAACGCTGTGGTAGAATTGTGTATGGTCTGTCTGAGTTGTATGGTTTTAATAATGGGTTTTTAATGTGTTTTTTTTTATATATTGGATTTGTGACATTGTATTTTGTTGTGAGCCCCTCCGAGTCCTCGGAGAGGGGCGGCATACAAATCGAATTAATAATAATAATAATAATAATAATAATAATAATAATAATAATAATAGTCAGAAGGGCGCCAAAGGGACCCCACAACTATGATAGATACGAGCCAGTTGCCAGCTGTTGGAATTTTGATCGGCTGGCCATGAGGATGCTGAACTGGACCTAAGTGTAAAGAAAGGTCCTAAGCAGTGAAGGGCTCCCCAAATTTTTACTACCCCACTATGGCCATGGCTTATGCCGGGCACCCTGCAGTTTCTTTCAACATCTTTCAGTGCAAATTGGGTGCTCTGGGGTGGAGCTCCATTTTCGCTACCCCACTGCGTCGTGCCCCAGCCTGCCCCTGGTCCTAAGTCACGTTTTTCGGTCCCGTCGCAACTTTGAACGGTCACTAAATGAATGGTTGCAAAGTGAGAGCTACCAGGATTGCAGAGAATTGCCTTGTAGGGTGTTGCGTCATTTGGGACTGTATGGTTTGACTGTTCTCAACTTCTGACCATATAAGAAAGGTTCAGACTTACGGCGGTATTGAAGGAAGGGACTTGTCCTCCGAGTTACAACGATTAAAGTCAGGCGATTGCAAATTGGGTGCATGGTGATTATTTCACACTAACAACAACAACAACAGAGTTGGAAGGGACCTTGGAGGTCTTCTAGTCCAACTCCTTGCTTAGGCAGCAAACCCTAGAATAGAATAGAGTAGTAACTGGAATTTGAATGGAACGGAATGGAATGGAGAAGCCTCCGTGGGGCCTCTCTAGGAATCTCCTGGGAGGAAACGGGGCCGGAAAAGACAGGGAGAAGCCTCCATGGGGCCTCTCTAGGAATCTCCTGGGAGGAAACAGGGCCGGAAAAGGCGGGGAGAAGCCTCCGTGGGGCCTCTCTAGGAATCACCTGGGAGGAAACAGGGCCGGAAAAGGCGGGGAGAAGCCTCCGTGGGGCCTCTCTAGGAATCTCCTGGGAGGAAACAGGGCCTCCACCCTCCCTATGGTTTTCCCAATCGCACGCCTTATTTGCTTCTACATTGATTCCTATGGGGAAAATGGCTTCTTCTTACACACTTTTCTACTTAAGAACCTGGTCACGGAATGAATTAAGTTCGTAAGTAGAGGTACCACTGTACTGTAACCAGTCTCTGACTTACGACCACAATCAGGTTATAAGTCAAGGACTGGCTAAAGTAAAAGTGAAGATAGCCAAGCACACACTCCAGTTCCATTTTTCCCATCTCATGAATCCATATTGGTTTAAAGGCCTTTACGCTAATTCCCCTCCAAAGACTTGTACGTCTGACTGTCCCAATTTATATCCTTTGTGCTCAGAAATATTTAATATCCCCTCTGGCTTTATTAGGAATTGATAGCCCCAAAGATGGAAAGATTTCTCTCTCTCTCTCTCTCTTTGCAAACTGTCTAATTGACTAAGTGAACAAGTGCTTCAATGGAGAGCAGTTATGTCCCTGGCCAAAAATATGTGCATAGGATAAAAAATTCAGGCTTTTGAAAACTTAATTGAAGTGTGCGAATGTACAAAATCATCCTAAAACTGCTTTTTTTAAATTTCTCTCTCTTTTTCAGTTACAGAGAAGGAAGTTCAGCAATGGTGAGTGTTCAATGTTATTTCATAGAAGAAAGAAACATAGAACAGTGTTTCCTAACCTTGGCAACTTGAAGATATCAGGACTTCAACTCCCAGAATTCCCCAGCCAGCATTCGCTGGCTGGGGAATTCTGGGAGTTGAAGTCCAAATATCTTCAAGTTGCCAAAGTTGGGAAACACTGACATAGAAGATTGACGGCAGAAAAAGACCTGCTGGTCCATCAAGTCTGCCCTTATACTATTTCTTGTGTTTTATCTAAGGGTGGGTCTATGTTTAAATCCAGTACCTGTGGATTGACCAACCACGTTTGCTGGGAGTTTGTTCCAAGCATCTACTCCTCTTTCAGTAAAAATTCGGATTGTAAGAATGATTGAATATTTGCACATATACAAACTAAAGAGGAAAGTGTAATGATTTTTTCTGCCCCCAAGTGCTAGGGTACCGTCAAATGGCAACTAAGCAAATTGTAGTAATTGCAGTCAGTTCAATTCCTTATTTACTGAAGTTGCTGCTTTTTTCAACTGACTTTATTATGTATTTGTTCTGATATGGGGTGATAGGTGGACTCAAGGGATTCTTGCTTTCTTGGACCCTGAATTGCAAAGCAGCCAGATACCTCACTGTAGAGACCGGTCAAGTTCTCTGAGATTGATTGATTGATTTTATTTTATTTTATTTTCATTTATTTGTTTGTTGTATGTATTGGTGGTATACAGAGTATGTATTGGTGGTATACAGAGATATAATAATATTTATATTCATGATACTAGTAAAAGAGAAACATTAGGACAGGGGACGGAAGGCACGCTGGTGCACTTATGCACGCCCCTTACTGACCTCTTAGGAATCGGGAGAGGTCAACAGTGGATAATCTAAGGCAGGGGGTAGGCAAAGTTGGCTCTTCTATGACTTGTGGACTTCAGCGCCCAGAATTCCTGAAGCAATCATGCAAGCTCAGGAATTCTGGGAGTTGAAGTCCAGATGTCATAGAAGAGCCAACTTTGCCTACCCCTGGTCTAAGGGTAAAATTTGGGGGGGTTGGTGATGATACTCCAGAGTCTGGTAGTGAGTTCCATGCATCAAATACTCGGTTACCAAAGTCGTATTTCCTGCAGTCGAGTATTTCTGAAATATTTCTCAATTGTGTTGATGTCAGATATGCAATGTGGGTTCCATAGAGGTGAGCTGTATTCTAGGATTGGTCTGACAACTGTTTTGTGTGCTCTGGTTAGCAGATCAGTCTTACCAGGGAAGAAGCTGCGAAGGATTAGGTTAACAACTCTTAGAGCTTTTTTGGCCATGTTGTTACAGTATAGAAGAATAGAACAGAACAGAATAGAATAATAGAATTGGAACAATAGATAAAGAATTAGAACAATACATTAAAAAATACCAGCATAAAAACATTAATAAAAACCCAGCCATACATACACACCCTCACTCACATTCCTAGCCAATTCTAGATTTCCATTCACTCTTACCATCCCTGGGAAAGTTCTGCATTTTTAGATCAGGACCGTGGATAGCTATTGTAGAATTACAGGAGTTGGTAGGGACCTTGGAGGTCCTCTAGTCCAGTGTTTCCCAACCTTGGCAACTTGAAGATATCTGGACTTCAACTCCCAGAATTCCCCGGCCAGCAAATACTGGCTGGGGAATTCTGGGAGTTGAAGTCCAGATATCTTCAAGTAGCCAAGGTTGGGAAACACTGCTCTAGTCCAACCCCCTTCTTTAGCAGGGCACCCGATACCTTTCCAGAAAAAAATGGCTGTCCAGTCTCTTCTTAAAAACCTCCAGTGATGAAGCAGCTTCTGGTGGCAAGAAGGTCTGCTGGTTGATTGTTCTCATTGTCAGGAAATTCCTCCTTAATTCTAGGTTGCTTTTCTCCTGGATTAGTTTCCATCCATCGCTTCTTGTCCTGCCTTCTTTGGAGAATAAGTCAACCTTTTGTTCTCCGCGAAAGCCCCACAAGTTCTGGAAGATAGTTATCACTTGCCTCCTCTGATATTTTATAGATTTTATGGACCCATTAAAAATTTGGGGGAAGAAGAATCCGGGACATGAGATAGCACAGTTTATCTTTCTGGTTGCAGGTACAAAGGCTTTATTAAGGACTGCCCAAGTGGACAGTTGGATGCAGCCGGATTTCAGAAAATCTACAAGCAATTTTTCCCGTTTGGCGATCCAACCAAATTTGCAACGTTTGTTTTTAATGTCTTTGATGAAAACAAAGTGAGTTTACCATCTTTCTCTCCTTCCTCCCTCCCTCCCTCCCTCCTTCCCTCCCTCCCTCCCTCCTTCCTTCCCATAGGATATCTCCTTCCTTCACCAAAGACAAATTCCTTGCCTGTCTATTCTGTTCTGTTCTATCCTATCTTATCTTATCATATCCTATTCTATTCTATTCTAATCCATTCCATTCAATATTCCATTCCATTCTTCCTTCCCATAGCAAATTCTCTCCTTCCTTCCTTCCTTCCTTCCCATAGCAAATTCTCTCCTTCCTTCCTTCCTTCCTTCCTTCCTTCCTTCCTTCCTTCCTTCCTTCCTTCTTTCCTTCCTTCTTTCCGGATTTTAATTTCAACCTTAACTTTCCAGACTATATTCAGGCTGGTTGTAACTGCAAGGACTGAGTTACTGTGCTGGTCATAACTGCTAGGACAGAGTTCCTTGTTTCTGTACCATTGTAACTCTCAGCAGTGCCTAAACGAATGGTCATAACCAGAGGACCCCCTGCAATTGCACTTTAAACAGCTTTTCCCCATGTGGGGTCTCACGCTCTGCTCTTTCTCTCCTCAGGATGGGAGGATCGAGTTTTCCGAATTCATCCAGGCCCTTTCCGTCACTTCCCGAGGAACTCTGGATGAAAAACTGCGGTGTAAGCCAACCAGCGTGAAGACTTTTCTTCTTCCCTGACTTTGTTTGTTTGTCTCCTGGTTAGAACACGATTTGTCTGGAGCGGTGTAGGACCTCCTGCTTGAGCAAAGGGTTGGACTAGAAGACCTCCAAGGTCCCTTCCAACTCTCTTTCTTATTCTATGCCGGGTGTCAAGTTGGATTTCTTCAAGGTCACCGCTGTAGTTCTCTGCAAGGTGGCATATGTTTGGGGTGGGGAGGAGAGGCGATGGACGCCTCCTGTAGCACTTTGATGGCCAAAATGTGTCCGTTGGGGAGCTGGTTCCAGAGGGCCGGGGCCGCCACAGAGAAGCCTCTTCCCCTGGGTCCCGCCAAATGACATTGTTTAGTCGAAGGGACCCGGAGAAGGCCAACTCTGTGGGACTCGTTGCCGTTGTACCAACACTGGAATTCTCTTCCGTAATTATTTAGGTTAAAGTTCATTATCACAACCCCACACCCACAAGTGCTGGCTTCTTTCCTTGTTCAGTCGATCTAGGACTCTGCCCAAGGAATGTGCCGTGGTACCAATCTCTCTCTCTCTCTTTCTCTCACTCCTCCCATATCCCTATCGCTGTTACGGTGTCAAGTGGCCTGACAATGGATTCACACATTCATCAATCCTCACTTCAGATTTTTCTCCACTCCTTGAAGACTTGTTACCTTATTTATTTATTTATTTATTTATTGGATTTGTATGCCGCCCCTCTCCGGAGACTTGGGGCGGCTAACAGCGACAATAAAACAGTGTACAATAGTAATTTGGTATTGATGATTAAAAATCTATTAATATAAAAAACCAAACATACATACATACATACCATGCATAGAATTGTAAAGGCCTAGGGGGAAAGAGGATCTCAATTCCCCCATGCCTGGCGGCAGAGGTGGGTTTTAAGTTGTTTACGAAAGGCAAGGAGGGTGGCGGCAGTTCTAATCTCTGGGGGGAGTTGGTTCCAGAGGGCCGGGGCCGCCACAGAGAAGGCTCTTCCTTGGGTCCCGCCAGGCGACATTGCTTAGTTGACGGGACCCGGAGAAGATCCACTTTGCAATTTTTCCACCCAGAAGTCCCAATATAAACTCTTAAGATCAGATGCAATACACAAAGGTTTCTTACAAAGCCAATTACCGGTGCAAAATGATGAAATGGATGCATTTTGGCCACTGTGGGATGGTCTGTGGGATGGTCCTTTGCTATTTTCACACCGGCCCCCTCGCGCCTTGAGTTTGAACCCCCCCTCCCTGTATTCTATATTCTGCATATCCGAGAAATTGTGGGAGAGATTTTGGCTTGGGGGCCTTTTCCGACAAGTCTCCGTTTCCTAAAATGCCGTTCTCTTTTTCCTTGCAAAATTGCTCTCTGGTTTCCCCCCCCCCTCCCGCTGCATTTCAGGGGCCTTTAAACTGTATGACCTGGATAACGACGGCTACATCACAAGAGATGAGATGCTAGACATTGTAGATGCTATTTACCAGATGGTGGTGAGTATACAAACCGTGGTTGGTTACTTCTGGAGCGAGAGCCAATTGCAGGAAGTTGTTGCTGCTTCTTTCCTGCCTGTGACGTCTTCACTTTCTTTGACCAGGGCAACACAGTGGAGCTGCCCGAAGAGGAAAACACCCCAGAGAAGAGGGTGGACCGGATTTTTGCCATGATGGACAAAGTGAGTCTTCTTCTCCAGATTATTTGGTATTATTAGATAGGTAGGTAGGTAGGTAGGTAGATAGGTAGGTAGGTAGGACGGACGTAGGACGGATAGACAGACAGACAGACAGATAAAATGGAAGATGATAGATAGATAGATAGATAGATAGATTAAATGATAGAGATAGATAGATAGATAGATAGATAGATAGATAGATAGATAGATAGATAGATAGATTAAATGGAAGATAGACAGACAGACAGACAGACAGACAGACAGACAGGTAGGTAGGCAGGCAGGCAGATAAAATGGAAGATGGATGGATAGATAGATAGATAGATAGATAGATAGATTAAATGGAAAATAGATAGATAGATTAAATGACAGATAGACAGACAGACAGACAGACAGACAGACAGACAGACAGATAGATGATAGACAGACAGACAGACAGACAGACAGACAGACAGACAGACCGGTAGGCAGGCAGGCAGGCAGGCAGGCAGATAAAATGGAAGATGGATGGACGGACGGACAGACGGACCGACAGATAAAATGGTAGATGATAGATAGATAGATAGATAGATAGATAGATAAATGAAAGAGAGAGAAAGAAAATATATAACAATATCAATACCCACAAGAGACTTAATCCTGTGTGTTGACAATTCTTTTGAGTCCATGGTCCTATGACCTGATTACTGACCTACCTCATTAATTCATCCCCAAGAAGGAGCATGGACCGGATGACCTCTTGGGACCCCCTCCAACTCTCACGAGAGCCCCCTGCCTCACCTTAACCCCTGTCTCTCCTTTTCTTCCAGAACGCTGATGGGAAATTAACCTTGCAGGAGTTCCAAGAAGGCTCTAAAGCTGACCCTTCCATTGTCCAGGCACTTTCTCTTTATGACGGACTGGTATAGTCCCACCGTCGAGGCTTTGGTGAGCATCCAAACCTCCAGCCAGGTTTCAACTTTCCATTTAAATAAGGAAAAGGGAACATATCTAAAAAAGAAAAGAGAAAGGAAAATATAGAAAGGATCTAAAAAAAAAATCTGAATAATATTTTTTCTTTTTTTGACTTGACGTCAATTTCATTTGTGTGGTAGCTCAGAGCAACAACAGTATTGTGTTGTGTTCAGAACAATAGAACACAATAACAATCTGAATACATGCACAAATGTAGAACCTTGTTCAAACCACCAGTGAACAGATAATTTAACATTGGGGTCAAAGACCAAAACATCCTGGATTTTGCAATACAATGCGTTGCAGTAGAACGAATCCTGCATGTATTAAAACAATAAGGGGAATAAATAATGGCTGGTGCCTGGCAGGGAGGGATTTAATGTTTCCGTCCAAATTTAATGTTTCCTTCCAAATTTGATTCCAACTTAGATTGCATCATTCATTCCATTCCAATTCATTAATTAATTCATTCATTTATATTTCCTTCATTCCTTCCTTCTCTCCTTCCCACCCTCCTCTCATTCTCTCCCTCCCACTCGCTCTCTTCTCATCCCCTTCCTTCCCTCTTTCCATCCCTCCCGTCCCTCCCTCCTCTTATTCTCCCTCCCTTCCTTTTATACAGCCTTCCTTCCTTCCCTCCCTCTGTCATTCATTCATTCATTCATTTTATATTTCCTTCCCTCTCTCCCTCCTCTCATTCCCATCCTTCCTTCCCTCTCTCCTTTCATTCTCCCCCCTTTCTTTTATACAGCCTTCCTTCCCTCCCTTCATTCATTCATTTTATATTTCCTCCTCTCCCTCTCATTCCCTTCCTTCCTTCCCTCTTTCATTCATTCAATTTTTATGGCCATTCCATCTCAAACCAGGCAACTAAAATGTTCAACGGTATTATACATTTCCTAAAGGCAGGGCATGAATTGTATAAATATATAAAATCATAACATCCATCAAGGAACTTTGGGCTTTTCATCTGGCTCTCTTCTCTTCTCTCTTCTCTTCTCTTCTCTCCTCTTCTCCTCTTCTCTCCTCTCCTCTCCTCTTCTCCTCTTCTCTTCTCTTTTCTCTCCTCCTTTCCAGACGCAACGAGACGTCCTTTTTCCAGTGACATCAAGCTGCCTCCCCCAACAAGACCCTCGTCCAACGTTACTCTTCTGTTAACTTGCGAGCAAGGGGGGCCTTCCAAGTTTGACCTCGGCCTCGAAACTCTTTTCTCCGCTTGGACTCGTCCCCCATCGGCTGCTTCGATTATCATTTTTTCCCTTTTTTTCCGAAGAGACAGCACGGAAGGGCAGGGGGTGGGAATCCTTTACGGGACGGAGGTGGTTCTCGCACACCTATTTTTTTCCCCTTTTGCGTTTTGTCTGGAATGAACTTGAGATGTCGTAATTTCTTTCCCGGGGGACGGGCGGGGGCAGGCAGAGGGTTCGAAGAGACTTGCGAGGCTATTGATTAAATCAAACTGGAAAAAATTGGAGTGAGGTCGGGGAGAGGGGCACAGGGCTGGGGGCTTTAAGCAAAACCAAACAGGAACCTGGATCAAAATCACTTGGAAATCTCATTTTCTCCCTAACATTTGGATTTGCTGCAATTTGCATCGCTCAGGATTTGGGTGGGTGGGGTAGGTCTGCATGTACAAAGCTCTCTTTTTATGCTCCAGAGTGATGCACAAAATGCCTCCTCCCATTTCCTTTGGATTTGATTTGTGTGTGTGTATGTGTATGTGGGTGTGGGTGTCTGTTCTGCCTGGCCGGCTGGCCACCCAAACAAGGCAATTTTACAAACAAACACACACAGCTTGCAAAAGGCAAAAGGTTTCTTTATGTACAAAATGGGCTGAAAACCTCAGCGACTGGTTTATGAGTCCAAGGGTCAGGCTTAACGACTCAAGACAGCAACAAAAGTCTCTCTGGCTTACGTCAGCCAATTGCTCATTTTGAATGTCAGAATTCGAAAACTGTCCAAAAGAAAAACCAAACCACGAAGCATCAAAGTCTCTGTTCCTTTTCAAATCGGAACGATAAATTCCCACACCGCCTTCTGAAACCCTTCCCTTTTTAACCCTGCTGTAGCGTCCTTGATTACTGACAGCTGTGACTTAGAATCTCCGCCTGTGTCTGCGCAGCTGCTCCTGGCGTCCCAGCATTCTACACACCCTGACATTGAGGATGGGGTCATCCATCACCTCATTTGACCCAGATGAGGCCCTGACTGGAGATCCTACAGGCTCTGCAGGTCTCTCTGCCTCTCCTTCCACATCAACCTCTCCGTCCCCTTCACTGTCTGACTCTTCGTTAAGCCGGACGGGTCCTCTTTGGTCTGACGGACCCGGCTCCTCTGAGTCAAAATCAGTGGCCAAAGGAGCTGGCCATGAGCCAACCACAACAGTGTGTAAGTGTAACTAAGGGACAGTGGGTGTTTTCTCTTTGTGGCCGCTGCCTATTTATTCAGTGCTTTCATAACAAGCTTGTCGGCCGAAAGATCAAACACCGAAAATGGTGTGAGTGTGTTTGTGTGTGTTTGTTATTTTGAAATGTTAAGCCCTGGATCTGTAACCACGCACACAGGCAGCCCGGCTAAAGTCAAGGGGGGCTGGTAAATTCTGCCCCCTCCCCCCTTTTTAAAAAAATGTCTCTTTGTCTTTTGTTGTTGTCGTTGCCGTTGTTTTGTCCGTCACAACTGTTGTGTGAGGCTTCACTTTGGGTGGGTGGGAGGGTCGGGAGGCCATGCATCTTTGCCTTGCTTTGAAAGAGCTTCAACGCTCACCAATTCCGGTCTCCAAAAAACTTCCATGCCTGCGTATTAAAAAGAAACAATACTGTACAACAAAAGAAACATTATTTCTTATTTCTTTTATTTCCTTGGGAATCTCTGCAAAAAGAGAACTTGGACCCTTGTAAATAGTTCAGGGCTTGGGAGGTATTTCTAATTTTTTATTTTTAAAAGGGAGGGGGAAGCAGGCGACGTTTAGGGTCTATTTATTATTTATTTATTAATTGGACTTATTAATTTGTTTATTAATTGGTCCCTATGGGGGAAAAAAATAACGCCATGATTATTAAACCAGGCGCTCTTGATTTTACAATTCAGACTGGAACCTCCCATTGTTACACAAGGTGGACTTCAAGGTGTCTCTTTTTTTTTGTCTAAAAACGAAAGTGAAAGTAAAGAAATACCTAACAACAGCTTCCATTCATTTATCCAAAGGACTAACATTAATAGAATGTCCCTGTTGGAGTAATATAGCAAATGCATCAAGCACATGCTGCCCCCTCGTGGCTCAGCTTAGGTACTGCATCCCCCTGAGTAAAAATAGGGAAAAGTTATTAATAATTATAGAAAATGATGCCACCTGTCAAGCTGACATGTAATTTAATTTAATTTAATTTAATTGCAGGATATGTGGACAAAATAGGTCAAGTTAGTGCATTTCTAGGGCAACATTATTCAACTTGGCAACTTCAACTCTCAGAATTCCCCAGCTAACACATTTTAAGACATATGGACTTCAACTCCCCAAATTCCCCACTTGGGCTTGTTTGAAGATGGGTGGACTTCAATTCCCTAGCTAGGAATTCTGGGAGTTGGAGTCCATAGATCTTAAAGTGGCTAAGATTGAGGAAACGCTGCTTTGGGACGTTCCAGATGCTGCCCTCCAGTGCATGATGTAGGTACTAGCAGGTTAAAAGTGAAGAAGGGAGAAATTTATTGGACTATATACTGCCCTCTGGTGTGCCACTTGGATATTTCACCTGCCCCATGGAGAAAATATTGAATTCTATTGCACCTTGTCAATTTGGGACTGTATTGAATGCAGATGCCAGTGATGTAGCTATTGCTACAAAGCAGACCCTTGGGATGGAGGCTTTTCAAAACAGAGAAGATGAAAAGATGAAAGAAGACAGAAATTTCTTCTTAGTTTTAGGTTGCTTCCCTCCTTCATTAGTTTGCATTCGTTGCTTTTTAGCAATAGCAATAGCACTTAGACTTACTGCTTCCTAGTGCTTTTACAGCCTTCTCTAAGTGGTTTACAGAATCAGCCTCTTGCCCCCAACAATCTGGGTCTTCTTTTGACGAAGAAGGAAGGACGGAAGGCTGAGTAAACCTTAAGCTGGTGGTGAGATTTGAACTGCTGAACTACAGCAGATAGATAGGCAGACAGACAGAGAGGGAGATAGGGATAGACAGATAGATAGATTAAATGGAAGATAGATAGATAGATTAAATGGAAGATAGATAGATAGATTAAATGGAAGATAGATAGATAGGGATGGGTGGATAGATAGATAGATACCGTAGATGGATGGATGGATAGATAGATAGATAGATAGATAGATAGATAGGGATAGATAGACAAGCAGACAGACAGATATAGGGATAGATAGATAGATATTTAGCATTTAGACTTACATATCGCTTCCTAGTGCTTTTACAGCCCTCTCCAAGCGGTTTACACAGTCACCCTCTTGCCCCCAACAATCTGGGTCCTCATTTGACCCACTTCAGAAGTATGGAAGGCTGAGTCAACCTTGAGCCGGTGGTGAGATTTGAACTGCTGAACTAACATCTAGCAGTTAGCTAAAGTAGCCTGCAGTGCTGTCCTCTGACCATTGCACCACCTTTGCCCTGCCTTCGGGTGTTTTGGAGAATAGGCTGCCCCCCATCTTCTCTTTGACAGCCCCACAAATATTGGAAGACAGTTGTAATATCTCCCCTGGTCCTTCTCTTTGTTAGACTAGCCATCGTACACTCGGCCTCCAGACCCAAACTCTGGTTTGGGCTAAAAACCCTTTCTCAAAGCATCAAGTATCCCAGTTTGGGATCCTATTTATGACCTATTTGAGACTACATTTGGAATACTGTGTCCAGTTCTGGAGACCTCACCTACAAAAAGATATGGATAAAATTGAACGGGTCCAAAGACGGGCTACAAGAATGGTGAAAGGTCTTAAGCATCAAACTTTATCAGGAAAGACTTCATGACCTCCATCTGTCTAGTCTGGAGGACAGAAGGGAAAGGGGGGACAGGATCAAAACATTTCAATACGTTAAAGGGTTTAATAAGGTTCAGGAGGGAAGAGTTTTTAATAGGAAAGTGAACACAAGAACAAGGGCACAATCTGAGGTTAGTTGGGAGGAAAATCAGAAGCAACCTGAGAAAATATTTGACTGAAAGAGAAGTAGATGCTTGGAACAAACTTCCAGCGGACGTGGTTGGTCAATCCACAGCCCCTGAATTTAAACATGCCTGGGATAAACATAGATCCATCCTAAGATAAAATAGTATAAGGCAGACTAGATGGACCAGGAGGTTTTTTTTCCCTGCCGTCCATCTAGGTTTCTATGACCTGAGGTTGCCAAATTCCAGCTGGAAAAAAACCCTGGAATATGGACTGTGGTCTTGACAGGTCTGGAAAAAACCTTTTGGCCTCAGGCAAGTGACCAGTTCTGTTGCAATCGGACCTTATCACTTCCTGACAGCTCACGAGTTGTAGATCCCCCAAGAGGCCTGCCAAATTCCCCCCCCCCCCCCGGCTGCTGTGTCCGATGGTGCAATAGTTAAAATTATAACTGGGGCATGGGTCTCCCCCCTTGACAGTTGTCCAACCCACTTAATTTGGCCCCAAAACTATTGGCGAAGTTTGAATAACTCAAAACAACCTGCCAGCGCGGTGACAAGAAGACAAGGAAGGGGAGCTTGTTAAAGTTGGACTGTGCCCTTCTTGGTTCCTCCTCCTCCAATAATTGGGGAGGGGTATATATATATATATTCTGGGATGGCTCAAAGCAGAGAGAATTGGTGGGGAGACCCCAGGTTTTAACCTGCAGCTGATTTTTTATATTTTGCATTTGCAGGCAACAACGGTAAGTGACATTGCAAGAAAGGAGTGGGGGAAAACCTTTTAGCCAAGTTTTGAAGAGTTGCAAAAAGTTTGGGAGAGTTTTAAAGAAGATTCGTGAGAAAGAAGTAACGTCTGATATAGGGGGATTTAAAAAAGGAGAGTAAAGGAAGAAGGAAGTCACATATGAAAAGAGAAAGGAGAAAATATAAATGCATGCGCGTTGAATGAAAAGGAGGTCAGAAACTGACTATTTTTTTGAGATAAGTTGATTAGCAAAAGAAGATTATAATGAAAAGAGGGGATAAAATATGATTGTGAAGAATATCAGAAGCCACTTTCTTTGTACACTGCTCAAAAAAATAAAGGGAACACTCAAAGAACAAACCCTAGATCTGAATGAATGAAATATTCCCATTGAATACTTTGTTCTGTACAAAGTTGAATGTGCACGACAGCAGGTGAAATTGATGGTCAATCAGTGTTGCTTCCTAGGTGGACAGTTTGATTGTACAGAAGTTGGATTGACTTGGAGTTATTTTTGTTGTTTAAGTGTTCTCTTTATTTTTTTTTTAGCAGTATATATTTCTTCCTCTTTTTTCAAATTTTCTTCATTTTTTCCTTTTCTTGCTCTTTTCTTTCTTTCTTTCTTTCTTTCTTTCTTTCTGTTTCTTTCCATTTCTTTCTGTTTCTTTCTCTCTCTTTCTTTCTCCCTTCCTTCCTCCCTTCCTTCCTTTTTCTTTGCTCTTCCTCACTTCCTAATAGTTTCCCCTCTTTGAGTTTCAATTTGTATCTTCTTTTTAAACCCTTCCTCTCTTTTTTTAATTTTCTATTTTATTATCCCGTTTCCTTCCCTTTTCTCCTTTTCTGCACCTGTTGAATAACACTGGCTGGTGATTGGAAAGAGATTGAAACTGACAGGACAAAAGGAAAAGCCGAAAATTGCAGCCGGCTCCTTGCCCAGAATAAATAAATTGCTCTTTTGTACAAGGGGAACTGAAAGTACAAACTTGAGTTGTTTAAAGGAGCCAGTGGACAAATGTTTATTTTGGATGGTGCCGATAATGCCCCAGATTTGAAAGGCCTGTTTTCTGCTGAGCTGGACATCCTCTATTGAAAAAGTCTCTACGGGAAAAATAACAACACTTTTTTTTCTCACTGAATTGGGTCAGAATAATAGCAATAGCATTTAGATTTATAGACCACTTAACAGTGTTTTTGCATCCCTCCCTAAGTGGTTTACAGAATCCGCCTCTTGCCCCCCACAATCTGGGTCCTCATTTGACGAAGGAAGGAAGGAAGGAAGGAAAAGGGAAGATGGCAATAGCATTTAGACTTATTTACTGCTTCCTAGTGCTTTCACAGCCCTCTCTAAGCGGTTTACAGAATCCGCCTCTTGCCCCCAACAATCTGGGTTCTCATTTTATCCACCTTGGAAGGATGGAAGGCAGAGTCAACCTGAAGGGAGGGAGGGAGGGAGGGAGGGAGGAAGGAAGGAAGGAAGGAAGGAAGGAAGGGGGAAGATAGTAAGATAGTGCCCCCTTGTTCTTGTGTTCACTTTCCTATTAAAAACTCTTCCTTCCTAAACCTTATTTAACCCTTTCACATATTTAAATGTTTCGATCCTGTCCCCCCTTTCCCTTCTGTCCGCCAGACTATACAGATTGAGTTCATGAAGTCTTTCCTGATCCGTTTTATGCTTAAGACCTTCCACCATTTTTGTAGCCCGTCTTTATCCTTTTTGTAGGTGAGGTCTCCAGAACTGGGCACAGTATTATTCCAAATGTGGTCTCACCAGCGCTCTATCCAGCAGGATCACAATCTACCTCTTCCTGCTTGTTATACCTCTAGCTATGCAGCCAAGCATTCGACTCGCTTTTCCTACCGCCTGACCGCATTCACTACCCCTAAATCCTTCCCTTCTGAAGTTTTTGCTAACACAAAACTGCCAATACAAGACTCATATTGATGCTTAAGACCTTCCACCATTTTTGTAGCCCGTCTTTGGACCTGTTCAATTTTATCACTATTTTTTGAGTTAGTTAAGCAAATTTTGAGTCTAAGGAGAGGGGCGGCATACAAATCTAATACATAATAATAACAATAATAACAATAAAATCATTATGGTTGTTAAGTGATGCTCATGTTTGTTTATTTTTAGTCTGGAAAAAGAATCAGTTGGGTTTGGGGGTCTTCTGTAGATATTCAGATTCTGCCTGTTAATCTCATGGGTTTTTCCCCCCTTGGATTGACATATAAGCACAATAAAGTATTATTATTATGATTATTATAGACTCAATGTCTCAGCGCAAAGGCCTTGTGGTTCTGGCCTACAGTGGTGGCTTGGACACGTCCTGCATCCTGGTTTGGTTGAAAGAACATGGCTACGATGTCATCGCTTACCTGGTGAGACAACTTCTCAAGGACTCCAAGTCGGTGTTATTCAAACTTGGCAACTTTAGGAGGGGTGGACTTCAACTCCCAGAATTCCCTGGTTAGCAGGCTTTAAAATAGGTGGACTTCAACTCCCAGAATTCCCTGGTTAGCAGGCTTTAAAATAGGTGGACTTCAACTCCCAGAATTCCCTGGTTAGCAGGCTTTAAAATAGGTGGACTTCAACTCCCAGAATTCCCTGGTTAGCAGGCTTTAAAATGGGTGGACTTCAACTCCCAGAATTCCCTGGTTAGCAGGCTTTAAAATAGGTGGACTTCAACTCCCAGAATTCCCTGGTTAGCAGGCTTTAAAATAGGTGGACTTCAACTCCCAGAATTCCCTGGTTAGCAGGCTTTAAAATAGGTGGACTTCAACTCCCAGAATTCCCTGGTTAGCAGGCTTTAAGATGGGTGGACTTCAACTCCCAGAATTCCCAGCATGCTGGATGGGGCATTCTGGGAATTGAAGTCCACCCATCTTAAAGTTGCCAAATTTAGGTAATTCTGAATTACCTTCTCCCAATATTGGAAAAATACAGAAACCCCTTAGAAAAAGCATTAATTAATAAAATATATAATTGTTCCGAAATGGACAAACTGACGATGGAATTAAGGGGCCAAAAAGACTCTGAGTATCATAAAATATGGGCAAAATGGCACAGATTGAGTTAAGAAATAGAACTTTTTAAAAATCACAAAAGATATATAAAGATTAGTAAAATAAAGAATATAAATATGCAAATATGAATGATCTGAATAGGGATTTTGTGATTCTATGGAATAATACGAGTATTACTGTAATTAATTGATATGTATATTATGTATAGGATTTAATGAAATATCTGAGGTAGCAATGCAGAAATACTGAATATTTGCTGATGTTATAATTTTTGTTGTTTTGGGTTTTTTTTGTCTGTTCTTTGTTGCTATTTATTTTTTTTAAAATACATTTGAAAACCAATAATTTTTTTAAAATAAATAAATAAATAAGGTTGCAAAGTTTAAGAGAGATGGCAAGGGCTTGAGTGATTGAAGTTGCAGGCGGATCCCAGGTAGAAATTCAACAGGTGTAATCTCCTTATTTATCAAGACAAGGTTCAAGATGCCTTATGATGAATCTTGCTTTAGTTAGCAGAGAACTTCAGCCTTTTGGACTTTTGCCTCTGCTTCTCCCCCCTTATTTGCTATTTGGACTTATTTTTATTGCCACGCAAGACAAACAATGTGGCCAGTTAATTCCCTTGCAGCGATATGGTTTAAATGCCTGAGACTAGGAAAAAAGTGAGACTAGATGACCTCTGGGTGCCATTCCAAGCAAGTCAGTATTTTCCCCTTAGGAAGTGCAGAGAAAGATGGAGGGGGGGCTTATAGGAAGAGCTGGGCATGTCCCTCCCATTTCCCTTTTCTCTCTCTCTCCTTCCTTCCTACCTTCCTTCCTTCCGTCCTTCCTTCCCATTCCCATCTCCCTCCCTCCATCCCTCTCTCCCATCTCCCTTTCCTTCCTTCTTTCCCTACATCCCTCCCTCCTTCCTTCCCTTCGTTCCTCCCTCTCTCCCATCTCCCCTTCCTTCCTTCCTTCCTCCTTCCTTCCTTCCTTCTCTCCGTCCCTCCATCCCTCCCTCTCTCCTATCTACACATCCTTCCTTCTTCCTTTCTTCCCTCCCTCTCTCCCTCTTTTTTACTTCTCTCCTTCTTTCTCTCACTCTTCCTCCTTCCCTCCTTCCCTTCCCTTCCTCCTTTTTGCTCTTCTCCTTCTCTTAATTTCTTCCCTTAGTTTATACCCCTCTGCCCTTCCAGAATTTAGCCGCCTCCTTTTCCAGTATATTCTACCATACTCCCAAATTAGGGATAACGAGACCCCCTTTAAACAATTAAGGATTTGGTGCCTTTGTCCCTTTAAAAACACACACACCCAAAAAGCTGATTTCCTTCTATTTTTCTCCCCTTAAATATTTTCCAGGCCAACATTGGACAAGATGAAGACTTTGAAAAGGCGAGAACGAAGGCTCTTTCTTTGGGTGCCAAGAAGGTGAGGGGTTAGTTTTGCCTCCTCCACTTGGCCTCCATTGGCTTAGTCAAGGTTTGCTGAAAGAAGAAGGGTTCAATTAAAACACACATGGACATCAACCCTTCTTCCAGAAGTTGTGGGCGCTCCATCAGTGGAGACTTTTAAGAAGAGACCACACCAGTGATGCCGGACCTTTTTTGGTTCACGTGCCAAACGGGTGGTGCTGGTTGGGGGCTGCTAGCATGTGTGACGTGCCCATACCCCTTCCTTCTCCCTGTCCGTCATGTAGACGAAGTGCCCGTCATTTCTCCTGCCCTATACTGTATGTATTTTTGCTGATAAGTGAAATGGCAGGGATTTGAACCTTACCGGGATTTGAACCTGTAATGTGTTGCATGCAAGGCAGGATATTAACCATTGAGCTACAGGCCTGCCTCGGAATCAACTTTTAACAGAGAAGAGCTGTATGGTTGATTTTCTGGCAGAATGACAGAATATATATTATATTTAAACATTATATATATATTTCTACATAATGGTCTATGAAAGATAAATATTTAAATATTATATGCTTCCTTTTGCAAAGGTGCGTTTGCTATGTATTTATTATGAGTCTTCGGAGAGGGGCGACATACACATCTAATATATTATTATTATTATTATTATTATTATTTATTTATCTATTTATTTATCTATTTATTTATCTATTTGTTTATTAGATTTGTATGCCGCCCCTCTCCATATTATATGTATGCTGATGTGATCCCCTCCTGTTTGCTTCCTGCTTAAGCAAGGGGTTGGACTAGACGACCTCCAAGGTCCCTTCCCACCCTCTTATCCTCCCCTGTTTCCCCCAGGTTTACATCGAAGACCTCCGCAGAGAATTTGTGGAGGGGTTCATTTGGCCCGCTGTCCAAGCTGGGGCTCTCTATGAGGACCGCTATCTCCTCGGCACGTCTTTGGCCCGTCCGTGTATCGCCCAGAAGCAGATAGAAATCGCCCTGAAGGAAGGAGCCCCATTCGTTTCTCATGGAGCTACAGGCAAGGTGGGATGAGCTGGGGGGCTTTTGGGGGGGGGTTGCTTGGTGTTTCCTGAGCTGGGTTGGTTTCTGGCAGATGTTTCATGACCCAAACATCCTCAGAGCTAGAAGGGATTGGGGTGTAAGGAGGAGGAGGAGAAGAAGAAGAGGAGGAGAAAGAGGGGAAGAGGAGGAGGAGGAGGAGAAGAGAAAGATGATGAAGAAGATGATGATGAAGAAGATGAAGAGGAGAAAAGAAGAAGACAATGATAGAGGAGGAGGAGGAGGAGGAGGAGAGGATGAAGAGGAAGAGGAAGAAGATGATGAAGAAGATGATAGAGGATGAAGAGGAGAAAAGAAGAAGACAATGATAGAGGAGGAGGAGGAGGAGGAGGAGGAGAGGATGAAGAGGAAGAGGAAGAAGATGATGAAGAAGATGATAGAGGATGAAGAGGAGAAAAGAAGAAGATGATGATAGAGGAGAAGGAGGAGGAGAAGAGGACGAAGAGGAAGAGGAAGAGGAAGAAGATGATGAAGAAGATGAAGAGGAGAAAAGACGAAGAAGACAATGATAGTGGAGAAGGAGGAGGAAAAGAGGAAGAGAAGGAGAAAAAGAGGAAGAAGAAGAGGAGGAGGAAGTAGTAGTAGTAGAAGAAGAAGAAGAAGAAGATGATGATGATAGTGGATGAAGAGGAGAAAAGAAGATGATAGAGGAGGAAGAGGAAGAAGAAGGAGAATAAGAGGAGGAAGAGGAGAAGAAGAAGAAGGAGGAGGATAAAAGAAGTAGAAGAAGATGATAGAGGAGGAGAAGGAAGGAGAAGGAGAAAGAGAAGAGTCAAGAGTTTGATGATGATGATGATGAGGATTAATATGAGGTATAGCACTGGTGATGTTCCCTATGAAACTTGCAAGAAAACCACCAAGCTCAGAGAGCACCAAAGACCCCACAGTTCAGCCCTGAGCTACAAAATATTCTCCATTATTGTGGATGATTTAAGTGGTTGCCCTGTCTATCTTTCCAGTGGACTCTTTAATTCATTGACCTTCAGGACAAAACCCTGCTGGAATCCAGACGGAGGGGAGGGAAGGAGACGGTCTATCTATGTTTGAAGGAAGCCAGCACCCAAATTTTCGGGAAATGCAAATTTGAGTTTCCAGCTTGAGCAAACTTAGCCAAGGCCTTAGGAAGCCCCCTTCTTGGATTTTGTCCTTCGGAGTAATTCTGAATAAGTCAAAGGAAAACAAGACTGTCCCTAAGTAGACAGCACTTGTTAAAAATTAGCTAAACTCAGTTTAGCTAGACCGGATTTTTCTGGAGTTAGCTGACAAGCTTAACTGCGCAGGCAAAAATGGGTTTATTCATTCATTCATTTTTAAAACTGTTTATGTTAATTTTTTTAATTTAATTTTTTATTGATTTTTATAATAACAATAGTATATCAATAAAAACATTCACACAACACATAACAATGTGCCCAGTGTTCAAACCACCAAACAACATTCATAGTCCTCCACCAAAATGGGGGCATATGTTCGATATATCATTTTAGCAATATATCTATTTACATATTATAAAGTAATTCTAATTTATTCTTTATTACCTTGGTCTTGAATTCTACTAACCACGTGTCCTCTTACCTTGTCCTATTGTCCCAATTCATTCATTCATTCATTCATTCATTCATTCATTCATTCATTCATTCATTCATATATTTATATATTCATATATTCATTCGTATATTCATTCATATATTCATATATTCATATATTCATTCGTATATTCACATATTTATATGCCACTCATTCCAACAAGGTTTTTAAATTGCTTTGAAGGTCACAAATTCCCATTTAGCGACAAATTTTTAAGTCCCCCTGATGCCTTACGCAATAGAGCGATGGGCAGAAGTTGTCATTTTATATATTTTTCTCTCTCTCTTTTAGCATTATTTCTCCTTGGATTGTTTTTAATCTTCTTCTAAAAACTCTAATTGAAAACAAACCTGCCCATTGTAAATCGTTAATACCTGCTGATGGAATAACAGTAAATTTACACAGGCTTGTAATTTTTTTTCCAGTGTATGGCTTACATTTTTCCACAAGAGGGAAGCAAAGACTGAGTTTTATCCAGATTCCTTTTGGATTGAAAAATTTGCTCTCTTTATTTAGCACAATGGAAACCGTCCCCCAGGGGCAGAGAAAGATTGCAGAATCAGGCTTTCTAAAAAGAAAAGAGGGTGTGGGAGGGATGGTTTTGCTCCAGTAGAGTGACAGTGGGAGGCTTGGGAATTCTGGAGGGAGTTTGGTAAAGGTTCTCTTCATTATTATTATTTTACCCCAGTGTCCTGAATTAATAGCAAAAGATTGACAGGTTCTAGTCCAGCTTTAGGCATGAAACCCAGGTGGGTAACTTTGGACCAATCACCAGGAGACGGTGAGTTCTAGTCCTGCCTTAGTCCAGATATAGTTATAGATGAATAAATGAGAGACATCACGATGTCTGGAATGTTTACATTTTTTTTTTAATATACTAAGCTTTCGTCATCCACTGCTGACATCATCAGAGTGTAAAATCCCAATTGAAGAAATGATTTATTTTATTTTATTTATTTATTTTATTTTATTAGATTTGTATGCCGCCCCTCTCCGAAGACTCAGGGCGGCTCACAACAACAAAAAACAGTATAAACAATGGAACAAATCTAATAATAAGAATTATATAAAAAACCCCAACTGTTAAAAAACCATACAACACATACATACCAAACATAAAATATAAGAAAGCCTGGGGAGATGTCTTAGTTAATAATAATAATAATAATAATTTATTAGATTTGTATGCCGCCCCTCTCCGAAGACTCGTTCCCCCATGCCTGGCGATATAGGTGGGTCTTGAGTAACTTGCGAAAGACAAGGAGGGTGTTCTAATCTCCGGGGGGAGTTGATTCCAGAGGGCCGGGGCCGCCACAGAGAAGGCTCTTCCCCTGGGGCCCGCCAAACGACATTGTTTGGTCGACGGGACCCGGAGAAGGCCAACTCTGTGGGACCTTATCGGCTGCTGGGATTCGTGCGGTAGAAGGCGTTTCCGGAGGTATTCTGGTTGCTTTTATATGAATATATACTATGCTTTTATATGAATATAATCACTAAATCCTACACGGGAAGAAACCCAAATATGCCAAGACCTTCATACCTGTACCTGTGAAAATCTACGAAAACAAATATATATGTATGTATGTATGTATGTATGTATGTATGTATGTATGTATACTGAAGGGATTGGATACTGTAGCCTAGAGGTTAATTCTCTGCCTTACAAGGCCAAGGTTGCAAGTTCAAGTCCCAGTGAGGGTATGGCTAGCTGATGAGGCCAAAATCAGGCCAAAATAGATCTATCCTAGTCTCCCTTAATTTTCAAATTCAGCAAAAACATGTGACACACACATAATACATATATATATGGTTTTTTTTTTCTGTTGGATTACAGCTTTACAAGGCAGAAGCCCCAGGATCAAATCCCAGTGAGGGTATGGCTAGCTGATGAGGCCAGAACAAGGCCGAAATAGTGCTATCCCAGTCTTCCTTAATTTTAAAAATTCAGCAAAAAAAAACCCCCATGTCATATATGTGTGTGTGTGTGTGTGTGTATGTATTTATGTATGTATGTATCACATGTTTTTGCTGAACTTTTAAAATTAAGGGTGACTAGGGTAGCACTATTTCGGCTTTGTTCTGGCCTCATCAGCTAGCCATATCTGACAGAAAAACATATGTGTGTGTTTGTGTGTAATGTTTTTGCTGAACTTAAAATTAAGGGAGGCTAGGATAGATGTATAATAGATCTATCCTAGTCTCCCTTAATTTTAAATTCAGCAAAAACATGTGACACATATAGAATATAGTTTGTCAGCTATGAACAAAGTTAACTGCCTTGGAAATGGCCCTGGGTTGGTCCGAGAGGCAAAAAGGAAGCTGTGATGTTCCTTCAATATACCAGGGTGATCCGTCAGAAAAAAAATACATGCACACACATGTAAATTGGATGGATAGATAGAAAGATAAATGAATTTATAGATATAGAATAGATGAGAGACCAGAGAGAAAAAGAGAGAGATGGGATTGATATACACTGCTCAAAAAAAATAAAGGGAACACTTAAACCACACAATATAACTCCAAGGAAATCAAACTTCTGTGAAATCAAACTGTCCACTGATTGACCGTCAATTTCGCCTGCTGTTGTACATGTTCATATTCAATGAGAATATTTCATTCGTTCAGCTCTAGGATGTGTTCGTTGAGGGTTCCCTTTATTTTTTTGGGTGCAGTTTATACATAAAATCAAGTGATTCGGGTCAGCATACATTTAATTCATGTTCAATGTTACGATGCAGTCTTAAGCCCAAAATGGGTTGAATTCAACTCAACTCGAGTTCAATATTTCTCCACATTTCCTTGAAGTGAAGGACACATTTCAGTACATTTAAGGCCACACTTATTGATTTTTATTTATTTATTTATTTATTTTTGTCAAATACACATTAATACACAATGAAGGCTCGCAGTGTTTTTCAACCAGTGTGCCCTGGCACACTAGTGTGCCGCGAGACATGGTCAGGTGTGCCGTGAAGAAGGAAGCTCAGGTTCCGGTCTCGCAACTTTTTGCTGAGAGAGAGAGAGAGAGAGAGAGAGAAAGCAAGAGAGAGAAAGAAAAGCAAGAGAGAGAGAGAGAAAAGGAGAGGAAGGGAGAGAGAAAAATGAGCAAAAACGGGAGGAAAAGAGGGAAATGAGAAAATGATTGAGACAGAGAATGAGAGGAAAGAGAGAGAAACAAAAGAGAGAGAGAGAAGTGACTCTTGATTTAAAGCACATGATAAAAAGCACCCAAAGAATAAGAGAGAAACCCCCCCCAGCCCTCACCTGTTTTTGGAAATGGTTCAAGAGTATGTGTATACACACACACACACACACGGGGGGGGGGGAAGACAGGGATGGAAAAAGAGAGAAGAGTGTCTTAGGGTATCATTTTGTGTCATTTTGGTTGGTGGTGTGCCCCAGGATTTTGTAAATGTAAAAAAATGTGCCGCGGCTCAAAAAAGGTTGAAAATCACTGTTATAGAGGATATAGCAGAGAAGAAATATGAGATATAGGGGAGACCATAGGACAGGGGACATAAGGCACTCTAGTGCGCTGAATTCAACTCCGCTCGGTGTGGCCTTTGACGTACTAAAATACCCCTTTTGCCTTCGAATCAATGTTCTCCCGGCCAAACTTTGCAGAAAGCTATGAGCCCTTAGAAGCATTTTTCCATTCGGATAAGTTTGGCTTGCAGGCAAATGGGTTGAGAGGCAATCCTACCCCTTCCCCCGTAATTGGAGACCTCAAACCTTCTTGACGCGCGCTGTCAATTTCTTTAACTGCTCCGGGCACCATCTGTATGAGGCTCCATGACCAAGAAGCAGATGGGAGAAGGAAGTTGGGTTAGATGTTGGCTCCAGAATCTGCCATCGCCGCCTCTTGGAGACTCCTGCCAACCACGATAAACTCAGTTACTCTCATCGGTCACGGGAATCTCAAGAAAGAGTGAAGGAGGCGTTAAGCTAGCATCTAGTTCAGTGTCATACGCAAAAGTTGTTGAGACTTTAGAAAGAGTGCAGAGAAGAGCAACGAAGAGGGTGAGGAGGCTGGAGGATAGTGTCTCCCAATATTTAAGGGGCTCCTATAAAGACGAGAGGGTCAAGCTATTTTCCAAAGCACCAAACAGCAAAGCAAGAAGCAACCCATGGAAACTAATCAATTTAGGAGAAATTAGCTTGAACATATTCAAATTATATATTTTTTAAAAATCCTTTTTTTAGTTGTGATATTCAAACTTATTTGATATATAATCTATTTTATTACAATATAATATGATATGCTTTGTTATTGGAATAATTACTTTATCAGACATATAGGATTATGGGTTTTTAAAATATTTTTTTGTTGCAGCATGAAGAATTATTTTACATATCATTTATTCTACTTAGTTGATTATAAGAAAACTGTTTTTTTTTTTGGAACAATGAGTTCAATAGATTTGTAAGATTCAAATAAGATGTGAATTTGATGATCAGCGATTAATGTAAAGGTTATTGTAATGTTTTTAAAGTAGATGGAGAAAAGCTATATTTTAAGAGGTTTTTGAATGTATAAGATACTATAGGTTTCTACAACCCTTTTGTGAAAGAAAGAGATATAAGAGCCTTCACTGAATGATTACAAAGTAAAAAGAAAAAAAATGTATATGTTTGATAATAAGCTTGATTTTGTATTGGAAACTATGTATTGTTTTTTAGTTTATGCTGGAGGAAAAAAATAAAAAAATATGATTAAAAAAACTTAGGAGAAATTTCCTAAGTGAGGACAATTAACCAGTGGAACTGCTTGCCACCAGAAGTTTTGGGTGTTCCAACACTGGAGGTTTTTGAGAAGGGACTGGATTGGGATAGTATAAGGACTCCTGTCTTGAAGAGGGGTTGGACTAGAGGACCTCCAAGGTCCCTGGGATTTCACTCCAGAATGGCTGAGGATGTGATGCTAGTTTCTGTTTTAAAAAGTGCGAATCTGGAGCTGTGTGTGAATTTCAAAGGAATCCTCCAAGGCCACCCTCTAAGTTTCCTTCTTAGGTAGGATTTGAACTCGTCCCGTCCTAAAAATGTGGCTCAACATGGTTAAAATGCAGACCATGCAGATTAGTCCCGAACCCACCTGCCCGGTGGATACTAGTAGTGGTAGATCACCTCCATAACTACGAGGAATTTGGGTGTCAGTTCATTTCCAATCCACCCCACCAATCCTGGAGTAAACAAATGGTCATAAATTGAAGGCTTCCTGTATTGGTCGGATGGGAGGCAACCAGGTGATTTTTAGCCAGGGGAGGGGGAAATAAAAATGACGGAGAGGTCCCCCAACCGAAGCATCCAGAAACCATTTCCGTTTGGGCCAAAAACGATTTGCAATTAATAATCTTCTTCCTTTTTAGGGCAATGATCAGATTCGGTTTGAGCTCAGCTACTACGCGCTCTCTCCTCAGATCAAGGTAAGCTACACAATGCAAAATATTTACAAACCTCTCGCATCCTGGACATAAATTTTTTCAACTCCTGCCCTCAAAACGTAGCTACAGAGCACTGCACACCAAGACAACTAGACACAAGAACCATTTCCCCCCGAACGCCATCACTCTGCTAAACAGATAATTCCCTCTCCCCTGTCAAACTATTCACTAAGTCTGCACTACTATGAACTCCTAGTTTTTTCTCATTGTTCCTATCACCCTTTTCCTCTCACTTAGGACTGTATGACTGTAACCTGTTGCTGGTATCCTTATGATTTATATTGACCGGTTCCTAATATGATTTGATTGCTTATTTGTACTCGGACGATCATTAAGTGTTGAATTTTATGATTCTTGACGAATTTATCTTTTCTTTTATGTACTCTGAGAGCAGACGCAGCAATGTCTAATCTAATTCTATTCTATTCCAATTCATTCTTCTTTTTTCTTCATTCCTCTCTTCTCTTCTCATCTAATTCATTCTTCTCTTCTTTTCTCTCTTCTCTTCTCCTCTTCATTCTTCTCTTCTCTTCTACTATCTACTCTACTTCTATTCTATTCTATTCTGTCTAATGTAATTCTATTCTATTGTAATTCATTCTTCTCTTCATTCCTCTCCTCTTCTTTTCTCTTCTAATTCATTCTTCTCTTCATTCCTCTCTTCTCATTTATTCCTCTCTTCTCCTCTCCTCTTCTCTTCTGATACTCTATTCTCTACTCTAATTCTATTCTGTTCTGTCTAATCTAATTCTCTTCTCTTCTAATTCATTCTTCTCTTCTCTTCATTCCTCTCTTCTAATTCATTCTTCTCTTCTCCTCTTCATTCATCTGTTCCCTTCCCTTCCCTTCCCTTCCATTCCATTCTACAATGCTCCAGCCCCTGGCCTTCAAGTCCCCACAACCATGTACTCAAATTTGAAAGTTTATTCTCTCTTTTCCTGGCAATGGTGTTTGGATTCAGCAGGGAGCATTTCAAAGCCCGAAGCCGCCACACACAGGCTTCTAAGTCTCCACTTTAATCTCTCCAAACAAAGGTGATCCCAAACCTTTTGCAAGGTGGGATTATTGTTTTTTTCACCCTGCCCAGGGCAAAATTTCAGTGGAAACTGAACCCTCCCGCCTTAATTGAGCTAGAAAGTATCAATTAAAACATCACAGGGACTTAGCAGAGGTTAAGGATGTCCTTTTGAGTGGCTGTTAGCTGGCGGTTGCTTTTTTAAAGTTATTATTATTATTTTTAAAGGGACTTAAATCAAATAATTTTTAATTCCTTGGATGGAACTGGACGGGGCTTTATCGTCTATTGAATGTATTACCCCAGAGTTCATCAGTTGTCTAGTACTAATTTGTAATAATACTATAATTAATACATCTGAATAAAACCAAGTCTATACTTTGAATCCTCCATACCTACCTACCTACCTACCTCCTTCTTTCCTCCTTTCTTTCCTTCCTCCTTTCTTTCCTTCTTTCCTTCCTCTTTAAATCCTTCTCTCATCTTTTCTCCCTTCCTCCCTTCTTTCCTTCTTTCCTTCTTCTTCTTCCCATCTCCTTCCTCCACCTCTTCCTCAATTCCTTCCTTCCTCTTTAAATCTTAATTCCCTCTCTCATATTTTCTTCCTCCCTCCCTTCTTTCCTTCTTTTATTCCTCTTCTTCCCACTCCTTCCTCCACCTCTTCCTCAATTCCTTCCTTCCTTTCTTCTTTACCTCCCTCCCTCCTTCCTTCCTATTCGAATCTTCTTCATTCCTTCTTTCATCTTTTTCTTCCTCCCTCCCTTTCCCCCCTTCTTTCATTCCTCTTCTTCCCACTCCTTCATCTCTTCCTCAATTCCTTCCTATTCGAATCTCCTTCCTTCCTTCTTTCATCTTTTTCTTCCTCCCTCCCTCCTTTTCCCCCCTTCTTTCGTTTTTCTTCTTCCTCTCTCCTTCCTCTACCCCTTCCTCAATTCCTTAACCCTTAAAGAGCAGAACTGACAGTTTCTTTGTTCCCGGCCTGATACCAAAGTGGTTTTTGGTCAGTGCCATAACAAACTTTATTTCCACGATATTTGCAGATCATTGCGCCCTGGAGAATGCCCGAATTTTATACCCGCTTCCGAGGACGGAGCGACCTCATGCACTATGCCAAGGTACCGGAATTTTAATCCTTTCTCTCCCCCCCCACCGGTGCTTTCTCGTTCCACCCTTTCTTCCTATACCACAAGCTGGTAGCCATCCCAGCCTTCGTCTCAGCATTGTAGTTATTTCCTAGAATCATTCTTTGTATTTGATGGTTGGCTTTCCACATTGACATGACTGGCCATTGAGCAGCCATTCAAAGTTACAATGGACTCTCCTTCCTTCCTTCCTTCCCACTACAATCTCTCCTTCCTTCCTTACCTATTTCTCTCCTCCTTCTCCTCCCCTTCCTTCCTTCCTCCCCACTTCGCTCCCTCTCCCCATTCTCCTTCTTTTTCCTCTCTCCCTCTTTTCTCCCATTCTCCCCCTTCCTTCCTTCCTTCCTTCCATCCTTCCCTATTTCTCTCCTCCTTCTCTTTCCCTTCGTTCGTTCATTCCTTCCTTCCTTTCTCCTTCCCTTCCTTCCTCCCCACTTCGCTCCCTCTCCCCATTCTCCTTCTTTTTCCTCTCTCCCTCCTCTCTCCTATTTTCCTTCCTTCCTTCCCTATTTCTCTCCTCCTTCTCCTCCCCTTCTTTCCTTCCTTCCTTTCTCCCTCCCTTCCTTCCTCCCCACTTTGCTCCCTCTCCCCATTCTCCTTCTTTTTCCTCTCTCCCTCCTTTCTCCTATTTTCCTTCCTTCCTTCTTTTCTTCCTTCTTTCCTTCCTTACCTATTTCTCTCCTCCTTCTCCTCCCCTTCCTTCCTTCCTTTCTCCCTCCCTTCCTTCCTCCCCACTTTGCTCCCTCTCCCCATTCTCCTTCTTTTTCCTCTCTCCCTCCTTTCTCCTATTTTCCTTCCTTCCTTCTTTTCTTCCTTCTTTCCTTCCTTACCTATTTCTCTCCTCCTTCTCCTCCCCTTCCTTCCTTCCTTCCTTCCTCCCTTCCTTCCTCCCCACTTCGCTCCCTCTCCCCATTCTCCTTTTTCCTTTCTCCCTCCTTTCTCCCATTCTCCTCCTTCCTTCCTTCCTTCCTCCCTCCCTCCCTCCCTTCCTCTCCCAGACAAGTCACAATAAACCAGATGAGGAGTTTTGCCCCCCTCCCTCCCTCCCCAGGGGCTCTTTTCTTCTCCAGGAAGGTTTGACAACTGTGTTCAATCAATCAAAAAGAAAAGAACCATTTTGTGTACAAACCAGAAAATTGCTTGAAGTCCCATGTATCTTTCTATCTATCTATCTACCCACCTATCTGTGTGGTGTTTTTTTCCCTCGCTTGTCTAAAAGCAGAGTAAATGATTTCCAAGGTCCCGAAATTGAAAGCTGGGCACAGGAGGAAACAAAAACAAAAAAAAAAGGATTTTGCTTTTTATTTATTTATTTTGCATTTGCAAACATTTGCAAACATGCCCATCGGGCCACCCTGAACTTGAAAAAACACGTGTATTTTGGGGTGGCTGGTTCCACCCCTCCCCTTATTTTTCCTGCCATCTGTTATTTATTGCCTCGAGGGGAAATTTACAAGAGCCCCCCATATGTTGCCAAACAAATTGTCAAGTGGGCGAGTTGTTAAGACAGGGGCGGACGTGTGTTTTTAATTAGGCCGCTTATTATATGGAAAGCTGAGCGTTGGTCCATCGTTCTTTCTCTTTCTCCCTCCTCTTTTATTCCTGTCTTGGCTGAAAAAAAGCTTTAAGGAAGGAGTAAAGCAATTAAGAGGACTTTGCGGGGACTTGTGTTTGTGTGAAAGGGACACTTAATGGGGAAAAAAAACCCACAACGACAACCCACGTCGTTCGTCCGCCATTCAGTGGCCAAATATTGTTCCTGGATTGTAAGGAGCACCTGAGGATTTTGCAGGGATGTATATGTATATATATTTTCTCCCCCTCTTTCTTTCATCCCTGGTTTCCACAAGCTCCTCGTGTTTGCAGGCGTTCAATTGCAACTTAACGACAGTTGCGAGCAGAATTGTTCGCTCAAGGATCGGAGCCAACTGGAGCCCAGATGTATGTTTTCCCACCCGATTGTGTTGTGTTGTATTGTATTGTTTGCCTTACTTTATTTTCTCTAATGGCCTAGGAGAACGTCTTAAATGTGGACTACTATTAATCCTACTATTTCTTTTTCTTCTTCTTCTTCTTCTTCTTCTTCTTCTTCTTCTTCTTCTTCTTCTTCTTCCTTCTTCTTCTTCTTCTTCTCCTCCTCCTCCTCCTCCTCCTCCTCCTCTTCTTCTCCTCTTCCTCTTCTTCTTCTCCTCCTCCTTCTTCCCCATTCCTCCCTCTTCCTCCACCTCCTCTTCCTCTTCCTCTTTTTCTCCTCCTCTTCCTTCCTCCTCCTCCTCTTCCTTTCTCTTCCTCCTCCTCTTCTTCTCTTCCTCCTCCTCCTCCTCCTCCTCCTCCACTTCTCTTCCTCTGCTGGTTTGCTTCTTGTAACTGATATGCTTTCGTCGTTGCCTGTTGTCATAGTCATAAACATTTCCTGCCAACTTTTATATAGATAAACCTCAGGAATTGGAGTGAGAATTCTGCAGTTGCGATGCCATATCATATAAGTCAGAATCTTTCAATCACGGGCAACTTGAAAATGGCATGCTGGGAATTCTGAGAGCCCATCCCTCTTAAAGCATGCTGGCTGAGGAATTCTGGGAATTGAAGCCCATCCCTCTTAAAGCAATGTCGTCTGGCGGGACCCAGGAGAAGAGCCTTCTCTGTGGCAGCCCCGACCCTCTGGAACCCGCTCCCCCCGGAGATTAGAACTGCCTCCACCCTCCTTGTCTTTCGTAAACTTCTTAAAACCCACCTTTGCCGCCAGGCATGGGGGAACTGAGACATCTCCCCTGGGCCTATACAGTTTATGCATGGTATGTTTGTGTGTATGTTTTCTTTTTAATAAGGGGTTTTTAGTGACTTTTAATTATTAGATTTGTTATATATTGTGTTATTGTTGTTGTGAGCCACCCCAAATCTACGGAGAGGGGCGGCATACAAATCTAATAAATAATAATAATAATAATAATAATAATAATGCTGACTGGGGGATTCTGGGAGTTCAAGCCCACCCCTCTTAAAGCATGCTGGCTGGGGGATTGTGGGAATTGAAGTCCACCCATCTTAAAGCATTGCAGGCTGGGGGATTCTGGGAGTCGAAGTCCACCCATCTTCAAGTGGTCCAGACTGAGACGCACCCAGTGAGAAGTCCACCTCCTTCTACAAACCTGAAAAAACTTTGTGGTCTGTTTTCAGCAGAGATTGTCTAGTGTCCGTGTGGCCTCTAGCGTGGGGCCAGGGAAGTGGCGAGGTTCCCCATAGAGAACCTTCAGTCCCCCTGCCTGCAGAGCTCAGGGCAGCCCATTTAGGAGAAAGCAAAGAAGAACTTTAATGGACTAATAAACTCTTCAAAGCTTATGACGAGAAGAGCAACTTGGCTGGTGGAAGTGAGAATGCAAATGCAGGATGCAAAAAGAGTGTTGAGACTTTAGAAAAAGTGCAGAGAAGAGCAACAAAGAGGATGAGGGGACTGGAGGCTAAAACATAGGAAGAACAGATGCAGGAACTAGGTAAATATCTAGTTTAATGAAAAGAAGGACCAGGGGAGACAGGATAGCAGCCTTCCAATATCTCAATGGTTGCCACAAAGAAGAGGGAGTCAAGCTATTCTCCAAAGCACCTGAGGGTAGAACAAGAAGCAATGGGTGGAAACTAAACAAGGAGAGAAGTAACCTTCTCCTGACAATGAGAACAATTAATCAGTGGAACTGCCTGCCTCCAGAAGTTGTGAATGCTCCAACACTGGAAGTTTTAAAGCAGATGTTGGATAACCATCTGTCTGAAGTAGTGTAGGGTTTCCTGCCTAGGCAGGGGGTTGGACTAGAAGATCTCCAAGATCCCTTCCCACTCAGTAGTAGTAATGGTAGTAGTAGTCGTAGTAGTAGTAGTTGTTGTTGTTGTTGTTATTATTATTATTATTATTATTATTATTATTATTATTATTGAATGGTTCAGAGTCAAACCCACCACGGTCCCTTCAAGGAAGGAGGTTTTCCCCAAGTGGGTTTCCTGGTGCCAAGTTGGAAGCCAGGGCAAGGTTGGATAAGTGACAAGCTTGAACAGGGCAACCTGAAATGAAATCTGGATTTGGCTTCCTCCTTTCGCAAACTCCGGGTCTCTGTGGGCGAACGTTTCGCTGCCTCCCCTTCCTTGACAAGCTTCGCCTGGCGTTATTGCTGCTCCTCCTGCTAATTTCTCTGCCTGGTGTTTGGTTTTTTTTTCACAGACCATTTCACTTGGGGAAACATCTCCAGCTAATTGACTGGTGGAGTGACCTTGTAAGGGATCTTGGGTTTATGGCTGTCTCTGCCTGAGAGGGGGGAGAGGAGGTAAGGCGGGTAGGGAAAGGATCGCCAATGCACGCGCTTGAGATGGAGATGGAACCAAAAGTACAGGCAGATCTCCTTCTCCTTCCTTCTCTTTCTTCTTCTTCCTCTCCCTCTCCCCTCCTCCTCCTCTTCCTCTATCATCTCCTTCTCCTCCTCCTCTTCCTCCTCCTCCTCTTCCTCTATCATCTCCTTCTCCTCCTCTTCCTCTTCCTCCTCCTCTTCCTCTATCATCTCCTTCTCCTCTTCCTCCTCCTCCTCTATCATCTCCTTCTCCTCCTCTTCCTCTTCCTCCTCCTCTTCCTTCTCCTCTATCATCTTCCTCTTCTTTCTCCTCATCCTCCTCTTCTTCTTTCTCCTCCTCCTTCTCCTCTATCATATTCCTCTTCTTCTTCTTATCTCCTCCTCCTTCTCCTGTTTTTCTTCTTCCTCTCCTCCTCCCCCTCCTCTCCTCCTTCCCCTTCTCTTATTAACACAAATATGTACAAACGTTAATTCTCTTCCCTTTACTCTTCTTCTATTTCCTCCTCCTTCTCCCCCTCTTCTTCCTCTTCTTCTTCTTCTTCTTCTTTTTCTATTCTTCTTCTATTTCTTCTTCTTCTTCCTCTTCTTCCTCTTCCTCCTCCTCCTCCCCCTCTTCTTCCTCTTCCTCTTCTTCTTCTTCTTCTTCTTCTTCTTCTTCTTTTTCTATTCTTCTTCTATTTCTTCTTCTTCTTCATCTTCTTCCTCTTCCTCCTCCTCCTCCTTCCCCATCCCCCCCTCTTCCTCCTCCTCTTCCTTTCTTTTTCTCCCTTCAGGTACTCGCGATAGGTTGACAACCTCCCCCCACCTCTTCTTTGAGGCAGCCCTCAAGTATTGCAAGGCTGCTCTCATGTCAATCCTAGTCCTTCCTTTCATTAAATCCCTCTGTCTCATTTCAGGACCATGGGATTCCAGTCCCGACTACACCATCTACCCCTTGGAGTATGGACGAAAACCTTATGCATATCAGGTGAGGGGTAGGGGGAACACTTCATGGTTTGGGACCCCACTTTTAACCTACTCATGGGAGAGTTAGCTGCCATTAGACTTTCCCAGCTGAGAATGGGTTTTTCCCCTTATGTGAATGACTCAATTAACTGTTGCTCTTTCTTCTTCTTCTTCTTCTTCTTCTTCTTCTTCTTCTTCTTCTTCTTCTTCCTCTTCTTCCTCTTCTTTCTTCTTCCTCTTCTCCTTCCTGCTTGGATCATCGTCCTCTGAAGCTATGAAGGTGGTATTTTGGAGAACCCTAAGGTAAGAGGACCATGGGTGGCTTGGAGAAATATCTGAGGGTCTTCTCCAGTACCATCATATTCCCTATCCCAGGGTTACCTTAACCATGGTTTAATAAATAAAGCCCAGTGGGTCAGTCTGGCATCATGCAAAAAGGCGAACCAGATGTTGACTTTGGTGTGAGACTAACCCAACCAAAAACAACAATATTAATGAAGATAAATCAACAATTTAAGGTGGGTTAATGCAACATCGTGGTGTCAAAAGTCACCTTGCTAATCACCAACCAAGGCAGAGCATCAAGATCGCGAGAAGTGATGATACCACTTTATACAGGTGGTCCTCAACTTTCGACCACAATTAGCCCCAAAATATGTGACATTCGTTAAATGAGTTTTTCTCCTATGATCTTTCTTGCCATAGTCATTAAACAAATCACCGCAGTTGTTAAAATTAGTAACATGGTTTTAAAGTGAATCTTGACTTGACTTGTCCGAAGATCAGTGCAATCAGGCGGTAGGGAAAGCTAGTAGGATGCTTGGCTGCATAGCTAGAGGCATAACAAGCAGGAAGAGGGAGATTGTGATCCCTTTATATAGAGCGCTGATGAGACCACATTTGGAATCATACTGTGTCCAGTTCTGGAGACCTCACCTACAAAAAGAGATTGACAAAATTGAACAGGTCCAAAGACGGGCTACAAGAATGGTGGAAGATCTTAAGCATCAAACGTATCAGGAAAGACTTCATGAACTCAATCTGTATAGTCTGGAGGACAGAAGGAAAAGGGGGGACATGATTGAAACATTTAAATATGTTAAAGGGTTAAATAAGGTCCAGGAGGGAAGTGTTTTTAATAGGAAAGTGAACCCAAGAACAAGGGGACACAATCTGAAGTTAATTGGGGGAAAGATCAAAAGCAACATGAGAAAATATTATTTTACTGAAAGAGTAGTAGATCCTTGGAACAAACTTCCAGCAGATGTGGTAGATAAATCCACAGTAACTGAATTTAAACAGGCCTGGGATAAACATATATCCATCCTGAGATAAAATACAGAAAATAGTATAAGGGCAGACTAGATGGACCAGGAGGTCTTTTTCTGCCGTCAGTCTTCTATGTTTCTATGATCCCAGAAGGATATTTTATGACTGCCCAGGATGCTACAACCGCCATAAATGTGATTTTGTTTATTGATTGATTGATTGATTGAACTTATATGCTGCCTTTCTCCAAAGACTCAAGGTGGCTCACAACATATATAAAAACAATTCTAAGCCCAGTTATAAAACTGATCAAAAAACCCCTCAAATTATAAAATCATACAAGAGTTTAAGAAACTTCTTCAGATGTTGCAAGGAACAGCTGGCATTCAAGCCAACTTTGGGCCAAAATTAGATATATCGAAGTAGTATTTAAGATTTGAGCGATGGAAAATCCACTCCCGTGCTCAACAATTATTATCCTGGTAGATCTGGGGTCCAAAGAAGGTAGACTTCCAAAACTCAGAGCCAACTTAGTAGAATGAATGATTGTCCACCTTGTGAATGCTGGATTGGCTCCGTCGCTTCAATGCAGAACCTGGGTTCCTTTGGTAACCCCAGGGCAGTTGGTTGTGTGAAGAAGGCCTTCATGTTTTCTTGGGCAGAATGGAAGATGGTGGCCCTCTCCGTTTCTCACTAGGTGCCGACTGGTTGACGTCTTAATGGGAAAGATGGATTGCGTTGCCTGCTGTTTGTTGTCTGTCTTCTTCTACTTCATGCTCCGGTTGAGCCAGGAGAGCTACTTAAACCATCCATCAACGGCTAATTAGACCATCAGGCACCGAGGTTGGGGGTAGGCAGGGGCAGGAGAAGCGAATTCGAGAAAGCTTTTCCTCCTGTTGCGTCTCTTGGTGTCTTCCTGGGAGAATTTGAAGGGCCCAAAAGTCAACCATGGAGGTTCTGGGAGACGTTGGTCTTCTAGGTTGGGGTCACACTCATTCAATTGACTTTGATGGTGCCTCAATTCGGATCCTCTCTCTGGCTTCCAACTGAGCTGACTTCTTTACCCCAAGCTTGCACCGTTTGGTCTCCGAGAAGATGATAAGGCTGGGGTGTTGGTGGAGGAGAAGTCTTGTCTTGTCCCTGAAGGAGATGCTCTTGACTTGGAAGTTCCCAAGGCAATGATCTTCTTTTCCGTCAGTAAAAGGAATTTGATGATTGGAATAATCAGAGCATGGAGAATATTGTTGGTCCCGGAAGGCTATGTTGACCTGTTGTTTTTCCAGATCCTTCCTCCCTCCCTCTTAACATTTCCCTCCTCTCATCTTTTTCTTCCTCCCTCCCTCCTTTCTTCATTCCTCATTCCATCTCCTCCCTTACTCCTCAATTCCTTCCTTTCTTCCTCCCCCCTCTTCCCATGTTCTTCATTACTTCTCTCAACTTTTTCCTCCCTCCCCCTCTTCTTTACTTCCTCTTCTTCCCATCTCTTCCCTCTCTCCCTTCCTCAATCCCTTCCTTCCTTCATTCCTTCATTCATTTCTCCCTCCCTCCCTCCTCCTTCCTTCCTTCCTCCCCCCCTCCCTATATCTTCCTTCCTTCCTCCCTTTCTTCTTTCATTCCTTCCTTCCTCCCTTCCTTCTTTCATTCCTTCCTTCCTTCCTTCTCTCCCTCCTTCCTCCCTCCCTCCCTCCCTCCCTATATCTTCCTACCTGCCTTCCTTCTTTCCTTCCTTCCTTCCTTCCTTTCATTCCTTCATTCCTTCTTTCCTTCTTCCCTACCTGCCTACCTATATTTTCCTCCCTCCCTATATCTTCCTTCCTTCCTTCCTTCCTTCCTTCTTTCTTTCTTTCTTCCTTTCTTTGCTTGCTTCATTCATTCTTTTCTTCCTTCCTTCTCTCCCTCCTTCCTTCCTTCCCCTTTGAAAAGGCCCTTTCCCCTGGCCATGGGAACCCCCCTGTATTTCTCCCAAGGTGGGAAAAGAGCTTATTGCCTGCACCAGGTCGACTCGTCCCCCCCAGATCTCTCCCGTCTCCCCTCTCCCTGGGTGCCCCCCCCCCACGAGAGCCCTGCCAGTCGAGGGATTTGAAAACAGATGGTTGAGCTATTTTCTGCCTCTGTGAGGCCTGATTGAGGAGCAATGAGGCAGCTAATGTCGAGAAAGACAGAAATTTACTTCCTTTAACTTCATCTGGGCAGCCTGAAAAGACTTCATTCAGTCCCAGCTACAACAATATCAACCTGGATGAATAAACCATTTGCGGCATTGATAGCTGTGCATCATAGTTTAATTCATGGACCATTTACTTCCAATTTCTCTCTCTCCCCCCCACAAACACCCTCGGCCCCTCTTCCCCCCACCCCCTCGTTCCTCTCCCCTTCTTCCATCGCCCTCTTTCAAGACGGTTTTGCAATCTCTCTCCCCTGGGATTAACGGGAGGCATTGATACCCCATTGGAAAACCATTTGGATTCACCTTTCAGGGGGTGGGTGGGCGAGAAAATACCACCCCCACCCTGAATTAGCAACCAAGATTATTTTTATGTTCTGAAAGTTAGTTTAGTGGGCTGCTAGTTGGGGTACCTGTGGACTTACCTGGTTTTTTCCCCTTTTATTAATTTCGAGGGCCACCCAGAATGTAATGCATCACATTTTATTTTCTCCAACGATTATTTATTAAACACAATGAAACCTGCGCACAAGAAAGAAGGATATAAAGCCCTTCATGGCACCGGACCAGAATATCTCAGGGACCGCCTTCTGCTGCACGAATCCCAGCGACCGGTTAGGTCCCACAGAGTTGGCCTTCTCCAGGTCCCGCCAACTAAACAATGTTGTTTGGCGGGACCCAGGGGAAGAGCCTTCTCTGTGGCGGCCCCGACCCTTTGGAACCAACTCCCCCCAGATATCAGAGTTGCCCCCAGCCTCCTTGCCTTTCGTAAGCTCCTTAAAACCCACCTCTGTCGTCAGGCATGGGGGAATTGAGACTTTCCCTCCCCCTAGGCTTATAAAATTTATGCATGGTATGTTAGTATGTATAATTGGTTTCTAAATTGGGGTTTTAAATTAACTTAAATATTAGATTTGTTTACATTGTATTATTATTGCTGTGAGCTGCCTCGAGTCTGCGGAGAGGGGCGGCATACAAATCTGATTAATAAATAAATAAATAGATAGATAGATAGATAGATAGATAGATAGATAGATAAATAAATGTTTCTTCTACACTCTATTTTTCCATGTCATCTCCATCCCGTTCTTTCACCTTCCTCCAGCCAGACACAAAGAAGAAGAAATACATTTATATCTATAAATTTATCAGATGTCGTAAATAATGTCCACTTATCTGTTGACCCGATTACTCTACAGCTTTTAAGATCTTTACTATCAGTATAGATGAAAGTTTTGAGTTTCTAAACTTGAGTTAGAGTTTAAATTTTGTCCTTTTGAAGTTGTTCATCCTTTTATCAATGATTCATAATTATAAGTTCGTGGGATAGTAGTTTGGGCGAAGGGTAAGAGGAGTTGTATTTCTTTGTCATACTCAGTAAGTAACGCATAGTCACTAAACTTACTTATTTAACCATTCATTAAAATGGGGCAAACACTGAACAAGGACTTGCCTTCATTCCTGAATCCGAGAGCAGGAGATGCAAAATTTGCAAACCCGTGGTCCGGATTTTCAAATTTGGCATCACCTGCTCCAATTACATTTAGGAATGGAAGTGGACGCCCCCTTCCTCCTTTTTCCGTGGGTTTTGAGGAGGGGTCCCTGCATTTGGTGCGCTGTTAACAACAGAAGCAGCTCTAAGAGACAGTGGTGCCTTTTTTTTTTTTTCCTTTTCCTTTTACGTGAAAGATATAGTTAAGGAGAAAGGAAAAAAAAAAGGAATTGAGAAAGGTAAAAAAAAAAAATCTAATCTCTTGTGGTTTTTCATGAGGTCGCGTAACCTGCCGTCTCTAATTTTCTGAGTGGGTGAATCTTATCTCTGGGATTTGTACCTTGGCGTCTTTTTTTGTATAGATTCAACTCGGCGTAGCTAATGCCTTTCGAGGTTGGATTCCTATGGAAATCAGTGGGCAAAAAAAATCATTTAGCAACAGGCCAGGTTCATAAACCGTGGTTCACCCGGGCCCACCGTTGACTGAATAGACAAAGGTTAAGCCAGCAATCGTGGTTTGCGAGCCGCTGCTCCAATGGCATTAGGGTGCTTCGTGGACGGAGCCATGATGCAGTTGGACGTGTTGTAGTTTTGCATTTCATGGGACGTAGAATCATAGTGTTGGAAGGGGCCTTGAAGGTCTTCTAGTCCAACCCCTTTCTCAGGGCTTCACATAGAAACCTAGAAGATTGACAGCAGAAAAAGACCTCCTGGTCCATCTAGTCTGCCCTGATACTATTTCCTGTATTTTATCTTAGGATGGATCTATGTTTATCCCAGGCATGTTTACATTCAGTTCCTGTGGATCCTTCCTTCCTTCCTTCCTTCCTTCCTTCCCTCCCTCCCTCCCTCCCTCCCTCCCTCCTTCCTTCCTTCCTCCCTCCCTCCCTCCCTTCCTCATTCATAGAAACCTAGAAGATTGACAGCAGAGAAAGACCTCAAGATCCATCTAGTCTGCCCTTATACTATTTCCTGTCTTTTATCTTAGGATGGATCTATGTTTATCCCAGGCAGGTTTCAATTCAGTCCCTGTGGATTGACCAACCACGTCTGCTGGGAGTTTATTCCAAGCATCTACTACTCTATCAGTAAAATAATATTTTCTCACATTGCTTCTGATCTTTCCCCCAACTGACCACAGATTGTGCCCCCTTGTTCTTAACTTTTGTATTAAAAACACTTCCCTCCTGAACCTTATTTAACCCTTTAACATATTTAAATGTTTCGATCATCATCGCATCATCACATGATCACAAATGATTGTCCGATTGTTTCCTGAAGGCCTTTAATGATGCAATTCCAGGAAGGAAGCTGTTCCATTTGTTTAATGAAAAGGAGGAACAGGGGAGACATGATAGCAGTCTTCCAATATCTCAGAGGTTGCCACAAAGAAGAGGGAGTCCAGCTATTCTCCAAAGCACCTGAGGGCAGAACAAGAAGCAATGGGTGGAAACTAAACAAGGAGAGAAGCAATTTGGAACTAAGGAGAAATTTCCTGACAGTGAGAATAGTTAACCAGTGGAACTGCCTGCCTCCAGAAGTTGTGAATGCTCCAACATTAGAAGTGTTTAAGAAGATGCTGGATAACCTTTTGTCTGAAGTGGAGTAGGGTCTCCTGCCTAAGCAGGGGGTTGGACTAGATGACCTCCAAGGTCCCTTCTAACTCTGTCATTCGTCGCTAGGATTGTGATACAACTTGCATCAACCATGTTGTGATGCAAGGAGAAATTGGAAGCAAATGCTCCCCTCCACTTAGCTAATCTCAGATTTCCGTGACCCGTCTTGTCTGCTGTTTTGGGGGTAAAAGACCAGGTGTTGGAACGGGGGGGGGGGCTTTTGGTTAACGGCCGATACGTTGCACCCTCTCATCCCGGTTGAGGGAAATTGATCCTCGCGGTTTAAATAATTAAGTGGCTGTCCCACCGTTGGGTTCTCCTTGCGTTCTCCCATCTGCTCTTGGGGTCTGTTGGGTGAGATAAATGCTTGAGTTGGACACCAGCCAGCCTTCTAAGGAGGGTCTTCTTCGGTGATGTCAGTGGATGGTCATTGGAGAGGGAAGAACATTAGATGTTGGCTCCTTCTTGCGTTGAAAGTGTTGCTCTAAGAAGGTCCATCCTCCATCTTTTTTTTCCCATAGAAGCCACTCCATAGTTGTTTCTGATGTAGCAATGATGTCTTCCTTCCTTCCTTCCTTCCTTCCTTCCTTCCTTCCTTCCTTCCTTCCTGTCCTCCCTCCCTCCTTCCTTCCTGTCCTCCCTCCCTCCCTCCTTCCTGTCCTTCCTTCCTTCCTTCCCTCCTTCCTTCCTTCCTGTCCTCCCTCCCTCCTTCCTTCCTGTCCTTCCTTCCTTCCTCTCTCCTTCCTTCCTGTCCTTCCTTCTTCCTTTCCTCCATCACTGGGAGTAAGATCTGTGCTGCAAAGTCTCTTGGGTGATCCCTTCCTTTCCTTCCTCCTTCCCCTTTCCCTTTCCTAGTTGTTTTCTTACTCCTTCTTTCTTTTCTTCTTTTGCCCCTTTCTTCTCCTTCCTTCCCTCCCCTTCCTCCTTCCTTAAGCATATTTCCTTCCTTCCTTCCCTCCTTCCTTCCTTTAGCATATTATCCCCTTCCTTCCTCCCTTCCTCCCTATAGCATATTATCTCCTTCCTTCCTTCCTTCCGTCCTCCCTCCCCCTCCCTCTCTCCCTCCCTTCCTCCCTATAGCATATTATCTCCTTCCTTCCTTCTTTCCTTCCTGCAGCATATTATCCCCTTCCTTCCTTCTTCCCTTCCTCCCTATAGCATATTATCCCCTTCCTTCCTTCCTCCCTTCCACCCTATAGCATATTATCTCCTTCCTTCCTTCTTTCCTTCCTACAGCATATTATCCCCTTCCTTCCTTCTTCCCTTCCTCCCTATAGCATATTATCTCCTTCCTTCCTTCCGTCCTCCCTCCCCCTCCCTCTCTCCCTCCCTTCCTCCCTATAGCATATTATCCCCTTCCTTCCTTCCTTCCTTCCTTCCTCCCTTCCTCCCTTTAGCATATTATCTCCTTCCTTCCTTCTTTCCTTCCTACAGCATATTATCCCCTTCCTTCCTTCTTCCCTTCCTCCCTATAGCATATTATCTCCTTCCTTCCTTCCTTCCATCCATCCTCCCTCCCCCTCCCTCTCTCCCTCCCTTCCTCCCTATAGCATATTATCTCCTTCCTTCCTTCTTTCCTTCCTACAGCATATTATCCCCTTCCTTCCTCCCTCCCTTCCTCCCTATAGCATATTATCTCCTTCCTTCCTTCCTTCCTTCCTTCCTTCCTTCCTTCCTTCCTTCCTTCCTTCCTTCCTTCCTGGTGGTGGTGGTGAGAGTGAAGCCAATATATTTATACATAAAGATTGATGCGTTTTCAAAATGAGCATTCTTCTTCTCCTCCTCCTTATTCTTCTATTTTGCCCCCCCCTCGCTCTCCGGGTGTATTAACCTCAGAGACCCAGCCGGGGAAAACAAGAGTTTCCAAGATCGCCCGCTGGGGTCAAGAACAATCATTAGCTTTTCGGTCAAGGCAGAATGAACCCCCATCTCCCTCCCTCCCTCTCTCTTCTTTGCCACCTTGCAAAAAAATAAATAAACAATAATAATGCAGAGGAGTGGGGGGGGGGAACCACTTTTTCCCTCTCCCCCTCCCACCCCACTCCTGGTTCTGACTTCCAGAGCTATCTGTCTCCAGCTGTGGGGGGCGTTGGAGAAGCCGATGAGATCAAGTTGAAGGGAAAATAAATGGACTGATTTTGCACTAGCCTTTTGTTCCCGGATTCTTTCGCAGGGGTTTTTTTTCCCCCAAAGGAGACAAAACACGCACTTTTCTTCCATTTTTTTTAAAAAAAATAATAATATTCTCAGCTCGGCTCACATTTAAAAGCCGTTCAAGAGGGAAAGCAACAATTCAAAGTGTTGGTCATCACCTATAAAGCCCTTCATGGCATGGGACCAGAATATCTCCGGGACCGCCTTCTGCCGCACGAATCCCAGCGACCGGTTAGGTCCCACAGAGTTGACCTTCTCCAGGTCCCGTCGACTAAACAATGTTGTTTGGCGGGACCCAGGGAAAGAGCCTTCTCTGTGGTGGCCCTGACCCTCTGGAATCAACTCCCCCTGGAGGTTAGGACTGCCCCCACCCTCCTTGTCTTTTGCAAACTCCTCAAAACCCACCTCTGTCGTCAGGCATGGGGGAATTGATTCCCCTGGGCCGTTCCCATTTTATGTATGGTTTGTATGAGATGTATGATTGTTTTTTATATTAAGGGTTTTAAATTGTTTTTAACTATTGGATTTGTACTGTTTTGCTGTTGTGAGCCGCTCCGAGTCTTCGGAGAGGGGCGGCATACAAATCTAATAAATAATAATAATAGTAATAATAATAATAATAATAATAGTAATAATAGCAATAATAATAATATGGGTATCGGAGGCGGGGGAGTTTAGTTTGGAAAGGGTGTAAAAGAAAAGCATGGGGTCGAGCCTCCAGAGGCTAAGGCAATCTATCCGGATAACGCTGGTTGCTTTGCAGGTCGTTCCAGCCTTAGTGACCTGTTCTGTCGGGCTCTCTGGTAGACTCCTCCTAAAAATTCACAGGTAAAAATTTCAGACACACACATGTTTGAAAATTCAAAACAATGTTCTTTATAATGAAAATTCACTTAAACCAAGCCCTCTTTTGGGATAGCAAAGAGCACTCGTCTCCAAACAAACTGGTAATTTGTACAAGTCCCTTATCAGTTCTGTGATACTTAGCTGGCAGCTGTGAGGCAATTCACAGTCCTTCTTCTTTCACAAAGTGACACACACTTGGCTCTGGTTGAGTTTCAAAGCGGGGAAAAAGCAGCACACAAAAAGTCAAAGTCAGTAAAGCAGTCACAAAACACAATGATCAGATAATCCTCCACAATGGCCAAACCCACAGGCTGCTCTTTATAGCAGCCTCACTAATGACTGTGGGTGTGGGAGAGACATCCACATGCTGCAGGCCTGTTTTGCCCCCGGTGGAATCTGCTGATGAAGGCTCCTCTGACCAAGAAGACATGAGTGACAGGGAGGAGGAGAGTGGGGCAGACAGCTCAGAAGGAGATCAGTTATCTAGCTCCTCCTTGGATTCAGAACAAGAGTTAATGATACAGCCACGCATGCGGAGAGCGATGCATAGGCAGCAACAACTGAGAGATTATTATAAAAGAAAATGAGGCCACCTGTGGTTGGGTGGGGCTGTGGTCATTAGTGAAGCTGCTATAAAGAGCAGCCTGTGGGTTTGGCCATTATGGAGGATTATCTGATCGTTGTGTTTCGTGCCTGCTTTACTGACTTTGACCTTTTGTGTGCCGATTTTTCCCCACTTTGAAACTGAACCAGGGCAAAGTGTGTTTCACTTTGTGAAAGAAGGACTTTGAATTGCCTCACAGCTGCAAGCTAACTATCACAGAACTGATCAGGGACTTGTAAAAATTACCAGTTTGTTTGGAGACCAGTGCTCTTTGCTATCCCAAAAGAGGGCTTGGTTTAAGTGAATTTTCATTATAAAGAACATTGCTTTGAATTTTCAAACGTGTGTGTGTCTGAAATTTGTACCTGTGAATTTTTGGGGGGATTCTACCAGAGAGCCCGACAGAACAAAATATTTGACATTTTTGGCATAGGACCCTCTCATAATACCAAGCACACACAAAAAAAATTCTGGTGTATATTCTACTGTTATATTTCTTATTGGTTGCAACCAGTTACTCAATTTTTCCCCAATATTTTTTCATCTCATGTTTTTCTTTCATTTCCCTCTTTTAGAATCACCCTCCTTCCTCTATCTACAAAAAGACCAAAGACCCAGCCACAGCTCCAGATTCTCCCGATGTCTTAGAGATTGAATTCAAGAAAGGTAAGAAGATTGACCTCTTTACCTTATTTATTTATTTATTTCCAATATAAATTGAAAGTTAAAGAGAATAAAAACATGTAGTAGTAAATATCAGGGAAAGGATAGAAGAAAAGATATGAGAATAGAATACGTCAATGAAGAGTAGAGGAAAGGATATATGAAAGGGAGAAAAGATATATGAGATAAAGGAGAGACAATTGGACAGGGGATGGAAGGCACCCTGGTGCACTTATGTACGCCCCTTACTGACCTCTAAGGAACCTGGTGAGGTCAATCGTGGATCGTCTAAGGGAGAAATGTTGGGGGTTGACACTATTGAGTAATGAGTTCCACGCTTCGACAACTCGATTGCTAAAGTCATATTTTTTACAGTCAAATTTGGAGCAGTTGATATTAAGTTTGAACCTGTTGCGTGCTCTTGTGTTATTGCGGTTGAAGCTGAAGTAGTCATTGACAGACAGGACGTTGCAGCCTATGATCTTGTGGGCAATACTTAGATCATGTTTAAGGCGTCGTAGTTCTAAGCTTTCAAGACCCAGGATTGTAAGTCTAGTTTCGTAGGGTCTTCTGTTTCGAGTGGTGGAGTGAAGGGCTCTTCTGGTGAAGTATTGTTGGACATTTTGGAGGCTGTTGATGTCCAAAATGCGGTGTGGGTTCCAGACAGATGAGTTGTATTCGAGGATGGGTCTTAGAAACCTAGAAGATTGACGGCAGAATAAGACCTCATGGTCCATCTAGTCTGCCCTTATACTATTTCCTACATTTTATCTTAGGATGGATCAATGTTTATCCCAGGCAGGTTTAAATTCAGTGACTGTGGAGTTACCAACCACATCTGCTGGGAGTTTGTTCCAAGCATCTACTCCTCTTTCAGTCAAATAATATTTTCTCATGTTCTTCTGATCTTTCCCCCAACTCACCTCAGATTGTGCCTCCTTGTTCTTGGGTTCACTTTCCTGTTGGACCTTATTTAACCCTTATTCCACGCAACATCCCAATCTCAACCTTTCCTTGGCTGCCTTCAAAACCCACCTGTCCATGTCCAAGAATGTTTGCTCAATAAAGTCGGCAAAATGAATGAATTTAGGGGGGGGGCGAAAGGCAACCCACCCCAGGTTAAGATAACGATTTTTAAATTGCTCTTTTAAATATTGCTTTGCATTTGCCGTAAGCCGTCCAGAGCCCTTGAGGAGCTGAGCAGCATATAAATTAGATGAATAAATAAATACAATAAATAAACTCAAGAAGCTTTGTTGAATAATCGCCGGTGGGTATTTAGAGAATCAAAGACACGTTACTTGCTCGGCACGCGATGAACCTAGCAGGGCTAAATTATTTTAACTTTTCTTCCTTTCTGGTTGCGTGTCCGTTTAGCACGCAAAACAAACCAAGGTTTGGCCACCTTTTAGGATGCAAGCTCAAAGGATGAGTTCATTCAATCTTGGGTTTAAGGAGCTTGTATCACCCCAAACTCTTTCCTCCCACTTTTCTCTCTCTCTCTTTCTCTCTTTAGCCTGCGCTTCCATTCGGACTCCACCTCTCAGTTCATTTATTTGAAGTCCTAATTTAATTATGAACTCTTCTCAAAGGGATAAGCAGCTTTGGCAAACAATGCCCCGTTCTCCGCTGCCGGCCCGGTGTCAAATGGCCCCAGGAAAGCTGGCAATTCCACCCAAGACAAGCAGATGAGCTAAGGAGGGTCATCCCCCTCCCTCTCTTCCATCCAAATGAGATTTAAGGCTCATTAAGGGGGGAGAAACACTTCTATTTAATTGTCATTTGCAACCAAATTGATAAACTCTCTCGCACGCCTGCGAGAGTTTCCACCCCCCTGCCTCCCTCCCTCCTTCCTTCCCTTCATTGCAAAGTTTCCCCTTCATTGCAAAATTTAATTTATTTTTTTTAAAATTGCAAAGTTACATTTATTTTTTTTAAAATTGCAGTTACATTTATTTTTTTTAAATTGCAAAGTTAAATTTATATTTTTTAAATTGCAAAGTTTCACCTTTTTTGCATTCTTTGCAAAGTTAAATTTATTTATTTTTAAATTGCAGTTTCCCCTTCTTTGCATTCTTTGCAAAGTTAAATTTATTTATTTTTAAATTGCAGTTTCCCCTTCTTTGCATTCTTTGCAAAGTTAAATTTATTTATTTTTAAATTGCAGTTTCCCCTTCTTTGCATTCTTTGCAAAGTTAATTTTTTAAATAAAAGATTACAAAGTTTTCCCTTCTTTGCATTTTTTCAACATTAAATTATTATTTTTTTTAAAAAAATTGCAAAGTTTTCCCTCCTTTGCAAAGTTAAATTTATATTAAAATATATATCCTGGGTTTCTGGGTTTTGAAGTGGAGGGTCAGGGAGGGGTGTGTGCGTATATATATATATATTTTCCACCTCCCCTCCAGACGCAGCGGGATTTGTCATGAGGACTAGAAAAGCGGCTATTGAGGGCCGATTAGCCCCCAAAGTAAAGCCTTCTATGGAAATCAGGAGGGCAGATGGAAGACAGATTAGCCAGCAAAAAGGGCTGCCTTGCCTTCGGGTTTTGTGGGGGTCTTTTCCAACCCCCCCCCCCCCAGCTGCCCTACCAAGGGATCTATCTATGCCTTGTTTCCGCCTTACATTTATTGCTCATTTCATCCTGCTTGGAGAAGGGAGGGTTGGGTGGGCGGGGGGCGTGGGGGCTGTGTCTTTCTCTTTTCCCCATTTGGAGGGGGGGTTGTTGCACCCCTCTTTTCCACCCCCCACCCCACTTGTCACCCAAAAGAGAAAGGTGTGATAATTAATTCATGGAGCCCATCCTTCATCCCCAAGTTTAGAATGGGGCCCTATTCATCCATCCTGGCAGGCGGATAACTAAGAACATAGATAGGATTTGTCCCGCCGAGCCATTACAGGGGCTGTGGGTGGCAAGGGGGGAGGAGGAGGAGAAGGGGGAAGGGGGGTCCCTCTCTCACCCCCCCCCCTTTCAGCCGGTCCAGGGCCCCCTCTCGACTGGTGGAACAGAAGGTGCCCCGTCTCCAAACAATTGTCAAGCATGAAATTTAATTAGTCGGAGACTTTGCTACTTGTTTCCATCTCTCTTTCCCCCCCCCCACTCCTTAAAATAAAATAAAATAAAATAAAGGCAGCAATGGGATGGGGGAGGAGGGCTGGTGGGAGATGGGAGTGGGATGGGGGGGGAATTGATGTGTTTGATTCCCCCCAACTGTCTTTTCGCTGATTTATGGAACTTTTGTAATGTACAAGGGTCTGTCTCTCTTTTCCTTCTCTTTCTCTCTCTCTCTCTCTCTGTCTCTCCCTCTTTTTCTCTCACTTTCACACTCTTTTCCTTCTCTTTTTCTTTCATTCCCTCTCCCTCTTTCTCTCTCTCACTCTCAGTCTCTTTCTTTCTTTCTCTTTCTTTCTCTCTCTCTGTCTGTCTCCGTCTCTCCCTCTTTCTGTCTCTCTTGCTCTTTTTCTCTCTCTCAGTCTGCCTCTCTTTCTCTCTCTCTGTCTTTCCCTCTTTCTTTCTTTCTCTCTCTCTCTCTCTTTCTCTCTCTCTCGGTCTCTCTCCCTCTTTCTCTCTCTCTCTCTTTCCCTCTCTCTCACTCTATCTCTTTTTCTTTCCCTCTCTGTCTGTCACTCCCTTTTCTTTCTCTCTCTCTATGTTTCTCTCTGTCTTTCCCTCTTTCTTTCTTTCTTTCTCTCTATTTCTTTTTCTTTCTCTCTCTTGATCTCTCTCCTTCTCCCTCTCTCCCTCTCTCATTCTATCTCTTTTTCTTTCTCTCTCTTGCTCTTTCCCTCTCTCCGTCTCTGTCTTTCCCTCTTTCTCTTTCTCTCACTCTCTTTCTCTCTCTCTCTGTCTCTTTTTTCTCTCTCTGCGTTTCTCTCTTCCTCTCTTTCCCCCTGCTTCTCCCCCCCTCTTTTTCTCTCCCCCCCCCAGCTCTCTCCTGTGTACCCCTCACATCTATTTAAATGTCTTTGGAGCAAAGCCGCTTAGCCACACTTTTGTGAGAAGTTATCTGGAGTCCATATCTGTCATGTCTATTTAACAGCTTCGGAAGGAGGTTTTCAAGAGGCTCTTTTGACGTTAATAAGCAGATTCCAGGCCTGGGTTCTCGGCCTTACAGGCACCACCCAAAAAGGAGTGAAATGTGCCCCTCGCTGGGCCAGACCCCTGCCTACCCCCACTTTGGGGCTATGCTAAAGTTAGTTTTCCAAGAGATTATGGGTGCTCTCTGAGCTTTGCAGGCGTTTCATTACCCAACTAGGCAACAGCATCAGTGCTAGAAGGGAATAGGATTTTTAGAGAGGAGGAGGAGGAAGAGGAGGGGCTGTGGCGCCCTTAGTGCATTCTGGGCTTGGGTGTTTTCTTGCATTTTATGACCCAACTTCTATACTGCTGCATAGAGCACCAGTGAGTCCACATTTGGAATACTGTGTTCAGTTATTATTATTTATTAATTCAATTTTTATGCCGCCCTTCTCCTTAGACTCGGGGCAGCTTACAACATGTTAGCAATAGCACTTTTTTTGAACAGAGCCAGCCTACTGGTCAATGACTACTTCAGCTTCAACTGCAACAACACAAGAGCACGCAACAGATTCAAACTTAATACGAACCGCTCCAAACTTGACGGTAAAAAATATGATTTCAGCAATCGAGTTATCGAAGCATGGAACTCATTACCGGACTCAATTGTGTCAACCCCTAACCCCCAACATTTCTCCCTTAGACTCTCCACAATTGACCTCTCCAGGTTCCTAAGAGGCCAGTAAGGGGCGTCCATAAGTGCACTGGTGTGCCTTTTGTCCCCTGTCCAATTGTCTTTCCTTTCTTTCACCTATCATATATATTCTCTTCCTTTCATATATCCTCTCCTCTAAGTTCACTTTTACCCTTATATATATTATCACATGTCTATTTTTCTTCCTATGTATTTGTGTATTGGACAAATGAATAAATAAAATAAATAATATTGCCCCAAGAATCCGGGTCCTCATTTGACCCACCTCGGAAGGATGGAAGGCTGAGTCAACCTTGAGCCGGTGATGAGATTTGAACTGCTGACCTACAGATCTACAGTCAGCTTCAGTGGCCTGCAGTACTGCACTCTACCTGCTGTGCCACCCTGGCTCTCTGGAGTTCTGGAGACCTCACCTCCAAAAGGACCTCACCCCTGGAAGTGGTGTTGGAAGAAAACATCAGCGGGAAAAATCGTATATTAGAAAAGGAGGCCTGTTTTAAATAGGATTTCCGGTTCTCTTCCCAATCGGATTCCAAATGATCTTCCCAATTATTTTTTTTACAGTAGATTATCAATTTTTTTTACAATCATATTATCAAAAACAAAAATGGTCGAAAGACTTAAGCATAAAACGTACCAGGAAAGACTTCGTGAACTCCATCTGTAGAGTCTGGAGGACAGAAGGGAAAAGGGGGGACATGATTGAAACATTTAAATATATCAAAGGGTTAAATAAGGTTCAGGAAAGAAATATTTTTAATAGGAAAGTGAACACAAGAACAAGGGGGCACAGTCTGAGGTTAGTTGGGGGGAAAGATCAGAAGCAACATGAGAAAATATTATTTGACTGAAAGAGGAGTAGATGCTTGGAACAAACTCCCAGCAGACGTGGTTGGTCAATCCGCAATCACTGAATTGAAACCTGCCTGGGATAAAAATATGTCCATCCTAAGATAAAATACAGGAAACAGTACAAGGGCAGACTAGATGGACCAGGAGGTCTTTTTCTGCCATCAATATTTATTTATTTATTTATTTAGTCCAATACACAATCAGGGTTTTAGTGGGTATATATCTATATACACATAGTAAAATACATGATGAAGGTTATAGAGGAGATACTCATAGTAAAATATATCTAAGAAAGAAAAGAAGATATAGGAATAGAACATATCAATGGAAGAATAGAAGAAGAAATATAGGAATAGAAGAAAGGTATAGGAGATATAGGAGAGCAATAGGACAGGGGACGGAAGGCACTCGAGTGCACTTGTACTCGCCCCTTACTGACCTCTTAGGAATCTGGAGAGGTCAACCGTAGATAATCTAAGGGTAAAGTGTTGGGGGGGTTGGGGATGACACTATGGAGTAATGAGTTCCACGCTTCGATAACTCGGTTACTGAAGTCATATTGTAGGTTTCTATATTGCCATGTAACTTGGTAGTATCATCAGTGCTAGAAGAGTGTTGGGTTTGATTTCTGTTTACATAGGAAGCAAATCACCATGTAACTGTATGGGCCCTATGTGGTAGGGCAGTGTTTCCCAACCTTGGCAACTTGAAGACATCTGGACTTCAACTCCCAGAATTCCCCAGCCAGCTTTTGCTGGCTGGGGAATTCTGGGAGTTGAAGTCCAAATATCTTCAGAGCACCAAGGATCCCAGAATAATCTACATTTCCCCCCCTTCCTTTCCTGGCAGGTGTGCCCGTGAAAGTCACAAATATGAAGGATGGGGAAGTTCACCAGATGTCCCTGGAGCTCTTCATTTACCTGAATGAAATCGCGTAAGGATTCCTCCCCCCCCCAAAAAAAATCCGAGCAATATTTACCTAGAATGATTGACAGCATAAGACAAACATATGAAGAACGGTTGCAGGAACTGGGTAAATGTCTAGTTTAATGAAAAAAAGGACCAGGGGAGACAGGATAGCAGCCTTCTAATATCTCTCAGGGGTTGCCCCAAAGAAGAGGGAGTCAAGCTATTTTCCAAAGCACCTGAGGGTAGAACAAGGAGCAATGGGTGGAAACTAAACAAGGAGAGAAGCAACTTAGAACTAAGGAGAAATGTTCCTGACAGTTGAGAACAATTAATCCGTGGAACAGCTTGCCACCAGAAGTTGTGAATGCTCCAATACTTGATTGATTTTTTTAAAAATTGGATTTGTATGCCGCCCCTCTCCGTAGACTCGGGGCGGCTAACAACAGTAGTAAACAGCATATGACAATCCAATATAAACAGTTAAAAACCCCTATTGTAAAACCAACATACATACAAACATACCATGCATAAAATTGTAAATGCCTATTGGGAAAGAGTATCTCAGTTCCCCCATGCCTGGCGGCAGAGGTGGGTTTTAAGAAGCTTACGAAAGGCAAGGAGGGTGGGGGCAATTCTAATCTCTGGGGGAAGTTGGTTCCAGAGGGTCGGGGCCGCCGCAGAGAAGGCTCTTCCCCTGGGTCCCGCCAAGCGACATTGTTTAGTTGACGGGACCCGGAGAAGACCCACTCTGTGGGACCTAACTGGTCGCTGGGATTCGTGCAGCAGAAGGCGGTCCCTGAGATACTGGAAGTTTTTAAGAAGATGTTAGACAACCATCTGTCTGAAGTAGTGGAGGGTTTCCTGCCTAAGCAGGGGGTTGGACTAGAAGACCTCACAGGTCCCAATTTTGTTATTCTATTCATCCTTTGAGCTTCGGCTCGTGTATGTTGCTCCCTTATTGTGCAGTTCCAAAAAATACTAATAACCAACATGTCTTGTTTACTTTTCCCCTTCAGTGGCAAGCATGGAGTCGGGCGTATCGACATTGTGGAGAATCGGTTTATTGGGATGAAGTCAAGAGGTAATTGTTTTCTTTGATGGACATTTCCAGTGGCTGTAATGCACACTCTATATAGCAAGAGTCTCCAAACTTGGCAACTTTAAGACTTGTGGACTTCAATTCCCAGAATTCTTTCTGGGAGGCTGGCTGGGGAATTCTGGGAGTTGAAGTCCACAAGTCTTAAAATTTATCAAGCTTGGAGGTAACACCCCCTCCCAAATCTATAACTTCATCAATCAATCTTTTGTTCCGGTTGTGTAGGACACATTAACTCTAGATTAACCGTGTAGTTTGGGTTAATACAACATCCTAACCCAGAGTGGCTTTCATAGTCTGTGGTTCATGGGAACGTTAACCAACCAATACATTCTTTGGCTTGCAAAACAAGTTGTCTTTAAATTTGATGGCTGATATTCAAAACTGGACCACGGACGTGCACAAGATCAATGGAATAGAATAGAACAGAACAGAACGGAATAGAATATTAGAAAGAGTAGAGTAGAGGTGGAGGTGGAGGTGGAGTGGAATAGAATAGAATAGATATTGGAAAGAATCGAATAGAATTCTTTATTACCCAAGTTGATTGAACGCACAAGGAATTTGTCTTTGGTGCAGATGCTCTCAGTGTACATAAAAGAAAACGATTGTCATAGGGGTCAAATAAGCAATGAAGAAACAATCAATATTAATAAAAATCTTAAGGATACAAGCAACAAGTGACAGTCATACAGTCATCAGTGAGAGGAAATGGGTGATGGGAACCATGAGAAGATTAATAGTAATAATGATGCAGCCTTAGCGACTAAATTGACAGTGTGGAGGGAATTATTTGTTTAGCAGAGTGATGGCGTTCGGGGAAAATTATTCTTGTGTCTAGTTGTCTTGGTGTGCAGCGCTCTGTAGCATCGTTTTGAAGGTAGGAGTTGAAACAGTTTATGTCCAGGATGCGAGGGGTCAGTCAATATATTCACAGCCCTCTTTTTGACTCGTGCAGTCTACAGGTCCTCCATGGAAGGCAGGTTTATCTCTGGGTGGAATATCTCCATGGAAGTTAAGAGGAGCCCTTACCAACGATCAAATTTTAAGTAGCCCTCATTGTCTGGAGCGGAATGTGCATAGTTCCTCCATCCCCAGTCCACCTCTTTCTCTCTCTCACTTCAATCTTTCCTAGCAGCAATTACAGCCCGATTGAAATATACTGAGCTTTGCCTCCTTGTGACACCACTGTTCCTTCTTCTTCTTTTTATTACTATAAACACAGAGAAACGCAGTTGACACGCCAAGTGGCAGAGTGACACTTTTGAAAAGATCTCTTGTCTCTTGCATAGTAACACAAGAAGGCCTGCTACCCTTCCCTTCTTTCTCTGGGCTGTGATTTGCACTTCGCCTGTCAGGGGAGAAGGGAGTTTATATATATATATAACTCCAAAATATTACTTTGGCTTCCAAACTGCCATCTTTTCAGCGTTGGGTTTCCTGTCAACCGATCGAGCAAAAATGGTTGAGAGAGAGAGAGAGAGAAAGAGGGAGGAAGATGGGAAAAGAGGTGCCCTGTATTTTCATTTATTTTTTCCTGAGTAAAATTACTGGTAGGGGGCGAGGGAGGGAGTTGGAGATGCGTAAAGGAGAGGGGGGGAAATGAAGTAAGGCTTAGACATCAGTTCGATGCTAAAACACCTGCTTTTTTTATCAGCCTAAATTAACTTTAACATCACTAGAGGAAGAGAAAGAAAGAGATGGAGATGATGGAGATAGATAGATAATAGGATAGATAGATAGATAGATAGATAGATAATATATAGATAGAGATGGATAGAAAGAGAGAGAGAGAGATGGAAAGAGAGAGAGGTAGAGGAGAGAGAAAGAGATGGATGGATAGATAGATAGATAGATAGAAAGATGGAGAGAGAGAGAGATGGAGAGAGAGAGAGAGGTAGAAGAGAGAGAGAGAGATGGATAGATAGATAGAGAGAGAGAGAGAGAGATGGATAGATAGAGATGGAGAAAGAGAGAGAGAGATGGAGAGAGAGAGGTAGAGGAGAGAGATGGATAGATAGATAGATAGAAATAGATAGATAGATAGAAATAGATAGATAGATAGATAGATAGAGAGAGAGAGAGAGATGAATGGAGAGAGATAGATAGATAGAAAGAGATAGATAGATAGATAGATAGATAGATAGATAGATAGATAGATAGATAAAGGGGTAGTGAGGTAGAGAGGGGAGGGGAGGGAGAGAGAGATGGATGGAGAGATAGGGAGAGAGATGAATAGACAGATAGATAAAGGGGTAGTGAGGTAGAGAGGGGAGGGGAGGGAGAGAGAGATGGATGGAGAGATAGGGAGAGAGATGAATAGATAGATAGATAGATAGATAGATAGATAGATAGATAGATAGATAGACAGACAGACAGATAGACAGACAGACAGACAGACAGACAGAGAGATAGATGGTAATAACAATAATTATTATTATTATGGGTTCACTTTCCTATTAAAAACACTTCCCTCCTGAACCTTATTTAACCCTTTAACATACTTAAATGTTTCGATCATGTCCCCCTTTTTCCCTTCTGCCCTCCAGACTCTACAGATGGAGTTCATGAAGTCTTTCCTGATCAGTTTTGTGCTTAAGACCTTCCACCATTTTTCTAACCCGTCTTTGGACCCCTTCAATTTGATCCATCTCTTTTTATAGGCGAGGTCTCCAGAACCGGGCACAGTATTATTCCCAATGGGGTCTCACCAGCGCTCTGTACAGCGGGATCACCATCTTCTCAGCCTTTTCTTGTTTGTTGGAAGAGTTAAGGGGAGTGCGGAGGGGGAGTTGGAGTGGTTGGGGGGAGGGAGGGAGGAAGGAAGAGAAGGACGAGGAGGGGGTTTCTTTCTTTCCCTCCGAGACCCCCATGATTCTGCCCTGCGTTGGTTGTTTAATTATAGGTTTTCAGGCCCAGATTGGTGGGGCGACCATCGGTGGGAAAATCGCCTTCCCCAACCCTGTCATTTCGCCTAGTCGGAGCGTTTCTTCCCAAAGAGGAATCTAGAAATTTTCTCGGCGAGGTGCGGAGTGGACTGTCTCGGCCACAGCAGGGTTGTAATGACAGACGCGTTTCATAGCAAGCTGAGACTGAATAGAGCCAGAGACGGCGCGCCCGTCTTGTCAACTGGATCATTATTTTGTGTCATTTCGTGACAGTTTTAGGCCTCACTCTTTCTTCTTTCTGGTTTTCTCTCTCTCTCTCTCTCTCTCCCCTCTCTGCCTTTCTCTTCCTCCTCCTCCTCCCACCTTGCTCTCCTCCGCGGATGAAACGGCTAGGTATCTACGAGACGCCGGCGGGAACTATCCTCCACGCTGCCCATTTGGACCTCGAGGCCTTCACCACTGACCGCGAAGTCCGAAACGTCAAGCAAGGACTGGCCACCAAGTTTGCCAAGCTGGTGTACAACGGTACGTGACGACTTCAGGGTCGGGCCCACAACTGACCCCGACAAGTCCGGGCAATCCTCCCAATGGTTCCATTGTAGTAACCGTTCGAAGTTTATTCATTTATTTTATTTTATTTATTCATTTTGTCCAATACACAGATACATAGGAAGAAAAATAGACATGTAGTAATATATATATAAGGGTAAAAGGGAACTTAGAGGAGAGGACATCTGAAAGGAAGAAAATATATATGATAAGTGAGAGAAAGGAAAGACAATTGGACAGGGGACGAAAGGCACACCAGTGCACTTAGGTACGCCCCTTACTGGCCTCTTAGGAACCTGGAGAGGTCAATCGTGGAGAGTCTAAGGGAGAAATGTTGGGGGTTAGGGGTTGACACTATTGAGTCCTATTGAGTCACTATTGAAGTTACGATGGCATGGTGAAAAGTAACCGTTTTTGCATGCCAATGGCCGTTGTAGCCTCCCACCCAAATTGCGATGCTTGGCAACCGACTCATATAGTGGTACCTCTACTTAAGAACTTAATTCGTTCCGTGACCAGGTTCTAAAGTAGAAAAGTTTGTAAGAAGAAGCAATTTTTCCCATAGGAATCAATGTGAAAGCAAATAATGCGTGCAAACCCCGTAGGAAAGAAATAAAAGCTTGGAATTTGGGTGGGAGGAGGAGGAGGAGGACAGTCGCTGCCGAAGGAAGAAGGGGAGAGGAATCAAACAAATCCAAAATTTTAAGGCTTTAAAAAAAAAAAGAGGGACTCTGAGGTGTCGAGGAAGAGCATGCGCCTCCCATACACCAAAAGGCTCCTCTGGCAGCCCAGAAAAGCCCGAGATGGCTGAGATTAAAGGGGGAATGGCATGAAACTGGCAGGGCCTTCGTACCACTCTCAAATTTCCTGGGAAATTTTTCCAGGCTCGGGTTCTTAAGTAGAAAATGGTTCTTAAGAAGAGGCAAAAAAAAATCTTGAACACCTGGTTCTTATCTAGAAAACTTCTTAAGTAGAGGCGTTCTTAAGTAGAGGTACCACTGCATTTATTTTTATTTTGGGGGGCTAAAAGTCTTTTTTTATTATTTTTCTCCACTTTTAAACAGAGCAACATCATATACCAGTGATGGCGAACCTTTTTTTCCTTAAAGGTGGCTTACAACATGTTAGCAATAGCCCTTTTTTAAAAACAGAGCCAGCCTATTGCCCCCACAATCTGGGTCCTCATTTGACCCACCTCGGACAGATGGAAGGCTGAGTCAACCTTGAGCCGGGGCTGAGATTTGAACCGCTGACCTGCAGATATAGCAGTCAGCTTTAGTGGCCTGCAGTACTGCACTCTTGGCTCATGACTTTATAAGTTCAGGAACGCTAGACTTGCACTAAACTAGACTCCCAGGAATTTCATGGACAGGTTTATGGACTTTCCTTGATGGCAATACAGATGCTAGTTTGCCCTGGTTGTCTTCTTTGGAGTTCTCAATATGGAGCTGAATTGCCAGCTGAGCTGTAGGGCATTTGCAGAAGATACAAGCCGTTGGATTGGAGCCACATCTGGATGTATGTTGGCTTCAGAGGAGTGGAGGAGGTTTTAATCATGTGACAGTGTTTTGTTTCTTCCACAACGTTGCTAGGAAAATTGATCTGAGTTTGATGGTAGATCTCAGTTGAACTGGGCTGGGCTGTATTTTCGGCAGCTCTCCAGGGTGCTGAAATTGTATTTTTCACCAACATTTCGCACTCCTTAAAGTCAGAATTGGCTTCTTAGGCATAATTTTTCCCTCACTTGAAAGTTATTTCCATGCCTGCTTTAATTCCTTACAGATTCTGGACTTTTAAGTAACACAATCTCTCTCTCCCACACACACACACACACAAACACACACACACACAGGCCCAACACACTTCAAGGAACAATAAAAGCATGCGTAACCCTTGCACAAAAGTTTATCTACTTTGAAAAAAGAAGCCTAAATGATTTTACCTTCAGAAAACATATGGGGGGGGTCTGTTTTAATAGTTTTAATATTAAATCATATTAAGACTAATATTTTCATAGTTAAGGAACTATTCGAGGTTGGAGGAGGAGGAAAAAAGACAAAGGAACAAAAATGAGGTGCTCTTTGAGGTTCGTAGTTTTCTGGCAGAGGTTTCATTACCCTCCTCCTCCTCCTTCTTCTTCCTCCTCCTCCTCTTCTTCTCCTCCTCCTCCTTCTTCTCCTTCTCCTTCTTCTATTTCTTCTTCCTCTTCCTCTTATGCTTCTCCTCCTCCTCTTCCTTTTTCCTTCTTCTTCTTCTTCCTCTTCTCCTCCTCCTCCTCCTTCTCCTTCTCTGTCTTCTTCCTCCTCCTCCTCCTCCTCCACCTTCTTCCTCTTATCCTCCTCCTCCTCCTCCTCCTCATTTTTCCTTCTTCTTCTTCTTCTTCTTCTTCTTCTTCTTCTTCTTCTTCTTTCTCTTCCTCTTATTCTACCTCTTCCTCTTCTCCTCCTCCTCTCCCTGCAAACCCCACTCCATTCTAGCACTGATGATGTTACCTTGTTGGGTTACGAAATGTCTGCAAGAAAACAGTCCAACTTAGAAAGCACAAAGGACCACTCATTTCAACCCTGAGCTACAAACATTATCCTAGCTAGCTAGCTAGATAAATAGGTAGATAGGAAGGAAGGGAAAGAAAGAAAGCTAAAAGGAGGAAGGAAGGAAGGAAGGAAGGAAGGAAGGAAGGAAGGGAGAGAGAGAGAGAGAGAGAAAGAAAGAAAGAAAGAAAGAAAGAAAGGCACACCTTGAATTAACTTTTCCAACACACTGTCTAGTGCCAAGCTCTGGAAATACGTTGGAGGGGAGAATTCACAAATCAGATTGTCTCCTTTAAGTGGCTTAAGCACCCACTCCTCCCATTTGGGGGCCAGTGCGTAGCTTGTAATTATCTACTCTTATGTTTCTTGCCGACAGGAATTTGCTATGTGGAGTCAGCCCCACACTGGGGCAGTGTGCAATTTATCTTGGGCTGGAGTAACGGTTGTGTTGAAGGCAAGGCAAGAAAATGGTTAGCTGAAAATCCCAGCTTGCGTTTTTAAATACAAAGTGCCAAAGAGGTTGTTACCCCTGGCATTTTCAAGCAGGTGTTTGGTCAGCAGGGTGAACCATTCCTGGCTTGTGGCCAGTTTTGGAAACTGGGGAAAAAAAATAAAGAGAGAGAAGGAGAACAAAAACTGGAAGTGGTGTTGGAAGAAAACATAGAAACATAGAAGACTGACAGCAGAAAAAGACCTCCTGGTCCATCTAGTCTGCCCTTGTACTATTTCCTGTATTTTATCTTAGGATGGATATATGTTTATCCCAGGCAGGTTTATATTCAGTGACTGGATTGACCAACCACGCCTGCTGGAAGTTTCTTCCAAGCATCTACTCTTAAGTCAAATAATATGTTCTCACATTCTCAGCGGGAAAGATCTTATTGCACAGATATTAGAAAAGGAGGCCTGTTTTAAGTAGGATTTCGCATTCTCTTCCCAATCGGATCCCAAATGATCTTTCCAATTATTATTTTTTACAGTATATTATCAATTACAATCCTATTATCAAAAACAAAAATGGTGGAAGGTCTTAAGCATAAAACGTATCAGGAAAGACTTAATGAACTCCATCTGTCTAGTCTGGAGGACAGAAGGAAAAGGGGGGACATGATCGAAACATTTCAATAAGTTAAAGGGTTAAATAAAGTTCAGGAGGGAAGTGTTTTTAATAGGAAAGTGAACCCAAGAACAAGGGGGCAAAATCTGAAGTTAGTTGGGGGAAAGATCAGAAGCAACATGAGAAAATATTGTTTTACTGAAAGAGTAGTAGATCCTTGGAACAAACTTCCAGCAGATGTGGTTGGTAAATCCACAGGAACTGAATTGAAACTGCCTTAAAGGAAAGGAGAACCTGGGGGCTGACTCATGTGTGTCTCCTGGATTGAACTTTTATTTTTATTATCTTCCTCCTGCTGCTCAAGTCAGGCCACCGAGCAAGCCGAGTGCCCCTCTGATTTGGAAAGAATATCTCAGGAAAGGCCTCTTCCTTAAAGACGGTTTCATCCAAACCAGGCAAAATCCCAAATTGCGCAAAGCAAGACGCCAAATAACGAAAGCCAAATAACAATATTGCCGATGACAGACTGTAGCACTCAGCGGAGGGGGGCCTGCTGGAGACAAAGTTTTTGTATCCCTCTCTTCCTTAAACACCTAATTTTTGTAACTAGTCTCTGGATTTTAAGGTAATTAGCAGCTGTCATTTCCCTCGTACCCCTGCAAGGACTTTTCTCCAACCTGCGGTGGGGAAGGTAGTTTCCCTGCTTTTGTTCAGGTTTAAGCCAGGTGTGGCCACCCGCTTCTCCGATCTGAGGTTGTTGTTGCAAAGCAGGGAGGGTTGTTGGGGGACGGATGGACAAAGGAAGGAAGAAAGAGAAAGAGAGAGAGAAGAAGAAGAAGAAGAAAAGAAGAAGAAAAAGAAAAAGAAGATGAAGAAGAAGAAGAAGAAGAAAGAAGAAGAAGAAGAAGAAGAAGAAGAAGAAGGAGACGGAGAAGAAGAAGAAGAAAAGGGAGAAGGAGAAGAAGAAGAAGAAGGAGAAGAAGAAGAAGAAGAAGAAGGAAGGAAAGAGAGAGAGAGGAAGGAAGGAAGGAAAGAGAGAGAGAGAAAGAAAGAACGAAAGAAAGAAAGAGGCCTCTCGATTGGCTAACTTTTTCAAAAGGTGTAGTTTGTTAGGAATCTTTGCCCTCACAGAAAGACAAATGGAAAGAGGAAAGGGAGGAGGGAGGGAGGGAGGGAGGAAGGAAGGAAGGGGGAAAGATTAAAAGGAGAGAGGAAGAGAGAAGAGGGAGGGAAAAAGCAAGGAATGAAGGGAGAGAGAAGTGGAAGGGAGGAAGGGAAAGAAACAGATAAGAGGGAAGGAAGGAGGGAGGAACAAAGGAAAAAATAAAAGGGACGGAGGGAAGGAAAAGGAGGGAGATAGGAGAAAAGGAGAAAGGAATTGGTGGAAGGGAAGGAGGGTGGATAGATGGATCAGGAAGGAAGGAAAGAGGGAAGGAAAGAAGGAAGGGAAAAAAATGAAAAGAAACATCTGATTGTTCTTCATAACATATAATTACAGTCTTCCTCCCTCTTAGGTGATACCCAAGCATCATCTTCATCCCCTCTTTCTTCATTTTCAGATCCACCAGCCACAATTTCAGATCTCTCTTCTTTCAGCAAAAAGTCCTCACAAGGCTTCCAGTTGGCTTTTCAGATATGTGTGTTCGTGTGTGTGTGTGTTTTCTTCACACCAAGCATGTCAGTTTTGCCATTTCTGCAAATTTGACGTTTTCTCCACTCCACCCCTCCACGGTGGCTCTTTCATTATTCTTCCATCACGGGGCATATAATCACCACCTGCAAAAACCAGTCTAGCTATAGCAGGAGTTGGACCCTCTTGGCTAGAGCGGCCACTTCTAAGAGGGCAAATAGTAAATGAAGGCGAAGATCTCTCAGCTTGAGTAGATCTCAACTGCTCCTTAACAAATGGGTCATTGGGCAATTCCAAAACAGCCATTTGTGAACATCTCCATAAATATTGGAGGGAGCCAAGGCAGAGTCTACCTCTTTTTTGAATTAAAGCAGAAAACAACTTCTATTTTTGTGGCAATTTTATTTTATTTTTTTTGCTAGAGCATGCAAAATGTCCCAAATGAACCCAGCATCAACGAGAAAATAGACAGAATTACAGATTCAAATGTTGAAGAGTCAAGATAAAGAAATGGAAGACTTTGGAATAACCCCATCAAAACAGTCTTTCGTTTTCCATCCCTGCGAAGGCAAATTTCATCTTCTGAAGTCCCAATTAAGAGAAATAGTAATATTATTATAGCACTAGCAATTAGACTTACATAGCGTTTCATAGCGCTTTTTCCAACCCTCTGTAAGTGATTGACAGAATGACCCTCTTTCCGCCAACAACCTGGGTCCTCATTTGATCCACCTCGGAAGGATGGAAGGCTGAGCCCTTTCATGACCACCTCTGATGGCTTTCTCGCATGGAATGTGATGCCTTCAAAACTTGGTGCATCCGCTTAAGTTTTTGTGTCTGCAAAAAAAAACCAACCCATCATAGAAGTCGAAGCTTCTTAGTGACAGCTTCCACAAGATGCTTTCAAGATTCCTAACGGGTCCTCGCCCCCACCCCAAAGATTGGAAGATCCCTTCCCTACAAGAAACAATGAAGTCATTGGCTTATCTGTCCCCCCCAGATCTCCCAAGAACAACTGTGTCCAGTTCTGGAGACCTCACCTACAAAAAGATATGGATAAAATTGAACGGGTCCAAAGATGGGCTACAAAAATGGTGGAAGGTCTTAAGCATAAAACTGACCAGAAAAGACTTCATGAACTTCATCTGTGGAGTCTGGAGGACCGAAGGGATAGGGGGGACGTGATCGAAACATTTAAATATGTGAAAGGGTTAAAGAAGGTTCAGGAAGGAAGTGTTTTTAATAGGAAAGTGAACCCAAGAACAAGGGAGCACAATCTGAGGTTAGTTGGGGGAAAGATCAGAAGCAACGTGAGGAAATGTTATTTGACTGAAAGAGTAGTAGATGCTTGGAACAAATGTCCAGCAGACGTGGTTGGTAAATCCACAGGAACTGAATGTAAACATGCCTGGGATAAACATAGATCCATAGAAACATAGAAGATTGATGGCAGAAAAATACCTCCTGGTCCATCTAGTCTGGCCTTATACTATTTCCTGTATTTTATCTTAGGATGGATCTATGTTTATCCCAGGCAGGTTTAAATTCAGTGACTGTGGCTTTACCAACCACATCTGCTGGAAGTTTCTTCCAAGCATCTACTCCTCTTTCAGTCAAATAATATTTTCTCATGTGGCTTCTGATCTTTCCCCCAACTCACCTCAGATTGTGCCCCCTTGTTCTTGCTTTCAATTCCCTATTAAAAACACTTAAACCCTCTTGAACCTTATTTAACCCTTTCACATATTTAATATCCATCCTAAGATCAAATATCGGGGTGGCACAGCAGGTAGAGTGCTGTACTGCAGGCCACTGAAGCTGACTATAGATCTGTAGGTCAGCGGTTCAAATCTCATCACCGGCTCAAGGTTGACTCAACCTTCCATCCTTCCGAGGTGGGTAAAGTGAGGACCCGGATAGTGGGGGAAATAGCCTAGCTCTGTTAAAAAGTGCTATTGCTAACATGTTGTAAGCCGCCCTGAGTCTAAGGAGAAGAGCGGCATAAAAATCAAAGAAAGAAAGAAAGAAAGAAAGAAAGAAAGAAAGAAAGAAAGAAAAGTGTAAAAGGGCAGACTAGATGGACCACAAGGTCTTTTTCTGCCGTCAATCTTCTATGTTTCTATGTTTCTAACAAGAATGAAATTGGATGATCCGCCTCATAGGGTATTTGACCTCCGTTGGCTTCTCACAGCCGAAGCCACAAAGCTTGGCCTCTGTGGTCCAGCGAAAATTGAGATGGGTGTGTGTGTGCTTCCTTGAATGGGGGCAAAGTTACTTGAGAAGTGAGAGGGAGAGGAGACGCCCCACCATATGGGCAGAGATGTCCCCGCGTGATAGAGACTCCATGGCTGCTTTGGGGGAAACAGAAAAGAGGGAGCCACTGTTTCTATTTGAGCGTCTTAATTACGGGTTGGGGGGAAAGAATGGGGAGGGAGGGTCCCCTGTGTGCTTCTACCTCTCCTTTGAAGGGTCTCCTTTGAAAGGGCTGATTTCTCCCCCACCACCGACCTCGGCTTCCCCTTCTTCCTCCTGGGGGAATTGGAAATGGTCGCCCTCTTCTGCCGTCGCATTGTGTCCACTTTTGATAATCCAGGTGAGGTAGACCTGGAGGGCCTTCTTCGCTCTTTTAGCCATCTGCCCCAAGACGTAACTCCTAGCGTTTCATATGGTCTCCTCCAGATGGCCCTTGGTCATGTTACAGGTATAAAACCAGGGTTTCCACGAAAAGAAGACCCTGTCTTATATTTTTGTGAACCCTGAAATAAGTGCTGGGCCTTATTGACATGCACTCCAAAGCCTGATTGGGCTTATTATCAGGGGAGGTCTTATTTTGGGGAGGAAACAGGGTGGATGGATGGATGGATGGATGGAGAGAGAGAGAGAGAGCAACAGAGATAGATAGATAGATAGATAGATAGATAGATAGATAGATAGAATAGGTGTCAGATAGAAAGAATAGATAATGATAGATAGATAGATAGATAGATAGATAGATAGATAGATAGATGGAATAGATGTCAGATAGATGGAATAGATGTCACATAGAGAGAATAGATAATGATAGATAGATAGATAGATAGATAGATAGATAGATAGATAGATAGATAGATGGAATAGATGTCACATAGATGGAATAGATGTCACATAGAGAGAATAGATAATGATAGATAGATAGATAGATAGATAGATAGATAGATAGATGGAATAGATGTCAGATAGAGAGAATAGATAATGATAGATAGATAGATAGATAGATAGATAGATAGATAGATAGATAGATAGATGGAATAGATGTCAGATAGATGGAATAGATGTCACATAGAGAGAATAGATAATGATAGATAGATAGATAGATAGATAGATAGATAGATAGATAGATGGAATAGATCTCAGATAGAGAGAATAGATAATGATAGATAGATAGATAGATAGATAGATAGATAGATAGATAGATAGATGGAATAGATGTCAGATAGAGAGAATAGATAATGATAGTTAGTTGATAGATAGATAGATAGATAGATAGATAGATAGATAGATAGATAGATAGATGGAATAGATGTCAGATAGATGGAATAGATGTCAGATAGAGAGAATAGATAATGATAGATAGATAGATAGATAGATAGATAGATAGATAGATAGATAGATAGAATAGGTGTCAGATAGCGAGAATAGATAATGATAGTTAGATAGATAGATAGATAGATAGATAGATAGATAGATAGATAGATAGAGATGGGGAGAGAGAGGGAGAGAGATGATAGACAGACAGACAGACAGACAGATGACTCCTGTAACACTGTATCTGTGGAAAGTTCCAATATGGGGTTTTATTTATTTATTTATTCAATTTTTATGCCGCCCTTCTCCTTAAACTCAGGGCGGCTTACAACATGTTAGCAATAGCACTTTTTAAAAACAGAGCCAGCCTATGGCCCCCACAATCCAGGTCCTCATTTTACCCACCTCGGAAGGATGGAAGGCTGAGTCAACCTTGAGCCGGTGGTGAGATTTGAACTGCTGACCTTCAGATCTACAGTCAGCTTCAGTGGCCTGCAGTACAGCACTCTACCTGCTGCGCCACCCCGGCTCCCTGGAGTCCTACAGCTAATGAACCATAAGCTCCTGCTCAGAGTAATCTCTGTCTTTATTTATAGGCTTCTGGTTTAGCCCCGAGGGCGAATTCATCCGCCGTTGCATTGACCATTCCCAAGACCTGGTGGAGGGCAAAGTCCAGCTCTCCGTCTTGAAGGGTAACGTCTACATTTTGGGAAGGGAGTCCCACCAATCCCTCTACAATGAGGAACTTGTAAGGTAAGCCCCTTAAGTGCGATGCCCAGACCGATAAAGCTCCTGGACAACCTCGTGGCAACAGGCCATCTGCAGGAGATGAACTGGAGGGCGGTGTTAAATGTGTCATTAGTTTGGAATCCTGGCGCAGCCGCAAGAAAGAGCCCAGCCCGCCTTGAATTCCATTGGCCCTCGTCTCGTGCCAGTGTAGCTTTGACCTTGAGTTGAATACATATCTTTGTTGCTCTTCTCTGCACTCTTTCTAGAGTCTCGGCATCTTTTTTATATTATGGAATATTGTTTCCACCCTAAAGTGAACTTGCTGAGTTGCTGGGAATTTCGCCACTCGGTTCCTTCCATGTTCAACAAATCTTGTTGAAGAAAAAAAATCTGCAAAGAATCCGATGGTGTAAAGAGCCATTTTCACGTTTGAGCCAACCTGGGAAGCAAACCTGGGCTGCAAAATAAAACTTCACCCCAACCCAATTGAGCAGCAACTATTCCCCCCACCCCATAGTTCCCTCTAAGCTGAGCAGTGAGCAATCGCTCACTTAAAAATCATCATCAACTCAGAGTTTTCCAAACCTGCCCAGAAGCCGAGAGGGAAAGAGTGAGAGGGAAGGAGGGAGAGAGGAAGAGAGGAAGAGAGGAAGAGAGAGAAACAGATAGAAAAAAGAGAGGAAGGAAAAGAGAAAGAAAAAGAATGGGAGTAAGGAAGAGAGAAAGAAAATCAAAATCTAGTTTGAAACTAGCTCAACTATTTAAGTGGCATTTTGATATTGATAGAGTTGCCCTATTATGAGCTCACTGTTATAGACACACAGTACAGTATTTTATTTTGAAATTCTCTGGGGCAAAACAGGGTGGGTTTTTTGTTTGTTTGTTTATTAATTATTTCTGTGCTGCCCAGTCCCGAAGGGACTGCCGCTCAGACAATATACTTTTCCGCCCACCCACCCACCCACCCAAAAAAATTAGAGGGAACACTGCCCCGCCCCACCCTTAATTACACCGCACACAACTTAAGAGTAGCCTTTTAAGACTATCCAAGAATCCCTGTTGAATTGGACCACTGCATGTGAAAGAGATCTCCGTGATATAAATCTATGTTGAACGATGAAATATATTTTTAAAAAAATTTGTCCTGAGTTTTCTCTGGTTAAAAATCCCCTGAGATTTAAAAAAAAACTCTAAAATTTTCGCTTTGACGTTATTTATTCTTAACTTCAGTTTTTTGTTCTGTTTTTTAAGAGGCATGAAAAACCCCACACACAATTAAGCAAAGGTCTTGTTTAAAAGTGAAAAGTGTTTTTGCATCATTAAGCTTTCAGCCTTCACATATATATATATATATATTGCTGTCTGCTTCTTTCTTACTTCTGTCTCTCCGTTTCCCCTTTTCAATCCTTCCAAGTGCTTTATAAGCCATAAATATACCCAAATCAGTTTAGATCAGTCAGAGTAAATGTCAAATTATGCCTCTCTCCTCTGGATCTTACTTTCCTCCCCCTTCAAATCAGCAGTTTCTAATAATTCCCATCTCAACCTTTCATTATCGTTTGCATTCTCACGCGGCGAAATTAAATGAATAACGTTAAAAAGAGGGAGGGAGGGAGAGAGAGAGCGCGCGGGGTGGGGAGAAGGAAGAAAACAGTGGCAGAGGAAAAAGGGGGGAGAGAGAGAGAGAGAAAGGAAAAAAAACACAGGGATATTTATCCTCACTGTGGCGTTTGCCATTTTTCTTTTCATCCCGATTTCTACATCGCTGCGTTGAAAAGCATTTGAGTGACGGCATCACGGGAACTGGAGCGGCTGCCCCGAGAGATGTAACGCGGGGGAAAATGTCTCCGCACAGTGGGTAGAAAGTAACATAATTACAGAGCAGGTCACTACCACTTCGATGAGCAAAAATAAAAGCTCGGAGGTTTTTCTATAGCCCTTCGGGGGAGGTAGAGTCATTGTCTCTCTCTCTCTCTCTCTCTTTAATTCCCCCCCCTCTCCCCGTTAAAAAAAAAACAAAAAATGAGGGTTGCGGTTTTTGCAGAAAACGAAGAAGTTTCCGTTTTTATTTTGAACCGACTTTCTTTCCCGACGAGAAGCGAATCCGGTTCCCACCCGGCGATGTGCGGTTGAAGTAGCGTGCGGGCTCTCTGTGGCATGCGTAATGCCAGCCCCCACAACTCCTTCTTTACAACTTCTTGTTCTGGAGGCCTCTCTGCTGAACTGAGTCTGAACTGGGGAGAGTGGGCTGTGGGGAGGGCACTTCTGAATGTTGCAGGACGGGGGTTTATTCGGCCGTCTCCCCCCCATTTGCAAACTGCAACTCACCGTCTCCTGGTGATTGGCCCCAAGTCGCCCAGCTAGCTTTCATGCCTAACATGGGACTAGAACTCACCATCTCCTGGTGATTGGCCCCAAGTCGCCCAGCTAGCTTTCATGCCTAACATGGGACTAGAACTCACCATCTCCTGGTGATTGGCCCCAAGTCGCCCAGCTAGCTTTCATGCCTAACATGGGACTAGAACTCTCCATCTCCTGGTGATTGGACCAAAGTCGCCCAGCTAGCTTTCATGCCTAACATGGGACTAGAACTCTCCATCTCCTGGTGATTGGACCAAAGTCGCCCAGCCATCTTTCATGCCTAACATGGGACTAGAACTCACCATCTCCTGGTGATTGGACCAAAGTCGCCCAGCTAGCTTTCATGCCTAACATGGGACTAGAACTCTCCATCTCCTGGTGATTGGCCCAAAGTCGCCCAGCTAGCTTTCATGCCTAACATGGGACTAGAACTCTCCATCTCCTGGTGATTGGCCCCAAGTCACCCAGCCTGCTTTTTTTTAATTAAGGGGGAACTAGAACTCACCATCTCCTGGTGATTGGCTCAAAGTCACCCAGCTGGTTTTCGTGCCTAAGGTGGGACTAGAACTCCCAGTCTCCTGGTGATTGGGCCAAAGTCACCCAGCTGGTTTTCATTTCTAAGGCAGGACTAGAACTCCCAGTCTCCTGGTGATTGACCCAAAATCACCCAGCCAACATTTATGCCTAAGGCAGGACTAGAACTCACCAACTCTTGGTGATTATCCCAAAGTCACCGAGCTGGCTTTTCTGCCCAAGACAGTACTAGAATTCACAGTCTCCTGGTGATTGGCCCAAAGTCACCCAGCTGCCTTTTATGACTAAGATGGGACTGGAATGCATTGTCTCCTGACAAATGGTCCAAAATTACTCAACTGACTTGAGCAGGGGATTGGACTAGAAGACCTCTGAGATCCCTGCCAACTCTCTCATTCTTTTCCAAGGGCCCAACATTAGAGACCACCAAACTGGTTAGAACAGGGGTTAGGCAAAGTTGGCTCTTCTATGACACATGGACTTCAATTCCCATAATTCCTGAGCTAACGTGATTGGCTCAGGAATTCTGGGAGTTGAAGTCCACAAGTCATAGAAGAGCCAACGTTGCCTACCCCTGGGTTAGAAGGTGAACATCTGCTACAGCAGTGTTTCCCAACCTTGGCAACTTGAAGATATCTGGACTTCAACTCCCAGAATTCCCCAGCAAGCATTCACTGGCTGGGGAATTCTGGCAGTTGAAGTCCAAATATCTTCAAGAGTTGCCAAGGTTGGGAAACCCTGTGCTACAGCATAGAGCCAAGAGTCGAAGACAATCTCCCTTGAGCCAACTCAACCCAACAGGCGTCTGGTCCTTTGAAAAAACAGGGGAGAATTTAACCCTGTGGGGTGGGGGATGGTTGAGAGAGAAATAGGAGGAAGAAGAAAAGGAAGAGAGACCTTGGGCTCACGGGAACATTATACGGCCTGTTTTTATTGCCCCGTAATTAATGGGCCAGCGCTTTGCGGGAACAAAAGGCTCTTTCTGAGGCGAACATTTTTCAAGTCAAAGGTTGTCGAAAGTCATCACTTTTAAATTAGGTGATTGTGTGCTGGGAGTGGATTCTACACGGGTGAAGGTTGAGAGAGCCTTTGATGGTTGGGAAACAAAACTGGCTTTGTCGAAGAATATACCGGCCCTTTCTTGGGAGGGAGATGTTTACAAAACCCTAATAATAATAATAATAATAATAATAATAATAATAATAATAATAATAATAATAAAAATAATAACAACAGCAACAACAATAACAACAACAACAGAGTTGGAGGGGACCTTGGAGGTCTTCTAGTCCAACCCCCTGCTTAGGCAGGAAACCCTGCACTACTTCCAACAGATGATTATTTAACCTCTTCTTAAAAACCTCCAGTGTTGGAGCAGTCACAACTTCTGGAGGCAAGCAGTTCCACTGGTTAATTGTTCTAACTGTCGGGAATTTTCTCCTTAGTTCTAATTGCTTCTCTCCTTGATTAGTTTCCACCCGTTGCTTCTTAATTCTTCCTCAATTCTTCTCTTCGTTAGACAAACCTAGTTCCATCATATGATTTAGCCTCTGGGTTCTTTATTATCGTTGTTGCTGTTCTCTGCACTCTTTCTAAGATCTTAGCATCTTTTTTCCATCATGCAAACTGGAACTAGAAACACAATTTCAAGTGTGGCCTCACCAGTGCCTGGTCCTACCTGTGGTTGAAATTATCCCTCTTCTGATGCAACCCAAGATTGTTGGTTCAGAATAACAATATATATATAGAGAGAAAGAATAACAAAGTTGGAAGGGACCTTGGAGGTCTTCTAGTCCAACCCCCTGCTTAGGCAGGAGACCATGCACTACTTCAGGCAGATGGTTATCCAACATCTGCTTAAAAGCTTCCACTGTTGGGGCATTCACAACTTCTGGAAGCAGCTTCTGTTCCACCGGTTAATTGTTCTAACTATCAGGAAATTTCTCCTTAGTTCTAAGTGGCTTCTCTCCTTGTTTAGTTTCCACCCATTGCTTCTTGTTCTACCCTCGGGTGCTTTGGAGAATAGTTTGACTCCCTCTTCTTTGGGGCAATAACCCCTGAGATATTGGAAGGCTGCTATCCTGTCCCCTCTGGTCCTTCCTTTCATTAAACTCCACTAACTAACCGTTACTCTAGAAATGTATGGTATTTCTGCCTTGGCTTGATATTACATAGAGCAGTGTTTCCCAAACTTGGCAACTTTTTATTTATTTATTTATTTATTGGATTTGTATGCCGCCCCTCTCCACAGACTCGGGGCAGCTAACAACAATGATAAAAAAAACAGCATGTAACAATCCAATTAATAAAACAACTAAAAACCCTTATAGTAAAACCAAACATACACACAAACATACCATGCATAACTTGTAATGGCCTAGGGGGAAAGAATATCTTAACTTGAAGATATTTGGACTTCACCTCCCAGAATTCCCCAGCCAGCATTCGCTGGCTGGGGAATTCTGGGAGTTGAAGTCCAAATATCTTCAAGTTGCCACAGTTGGGAAAAACTGACATAGAGGACTCTCAAATGAAATCTTTCTCTTTTTCTAAATTTGATATTGCGGTTCTAACTTGTCCTTCCTCTTCCCTTTTATTCAGCATGGATGTGCAAGGGAGCTACGAACCCTCGGATGCCACTGGATTCATCAACATCAATTCCCTTAGGTCTGTATTCACCCTAAACACTGGCTCCCGTCTGATCATTAATCGGTGCAATTAATTAATTAATCAATTAATAAGTTGTGGACGCTCCGCCACAGGAAGTTGGCCTTCTCCGGGTCCCGTCGACTAACAATGCCGTTTGGCGGGATCCAGGGGAAGAGCCTTCTCTGTGGCGGCCCCGTCCCTCTGCAATCAACTCCCCCCCGGAGATTTGAATTGCCCCTACCCTTCCCGTCTTCTGCAAGATATTGAAGACCTATCTATGTCGCCAGGCATGGGGGGAATAACTATTTCTCCCCCCCACCACCACCTTTTTTCCTGACTGTAATATATGACATGGCATTGGACCAGAGTACCTCCGGAACTGCCTGCTACCGCACGAATCCCAGCAACCGATAAGGTCCCACAGAGTTGGCCTTCTCCGGGTCCCGTCGACTAAACAATGTCATTTGGCAGGCCCCATGGGGAAGATCCTTATCTGTGGCGGCCCCGGCCCTCTGGAACCAACTCCCCCTGGAGATTAGAATTGCCCCCACCCTTCCTAAACTACTAACTACTAAGAATTGCCCCCACCCTTCCTAAACTACTTAAGACTCACTTATACCGCCAGGCATGGGGGAGTTGAGACACCTTTCCCCCAGGCTTTTTTATACTTTGTTTTATGTTTGGTATGAATGTTGCTGTTTGGTTTTTTAAAATAATGATAGGGTTTTATATGTTTTTAATATTAGATCTTGTTCCACTGTTATATTGATTTTATTGCTGTTGTGAGCTGCCCCCGGTCTTCGGAGAGGCGCGGCATACAAATCTAATAAAAGAAAGTAAAAGAAAAAGATATGAGAATGATATGATTGTGCAGTATGATTGCTTTTAATATCTATGGGTTTTAAATCTCGTTTTTTAACTTTATTGGATTTGTATTCTATGTATTGTATTGTTGTTGTGAGCTGCCCCGAGTCTTCGGAGAGGGGCGGCATACAAATCTAATAAATCTTAAATCTTAATCTTTTCCCCCAAACATATTGTCCAAAATGGCAAAGGCAGGGGGTTGGACTAGAAGACCTCCAAGGTCCCTTCCAACCCTGTTATTATAGAGCCTCGGTGGCGCAGTGGTTAGAGTGCAGTACTGCAAGCTACTTCTGCTGATCATTGGCTGCCTGCAATTTGGCAGTTCGATTCTCACCAGGCTCAAGTTTGGCTCCATCCTTCCAACGTCGGTAAAATGAGGAACTAGATTGTTGGGGCAAGAGGCTGTGTAAACAGCTTAGAGAGGGCTGTAATTTGCTAGCTTTCGATCTGCAAGGCAGGGTTTGCCAACCCAAAGAGAACCTGTCAGTTGCTGAATTCCTAAGAGGAGAAAACTATTTTCTATTTAACACCACTTGCCATCATTCATTCCCCCAGGTCTTTACTTGCCTGTCATCTCTGCCCCCCCCCCTGGCCCACTCCACAAATTGCCCCCCGTAGAAAAATGAAACATTTACATAATGAGTTCTCCCATAACCTGTTAACTTCTTTGTTCTGGATGCTAATGTAGTGGGTTTTACTGTATTCCCTTCCGTTAAATTCCGGATCTTTTGTGGGAGGGAGGGAGGGATGATGGGGATGGGTGGATGGGTGGATGGAGGAATAGCGATTAGAGAAATACAAATGAGAGAGAGATGAATGGATGGATAAGATTACAGAGAAGAAAGATTAAAGAGAGATAGATTAGAGAGAGGGATGGATAGGATAGGATAGGATAGGATAGACAGCATGAGATAGGCAGACGGATGGATGGATGGATGGCTAGATACAAATTGAACAGGTAGAAGATATAGATAGATAGATAGATAGATAGATAGATAGATAGATAGATAGACAGACAGACAGACAGACAGACAGACAGACAGACAGACAGACAGACAGACAGACAGACAGATAGCCATAGAATGGATACATAGATATATTGATTGGTGTATATAAATGAAGAGGCAATAGCCATCACGATCTCCCTGGACATTTAAAATGTATTTAAAACTACTAAAAATTACTAAGCTTTCATCAGTCCCTACTGACTTCATCGGAGTATTAAAATCCCCATTGAAGAAACGCTTGCTTTTATATAATGCTGCTTAATTTAGTCATTATAGAATAGAATAGAATAGAATTTTTATTGGCCAAGTGTGATTGGACACACAAGGAATTTGTCTTGGTGCATATGCTCTCAATGTACATAAAATAAAATATACATTTGTCAAGAATCATGTGATACAACACTTAATGATTGTCATAGGGGTCAAATAAGCAATGAAGAAGCAATATTAATAAAAATCTTAGGATATACGCAACAAGTTATGTGTGTAATGGGCCCACACCCTTCCTTTCTTCCTGCAATTAGCTTTGTATATATTGTATATATACTTGTGTATATATACTGCATATAAAATAGATGAGCTGATAGGTGGATTGACAGTTACATATAAATTGGATGGATAGATAGAAAGATAAATGAATTTATAGATATAGAATAGATGAGAGACCAGAGAGAAAAAGAGAGAGATGGAATTGATATACAGTGTTCATAAAAATATAGGGAACACTGAAACAACACAGTATAACTCCAAGTAAACCAAACTTCTGTGAAATCAAACTGTCCACTTAGGAAGCAACAATGATTGACAATCAATTTCACATGCTATTGTGCAAATGGAATAGTTGTGCAAATGAAATATTCAGTGAGAATATTTCATTCATTCAGATCTAGTGTCCCCTTTATTTTATTTTTTTGAGCAGTATAGAATGGGATAGACCAGTGTTTCCCAACCTTGGCAACTTGAAGATATTTGGATTTCAACTCCCAGTGGCTGGGGAATTCTGGGAGTTGAAGTCCAGATATCTTGAAGTTGCCAAGGTTGGGAAACACTGGGATAGACAAATAGACAGACAGAAAGACAGAATAGAATCTATCTATCTATCTATCTATCTATCTATCTATCTATCTATCTATCTGTCTGTCTATTAGATTTGTATGCTGCCCCTCTCCGAAGACTCGGGGCGGCTCACAACAGTAATAAAAACAATATAGCAGTTGCACAAATCTTATATTAAAAAACATATAAAACCCTATCATTATTTTAAAAAACCAAACAGCACATTCATACCAAACATAAAACAAAGTACAAAAAAAAAGCCTGGGGGAAAGATGTCTCAACTCCCCCATGCCTGGCGGTATGTGAGTCTTGAGTAGTTTACGAAAGACAGGGAGGGTGGGGGCAGTTCTAATCTCTGGGGGGAGTTGGTTCCAGAGTGCCGGGGCCGCCACAAAGAAGGCTCTTCCCCTGGGCCCCGCCAAACGACTTTGTTTAGTCGACGGGACCCAGAGAAGGCCAACTCTGTGGGACCTTATCGGTCGCTGGGATTCGTGTCGTAGAGAATGATAGAGAATGGACGAATAGATGGGTGAACAGATAGATCTAGAATGGATAGATGGACAGACAGGCAGTAAAGGCCGACAGATATAAAACAAGTGTGTGTTTAGCAGCCAGGAGGCAAAGACGAAAACGCAGGAACAAAACCCCTCTTAATAAACCCACCGTGCGTTTATTGTTTCAAGTGCCTTAATTGCCTCAAATCTTCCTGCCATTAATGTAAATTCATAATTGTATTTCTACCCCTTCCTTCTCTCTCTCCCTTCGGTTGACATACAGACTGAAAGAATATCATCGGCTCCTTGACAAGGTCAGCCTGGCTCAGAATTAATGGCAATCCAGAGGCCCAAAAGCCCATTCGGCTAATTTCTTCCTAGCTTTTGTCATCCAGGTCACAATTGGCAATGTTAGCCACCTTCCCCGGCTGTGTTTTGTTATGCCGGGCTGCAGAAAAACAAGCGAGTCTTCCTACAGAAACCGAGACCCGATTATTAAAAATATTTCCGTGATTAAGGGGCGGGCATGAAGGGGGGTGGACAAATAAATGGAAACACTTGACTTTTTGGCATCGTAATGTTTGAACATGTTCAAATCAATCGAAACTTGACATATTTTAATGTTTTTTTAAAAAAAATTCTGTTATTTGATATGTTTTTTTTAAACTACCTTTTTTAAAAACAGAAATTTAAGGAAATTGGTTATAACCTTCTAGAAATGGCCGACCTCTCAGACTTTCGAAGAGGCCAAATTGTTGGTGCTCGAAGGGCAGGCGCTGGTGTCACAGAAAGTGCCCGAATGTTTGGCGTTTCAAGAGGTCATGTCTCAAAAGTCATGGCTGCTTTTGAAAGAGGAGGGAAAAGGTCCTCAGCCAAGCACAGGTCTGGTCAAAAGTTGAAGTGGTCTGAGAGTGACCGTCGGACTCTAAAGCGAATTGTTAGAGCAGATCGCAAGACCGCAGCTCCTAAAATCACTGCAGAGCTCAATAGACACGTACAGAGCCCAGTTTCCACAAAAAACTGTTCAAAGGGAGCTTCACAAATCTGGATTCCACGGAAGAGCTGCAAGGTGTTTCCATTTATTTGTCCACCCCCTGTAAGTGCACTACAGTGCCTTCCGTCCCCTGTCCTATTGCTCTCCTATATCTCCTATACCTTTCTTCTTTCCTATATTTATTCTATTCTTTCATTTATATTTTATTCCTATTTCTTCTCTTCTATTCTTTGTTAGATATATTTTACTATGAGTATATCCTTCATTATATATTTACTATATGTATACCCAATGGATAAAATCAATCAATAAAATAAATAAATACATTATTGCGCAGCTTTTTTAACGAATGGCACCCTTTTTGTAATCTTCCTTTTTTTCTCTTGGTTTCACACATCACACATTGTTAAATTCCGGGGGCACCTGAAAGATACCTTGTATTTGGCTCAGAATTGGCAATTGTGTGTGTGAGTGTGTGTTTGTGAGAGAGAGAGAGTAAAGAAAGAAAATACATAATACCGCTGTGGTTGGATTTCACCCAAACCGAGCCTTCTTTTCTACCTGTAAGAGCTTAGCAAAGGAGAAGAAGAAAAAGGAAAAAAAATAGCATTTTCCTTTTAATCAGCAGCCATTAGAAGCCTGGCTTTTGTCTTTGGCTTAATTGCTGTGAAGTCTGATAGAATTTCTCCCCGCTTGCCTTTCTTTCTTTTTTTCCCCAAATCCTTTTATCCTACTTTTGTTGTCGGCGTTCTTGTTGATATTTTGCGATGGTGCTTTTGACCTCCCCTGCGGATTCAGTGCTGAAAATCTAAATTCAAGGTAAATGGGGATAAAAAGGAGAAAATGCGGCTTGGAGAAATATTAAAATGCTTGGTGTCCAATGAACACACACACACACTCTCTCTCTCTGTCTATCTATCTATCTATCTATCCATCCATCCATCTGTCTATCTCATGCTGTCTATCTATCTATCTATCGGGACAAATGATAGAACTGTAGATAGAAAGATAGATATATAGAGGCTGTAGATAGATAGATAGATAGATAGATAGATAGATAGATAGATAGATAGAGAGAGATATATATATATATGGATGATAGGTACCAATAGATGGATGGATGGATGGATGGATGGATAGATTCATACCTACATACATAGAGGTAAGTAAGTAGGGAGGTAGATAGACAGACAGACAGACTGATAGACAGATAGATAGATAGATAGATAGATAGATAGATAGATAGATAGATAGATAGATAGATAGACAGACAGACAGGCAGACAGATAGACAGATAATTAGAATAGATGTCAGATAGATAGACAGACAGACAGACAGACAGATAGATAGATGAGATTGAGATTTGGTTTGTTTGCCTACACTGACACTAGATGGGATGTCCAACTTAAATCCTATTTAAGAGAGATTCTCTTAGTTTATTTTTGAAGGTTGTTGTCCATCATCTTTTGATTTTTTCCCCACCCAATTTATATTAATCTGGTCCTGCATTTTCTATTTGAGAATAGTGAGCTAAATCCATCGAGGATTTTGCCAACTGATCAATCCATTGCTTTTTGAAACTTGATTAGGCCACAGTCACCCACATAAGTCTGCCAGAGAAGAGAGAGTCAAGCTATTCTCCAGAGCAGCTGAAGGCAGGACAAGAAGCAATGGGTGGAAACTAAACAAGGAGAGAAGCAACTTAGGAAAAATTTCCTGACAATCAGAACTGTCTTCTTCTTCTTCTTCTTCTTCTTCTTCTTCTTCTTCTTCTTCTTCTTCTTCTTCTTCTTCTTCTTCTTCTTCCTCCTCCTCCTCCTCCTCCTCCTCCTTCTTCTCTTCACAAACCTCCTCAAATTATTGAGACCTAATCCTTTGATATGTAGATTAGGTCTGGGTAACTTACTTGGGGTGGGGAGCGTGTTTGAGGAACTTTGGTTAGTTGATTCACTTAGATTCAGCTCGACTGCCAATCATCGAATGGAGACGCCAATTCTTGGACCATTGCGGAGTCTGTGACTATTTTAAGGGAAGATGAAAACTGTAAATAGAGACATAGAAACATAGAAGATTGACGGCATGGTCCATCTAGTCTGCCCTCATACTATTTCCTGTATTTAATCTTAGGATGGATCTATGTTTATCCCAGGCATGTTTTGATTCAGTGACTGTGTATTTATCAACCACGTCTTCTGGAAGTTTGTTCCAAGCATCTACTCCTCTTTCAGTCAAATAATATTTTCTCACGTGGCTTCTGATCTTTCCCCTAACTAACCTCAGATTGTTCTTGTGTTCCCTTTCCTGTTAAAAACACTTCCCTCCCGAACCTTATTTAACCCTTAGACAAAACATATTTTGGGATTTCAAACTTCTGACGCAACCGTCTGGATGTCCTCCGGTGCTCCCCTGCAAGGTGGCCTGAAGCCAAAGAAGGTTTCGGGTGCGAGGCAGCTGTTTGGGAAACACCCCGTTGGTCTTTCGGCGTCGGTCTGATCTGCACTCTTCTCAGGCTGTGGAGAACAAGGGGTCATTTCCAATCGATAACTCATCTGCCGGCTTTGCTAGCGGAAGTGATAGCCTATTGGAAGAAGTTAATGGCTTTGGTCTGGTGGAAGAGGCTAATCTTCCCCAGCTGCAGAAAATCTCCACAGGTGGCCTTCCATCATCTTCCACCACAATGCCGGCCAGCACGTGGGGCCAAACTCATTTTTCCCCCTTCGCAAAGCTGCAAAAAAACTCTCCCAAGTTTTCTCGATCTCTGGGTTGCGGCCTGTTAAAAGCTCGTTTGAAAAAATAACAAAAATTTCCTTGGGTTTTCCCGGAAGCCAGAAGTGAAGTCCAGCAGGTTTTGGAGAACCGGTAGAGGAAATTTTGAGTAGTTTGGAGAACTGGCAAATGCCAGCTCTGGTTGGCCCCAGAGTGCGGTGGGAATGGAGACTTTGCAGAATCCTTCCTCCAGAGGGTCCTTGGTTGATGGAATTCCCTTCCAGAAGAGGTCGTGACAGCTGTCAGCCTGGAGAGCTTCAAGGCAGGATTAGATAGATTCAGGGATGCCAAGTGTATCATAGGTGGTTATTGAAATGGAGGTCCAAGGGTCGCCTCTGTGTTGGTTGAGGCAGGCGTAATTCCATTCGTTGGGGGTCAAGGGAAAGGGAGGGTCTTGTCTTCTCTTTCTGCTCAAGATCCCCACAGACAATTGGGGGGCCACTGTGGGACACAGAATGCTGGACTCGATGGGCTTTGGCCTGATTCAGCAGGGCTCTTCTTAGGTTCTCTCCTCCCCCTTCCTTCCTTCCTTCCTTCCTTCCTTCCTTCCTTCCTTCCTTCCTCCTTCCTTCCCTCTCTCTCTCTCATTCCTTCTTTCTTTCTCTATGTTTGTTGAGGCAAGCAGGGTTCCCTTGGGTCCCATTTGTTGGGGGTCAAGGGAAAGGGAGGGTTTTGCCTTCTCCTTCTGCTCAAGATCCCCATGGTCAATTCGTGGGCCACTGTGGGACACAGAATGCTGGACTCTATGGGCTTTGGCCCCATTCAGCAGGGCTCTTCTTAGGTTCTTACGTTCTTAGTGGGGAGAGAATGGGGATTTTACAGTATCCTTACCCCTGGAGTGGGGAGGGAATGGGGATTTTGCAGAATCCTTCCCCAGGAGTGGGGATTAGCTGTAGTTCAGTGGTTCAAATCTCACCACCGCCTCAGGTTGACTCAGCCTTCCATCCTTCCCAGGTGGGTCAAATGAGGACCCAGATTGTTTGGAGCAAGAGGCTGACTCTCTAAAAGGCTTTAAGAGGACTCGAAAACACTGTGAAGCGGTATATAATTCTAAATGCTGTTGCTATTATTTCTAAGATTTCTGCCACTTCTCCAAGTCCCTCTTTCAAGAGATCTTCCCTGCCTTAGCTTTCCCGCTGCTGCACCACCTGGAGTTGGCATAGAGGACCTTTAGGTTCCCCCTGCCTCCCAAGAAAGGGCCTTGAGGATACTTTTAACCATGAAGCACCGTGTGAAAAAAGCCCAATTCCAATGGGGTGGTGGGAGGAGGAAAAATAAATAAAAATAAAAACTGATCCAGATGTTTTGCAGCAATGAGTCGGTTTACCCTAAAATTACAGAAGGGTCAAAATAAAGATTTCTGTACCTTGCGGGAAAAATTCACCAATTGGCTTTGAAAACAAAAGAAATAAACAAACAAAATCTAAAAATAAAAAACAATAGCAATTGTAGACATTGATACTAATGGAAAGTGCTAACAATGTCGTTTGGTGGGACCCAGGGGAAGAGCCTTCTCTGTGGCGGCCCCAGCCCTTTGGAACCAACTCCCCCCAGAGATTAGAATTGCCCCCACCCTCCTCGCCTTTCATAAGCTTCTTAAAACCCACCTCTGCTGTCAGGCATGGGGGAACTGAGATACCCTTTCCCCCTAGGCCTTTACAATTTACACATGGTATGTCTGTATGTATGTTTGGTTTTTATAATAAGGGTTTTTTTAGTTATTTTAGTATTGGATTGGATTGTTACATGTTGTTTTTATCATTGTTGTTAGCCACCCCGAGTCTACGGAGAGGGGCGGCATACAAATCTAATAAATAAATGAATGAATGAATGAATGAATAAATAAATAACTCCATAAAAGTATTTTTTTTAAAAAAACTGATTAAAAAGAAGAGTTTTCTTTTTTAAAAAAAGAGGGGAAAAAGACCCTCACAAAGCCAGTTTGTGAATTTAACCATTTTTGGGGAAGGGAGTGGTGGTGGGGGGTTAGAGGCCCCTTTCGCCCCGAAGCATCTCGGAACGTCGTTTGGCAAAAATTCTCCTTTGTAAATTAACAAGATGGCTTTGTGGGCATTCGCCTTCTGTCGCAGCGGCCGGCCTCTCGCCGGTTGAAAGCGGCTATTCTTCCCTCTCGTCGTCTCCTGAGAACTACCTGGGGGAGAAGCGAGAGGGGGAACCCAAGCCAGCGGAGGGCAGAGAGGCCATTGCCCAGGGCCGTCCCCAGGGACCCTCCCTCGCCACCAAGAAAGTGGACCCCGAGAGGCCCTACAAAAGGCACCTTCCATGGCATCTGGTCACTCCATCACTGTGGTCAGTTAAGGGGCCCGGTCAGGCTTCTTTTTACAGCCGACACATAGAAACATAGAAGATTGAGGGCAGAAAAAGACCTCCTGGTCCATCTAGTCTGCCCTGATACTATTTCCTGTATTTTATCTTAGGATGGATCTATGTTTATCCCAGGCATGTTTAAATTCAGTTCCTGTGAATTGTCCAACCACATCTGCTGGAAGTTTGTTCCAAGCATCTACTCCTCTCTCAGTCAAGTAATATTTTCTCACGTTGCTTCTGATCTTCCCTCCAACTAACCTCAGATTGTGCCCCCTTGTTCTTGTGTTCACTTTCCTATTGAAAACACTTCCCTCCTGGACCTTATTTAACCCTTTAACATATTTAAATGTTTCGATCATGTCCCCACTTTTCCTTCTGTCCTCCAGACTCTACAGATTGAGTTCATGAAGTCTTTCCTGATATGTTTTATGCTTAAGACCTTCCACCATTCTTGTAGCCTGTCTTTGGACCCCTTCAATTTGATCCCTCTCTTTTTGTAGGTGAGGTCTCCAGAACTGAACACAGTATTATTCCCAATGGGGTCTCACCAGCACTCTATACAGCAGGATCACAATCTCCCTCTTCCTGCTTGTTATACCTCTAGCTATGCAGCCAAGCATCCTACTTGCTTTCCCTACCACCTGACCGCATTGTTCACCCATTTGGGGACTGTCAGAAATCACCACCTTTAAATCCTTCTCTCCTGAGGTTTTTGCTAACACAGAACTGCCAATGCAATACTGAGGTCCTAATTGAGGATGGGTTTAAATATCCCAAGAGCCCCCCACCCCACCCCGATCCGACAGGTAAAAGTTGGATCGGGTTCGGGTAACTGTAGCCATCAGTGGCCAGCCGGCCTCTTTTTCCGCCCTTCGGCGCTTTCTGGGAAAGGCGACCAGGGAAGGTCAGTGGGGTTGACCTCTGGGGTTACGGGAGAGCTGACTCGGAGCAGCTTGTAGGGCTCGGGTGGCTTCTACAGGTCATGGGTTGCGGTGGGTCCAAAGAGAAGGAAAACCCTGGCGGGATTTGCTTTGATTTGGAGACTCATCGCTGGGAATGGCGAAGCAGTTTTAAACCACTCGTGGATGTTTAGAGCTTCTATAGAGCATGGGGCTATTTTGCTGGTTGTCCTTGGTTTATGGCTATTGGCTTGGTGGCTGTACCTTTGGCAATGGCACTGGAGTGGTACAGAGAGAGCTGCACAAACACACACACAAAGAGAGAGTGAGAGATAGAGATAGATAGATAGAGAGAGAGAGCAATAGCATTTGGACTTATATACCGCTTCATACCGGTATATCCTTCATTTGGACTTATATACCGCTTTACAGCTCTCTCTAAGCGGTTTACACAATCGGCCTCTTGCTCCCAATAATATCTGGGTCCTCATTTGGCTGACCTCGGAAGGATGGAAGGCTGAGTCAACCTTGAGCGTGGTGAGGATTGAACTGCTGACAGTGGGCAGAGTTAGGGAAGGAAGGAAGGAAGGATTAAATAAGGTTCAGGAGGGAAGTGTTTTTAATTGGAAAGTGGACCCAAGAACAAGGGGACACAATCTGAAGTTAGTTGGGGGAAAGATCAAAAGCAACATGAGAAAATATTATTTGACTGAAAGAGTAGTAGATCCTTGGAACAAACCTCCAGTAGACATGGTTGGTAAATCCACAGTAACTGAATTGAAACCTGCTTGGGAGAAACATAGATCCATCCTAAGATAAAAATACAGGAAATAGTATAAGGGCAGACTAGATGGACCAGGAGGTCTTTTTCTGCCGTCAGTCTTCTATGTTTCTATTACAGAATCATCCGCTTGCCCCCAACAATCTGGGTCCTTATTTGACCCACCTCGGAAGGGTAGAAGGCTGAATCAACCTTGAGCCAGTGGTGAGATTTGAACTGCTGAACTACAGCTGGCAGTTAGCTGAAGTAGCCTGCAGGGCTGCACTCTAACCACTACGCCATCCCGGCTCTAACACACACACGGTTAGTGGCCGAGAGTCACTAAAAAAAGAAAAGAGCTACGAAAGAGCAATCGATCAATCACACACTTTCGCAAAGGTCCAGAAAACTCCTTGACAAAAACTACATCGTAAGTTGAGGACCACTGCAGCTCTCTGGGTTGACCTCTTATTAAAAACAAGCTTCCGATCCACGGCTCTTTTGTAGCCGCGAAAGTCCTTTTTGCCGCTGTTCTCCCCCGCCCGTATTTTGTTTTGCCTCGATAAAAACGTCGCTCAAGGTCCCGCACGGCGAGCTAATCGTTTTCCCCCGATTGCGTCTCGGAAGGCAAACGCAAAGCAGAAAAGACGGCGGCGGGGAGGAAAAAACAGGGCTAGCGGCCCTCCTGGATTGAACCAACAAGTCGCGGTTTTGTGTCGAATTGTTGGTGATGTGTTTTAAGTGGGCTTTCCAGTGGAAAATGTTAGGCACTTGAGAGACAGGAGGACAAAGACGGGGGAAATGCATTAGTTTTCTTTCTTTTATTGGTCTGGTTTTGTGCATATTTGACATTACTCGATTAAGGGACTCTCCGCTCCGCTTATTAAACGGGGAGAAGAATGGGAAGAAGCCGAGGAAGGAAGCGGGATTGTTGAAACAGGCAAAAGCAGAGCACATAATGGACCGCAGGCACTGGAGCGCACTGTGCCAGCCAGATGGGACCCAAATGTTGCCGGGAATTAGCAAAAAAACCAGCATTGTTTGGCAGAGAAAGTAGGTGATTCTTCTCTTGAATAGCTCTGCCTGTGCGCTATAATAATATCTCATTCACGGGCTGAGCATATCAAGGACAGGAGTCACCACCAAAGAGCGCCGAAAGAGAGCTGCACAAAAACACACACACAAACGCACGCACCCCCACACAGAGAAAGACACAGGGGGGAGTGACCGAGGTGCTCCGACACACAACGCAGAAAGCGTTTTGGAGGGGAGGGCGTATGAAAAAGAAGAAGCTACAAATGAGCAGCGGGTCGTCCCGACCAATGGAGGAGGACACAACCCATTGGTTGCACAGACTTTTCCAGGCAGTCCTCGGTTAATGACGGTTCATTGAGTGACTGTTTGGAGTTGAGAACCGGGTTTTAAAAAAAGTGACTTAAGACTGGTTTTCAATCTTTACAACTGTTAGCAGCCGTCCCTGTGGTCGCGTTCTCCCTTTTGCGACAAGAAGAAGAAGAAGAAGAAGAAGAAGAAGAAGAAGAAGAAGAAGAAGAAGAGGAGGAGGAACAACAACAACTAGAATTAGAATAAGGAGAAGAAGAAGAACAACGACGACAACAACAACAACAACAACAAGAATTAGAAGAAGGAGAAGAAGAAGGAGAAGGAGGAGGAGGAGAAGAAGAAGAAGAAGAAGAAGAAACAACAACAACAACAACAACAAGTTGGAAGGGACCTTGGAGGACCTCTAGTCCAACCCCCTGCTCAGCCAGGAAACCCTACACTACTTCAGACAGATGGTTATCCAACATCTTCTTAAAAGCTTCCAGTGCTGGAGCTTTCACAACTTCTGGAGGCAACTTCTGTTCCACTGATTAATTATTCTGACTGTCAGGAAATTTCTCCTTAGCTCTAAGTTGCTTCTCTCCTTGTTTAGTTTCCACCCATTGCTTCTTGTTCTACCCTCAGAGGCTCTGGAGAATAGGTTGACTCCCTCTTCCTTAGGTCAACCCCTTAGATATTGGAAGGCTGCTATCATGTTTTCCTGGTCCTTCTTCTCATTAAACTAGACATTTGCCCAGTTCCTGCAACCATTCTTCATAGGTTTCATCCTCCAGTCTCCTGATCATCTTTGTCGCTCTTCTCTGCACTCCTTCTAGAGCCTCAACATCTTTTTTACATTTCCCCAAAAGCAAAATCAGTGAGGCAACCAGGTTCCGTAGCACTAACTTGAATAACTGCTGTGATACACTCAATCATTGTGGCCGAAGAAGCTCGTAGAATGAGCCAAAACCCACGTAACAAATATCTCACTTAGCTGCAGAAATTCTGGGCTCAATTTGTGGTCCTAAGGTGAAATCGGGTTGGATTTTGAAGGTAAGCCAGACAACCTAAAAGGAGCTAAGGTCATCCCCGGTCAATAGCTATTTATCTACAGGGACAAAACAGCAGGATCGTGAATGGAAATGACTTTCGACATCCCGCAGGCTTCCCCATTGACTTTGCATGCGGGACTCGGCGGGTGAGCTACGGTTTCTCTAAAGCCCTGTTGCTCAACGGCTCATCAATACGGGCTACTGATCACCGTTCAAATAATGATTCATCTATATCTGGGAACGACACTCCCTGAAGTTGGAAACATGGATAATGGGATGAAGCTAAGGTGCGATAAGGCAAAGTAGTAATGGGTTGCTACTGGGGTGCCCCCGGTTTTTTTCATTGCTCTGACTTGCTCCAAATAAGTTTCTTTCCAGCCTTAACCAGGTGCTAACGATGTTCCCAGCTCTTACCATCTTGCAAGCTCTTTCATTGTTACTCTCTGCAAAGAATGTTTTCCAAGACTTAAGTCTTTGCTGGGTTTTCCCCCCATTGGTCTAACTTGCTCTGAATAAGTTTCTTTCCAGCCCTAACCAGGTGCTAACAATGTTCCCAGCTCTTACCGACTTGCAAGTTCTTTCATTGTTATTCTCTGTGAAGAATGTTTTCCAAGCCCTAAGTCTTTGCAGGTTTCCCCCCGCATTGCTCTAACTTGCTCTGAATAAGTTTCTTTCCAGCCCTAACCAGGTGCTAATGATGTTCCCAGCTCTTACCAGCTTGCAAGCTCTTTCATTGTTACTCTCTGCAAAGAATGTTTTCCAAGCCCTAAGTTTTTCCAGGTTTTTTTTCATTGCTCTAACTTGCTCCAAATAAGTTTCTTTCCAGCCCTAACCAGGTGCTAATGATGTTCCCAGCTCTTACCAGCTTGCAAGCTCTTTCATTGTTACTCTCTGCAAATAATGTTTTCCAACCCCTAAGTCTTTGCAGGTTCCCCCCACATTGCTCTAACTTGCTCCAAATAATGTCTTTCCAGCCCTAACCAGGTGCTAATGATGTTCCCAGCTCTTACCATCTTGCAAGCTCTTTCATTGTTACTCTCTGCAAAGAAATATGTTTTCCAAGCCCTAAGTCTTTGCAGGGTTTTTTCCATCGCTCTACTTGCTCCCAATGTTTCTTTCCAGGTGCTAATGATGTTCCCAGCTCTTACTGGCTTGCAAGCTCTTTCATTGTTACTGTCTCCAAATAAAGTTTTTTAAAAGCCCTAAACCAGAGGATAAAATAATGTGCTGAAGCTGACCAGACTAAGGACGCTGGCCAGATGAATACCTGGTAAGCAGATTTTTTCCCCCTATTTTCCTCCCCAAAAACTCAGGTGCGTCTTATACTCCAAAAAATACAGTGATTCAGCAGCATTGAACTGGGTTTTAACACTGATCAGCCGGAGTTTTCCTTTCTCCATTAAGAAGCTGAGCGACAGTTGGGTCAGGCAAAGGATGGTGGAAGACCATTTGACCATTTGAGGCCAAGCTGTTTTTTGCCTCGGGGGGCAAAATATTATCTTTTTTTCCTTCTTTTTCTTAGCGGGTAAAGAAGAGCTCCCGATCGATGAAGGCCCTGCCATGACATGTTGACCCCTGCTCAACAACATGGGGCTAATAACGTGGTTTTTAAGGATGGGGGGGCGTAAATCCCACGCCCCAAATCGAGCGAGCCGCATGGGGAGAAAAAGAGGATGGGGAGGAGAGATTTGGCTAACGGGGGAATGGCGTGGCAGATGGAGGGAGGGAGGGGACGAGCCAGGGTTTTGCAGAGATTTGCAAAAATGATCAAAATCGCCCCGCGAAACCCCCTCAAGCCACACCACGGAGGGGAAGGGGACAGAGTGCCATCAACCAACCAATCAATCAATCAATCAATCAATCAGAACTGAAAGGGACCCTGGAGGTCTTCTATTCCCACCCCCTGCTCAAGCAGGAGACCCTGCACTGTTTCAGGAGGTGGCTGTCCAGTCTCTTCTTGAAAACGTCCAGCGATGGAGCACCAACAACTTCTGGTGGCAAGCTGTTCCACCCGTTAATTGTTCTCCCTGCAACGAAGTTTCTCCTTAATTCCAGGCTGATTAGTCTCCAGGTGTTGTGTGGGTGTATTTTCCAGGAGCTCGAGTCTTCCTTGACTTCTGGTGACCATATGAATCCTTCCTTCCTTCCTTCCTTCCTTTCTTCCTTCCTTCCTTCCTTCCCATTCTTCCTTCTCCCTTCGCTCCCTCCTTCCTTCCCTCATTCTCTTTTCCTTCCTTTGTTCGCTCATGCACATTCTCAATTCCTTCCTTCCTCCCTCCCTCCCTCCCTTCCTCCCTTCCTTCCTTCCTCCCTTCCCATTCTTCCTTCTCCCTTCGCTCCCTCCTTCCTTCCCTCATTCTCTTTTCCTTCCTTCGTTCGCTCATGCACATTCTCAATTCCTCCCTCCCTCCCTCCCTTCCTCCCTCCCTCCCATCCTTCCCATTCTTCCTTCTCCCTTCGCTCCCTCCTTCCTTCCCTCATTCTCTTTTTCTTCCTTCGTTCGCTCATGCACATTCTCAATTCCTCCCTCCCTCCCTTCCTTCCCATTCTTCCTTCTCCCTTCGCTCCCTCCTTCCTTCCCTCATTCTCTTTTTCTTCCTTCGTTCGCTCATGCACATTCTCAATTTCTTCTTTCCTTCCTTCCTTCCTTCCCATTCTTCCTTCTCCCTTCGCTCCCTCCTTCCTTCCCTCATTCTCTTTTCCTTCCTTCCCTCCCTCCCTCCTTCCTTCCCCCCTCCCTAACCTCATTTCCAGAGAGATTGCTTATCCCTCATTTCCAAGGGGAAAAAAGTTAAGCCCACTCAGCCCCAGGCAAGAATCAAAGGGTTTTATGTTCGGGACCTGGACAAGCCCATCTGTCACAGCCCTCTAACCCTGGTCCTCTTCTGGTTAATTGTCAATGAAATGGCCACTCCATTAGAACTCCATTAGGGGAAAACACCAACGGTCAAGGAAACCCTCTCTCTCTCTCTCTCCTCTCTCTCTCTTTCTTTCCCTATGTCAAGTGGGCAACATGTGAATTTCAAGGCTGGCGCTCGCTTTCTGCAAAACACACCCAGCCCTCAAATGTTAACTTCTGAGCCTCCATCCCCTTCCTTCTTCACTCTCTCCATAAAAACTATTTAATTTTTCTTCCTCTCTGGGGTCACAGCTTCCTTTTTTACCTATATGGCTCACTGGAATTGCTTGACAAGTTCCAATGAACAGGCCTAAGGGATTTTCAGGTTAAAGCCAGTCTCAAAATTTGTTTTGGTCACGGAGCAAGTATAAAATCCAGAAGTAAATACCTACAGCTTTGACTAAGTTAAGTCGAATGGAGGTTAGGATGTTCTGGACATGTGGGTATATACCCCCTGCCTCCACCCACCAAAATTAAGCTCCATCCTAATTTGGTCTAAGAGAATAGAATAATAATTAGAATAGAATAGAATAGAATAAGCAGAGCAGAGTAGACTATAGTAGAAGAGTAGAGTAGAGTAGAATATTATTATTATTATTATTATTATTATTATTATTATTATTATTTTATTATTATTATTTATTGGATTTGTATGCCACCCATCTCCGTAGACTCAGGGTGGCTAACAACAATAGTACAAAACATCATGTAAATCCAATACTAAAACTAATACTAAAACAATTAAAAAACCCTTATTTGTAAAAACCAAACATACATACAAATAAACATACCATGCATAAATTGTAAAGGCCTAGAATATCTCAGTTCCCCCATGCCTGATGGCAGAGGTGGCTTTTTAGGAGTTTACGAAAGGCGAGGAGGGTGGGGGCAATTCTAATCTCCGGGGGGAGTTGGTTCCAGAGGGCCAGGGCCGCCACAGAGAAGGCTCTTCCCCTGGGGCCTGCCAAACGACATTGTTTTGTTGACGGGACCCGGAGAAGGCCCACTCTGTGGGACCTAACCGGTCGCTGGGATTCGTGCGGCAGAAGGCGGTCTCGTAGATACCCTGGTCCGGTGCCATGAAGGGCTTTATAGGTGATGACCAACACTTTGAATTGTGACCGGAAATTGATCGGCAACCAATGCAGACTGCGGAGTGTTGGTGTTACATGGGCATTTTTGGGAAAGCCCATGATTGCTCTTGCAGAATAGAATAGAATAGAATAGAATAGAATAGGCAGAGCAGAGTAGGCTAGAGTAGAAGAGTAGAGTAGAGTAGAGTAGAGCAGAGTAGAGTAGAATGGAATGGAACAAGTGTATCCTATAGGAATCACAGTCCAGATAAGATTATAGAGCATTCTTTTAATTCCCAATAAATTAAACCTTTCTGAATATAGTACATTCATGTGGCTTGCTTGGAAGACTGCCAAATAGAAGTAGTGGATTGCAGCAAACCCCAAACCCAACAAACCACTATTGTATGATACACTTTGATTTGAGAGCCTTGCTGGTTTTTGTAGACTCCGGCTCTCTAAGCATTACAGTATCTGTCCCAGATTAATTAGATTTATTGGACCGGTCAAAGTCCACTTTGCTATGATCGTATCATCTCAAAAGGCTTTGGAGCAATTTCCTCCCCAATAAATGCTCCCAAATGGAAAAGAATTGATCTTCCCAAAATCAAGGGCGGCTGAAATCCTCTAGATAAGATGTTAATCGTAGCCAAAAGATCGACCCTTCCTACCTGTTGACTGGAACCAACATTGTTTAATCCCACATCAATGCGCAGAGCTGGATTTAAAGCAAGAATAAAAAAAGGAAGCGGCTCTTCAAACCTTTGGTTGAATTGAGTCCAGATGGGTATTGTGTGCATGTGTGTGTGTGTGTTTAATATGGACCCAACTGTGCTTTGTACAGAATAGTTAAGCCACCAGAGTTGGCCCAGGAAAAACCCCTAATGGCTCCACACGTGAATTGATTGCCTCTCTGCCAAGAGATTAGAGAGCCACTGTAATCTTTTTTCGCTGTTTTGCACCGTTAAATGTCCATCCCATAATGCTTGAAGATACTTGAGGCATTACAAGCAACTGTGTTCCCTTTGCCGGGGATGTCAAACTTTTCAACACCACCCATAACACAGCGACTCTCCAAAAAGACCGTGAATTTGTGTCTGGATGGTCAAACATCTGGCAACTCCAAATCTCAAACAAAAAATGCTCCGTCCTACACGTTGGCAAAAAGAATCAGAACATCAAATACAAGCTGAATAAACAAGACCTTGCAGACAACCCTCACTCCATAAAAGACCTTGGAAGACTCCTCTCCAATGACCTAAGTGCCCAAGCCCACTGCAACAACATCGCCAAAAAGGCTTCAAGAGTTATTAACCTAATTCCTATGTATCTTCTACTCCGGTCATCTCACACACGTACAAAAACTTTCAACAGACTAATCCTCAAATACAGCTCATGTGTCTGGAACCCAAAACCGCATTTTGGAAATAAATAGATTAGAAAACGTCCAGAGATACTTTACGAGAAGAGCCCTCCACTCCTCCACTCGCACAAGAATCCCCTACGCAACTAGACTCACAATCCCAGGTTTAGAAAGCTTAGAACTACGTCGCCTCAAACACGACCTAAGCACAGCCCATAAAATTAACTGCTACGACATCCTTCCCGTCAACGACTACTTCCGCTTCAACCACAACAACACACGAGCACACAACAGATACAAACTCAAAGTAAACCACTCTAAACTCGACTGCAGGAAATACGACTTTAGTAACCGAGTAGTTGATGCCTGGAACTCACTACCAGACTCTGTAGTATCATCACCTGATCCCCAAAACTTTACCCTCTTAGACTCTCCACTGTTGACCTCTCCCGATTCCTAAGAGGTCAGTAAGGGCCGCGCATAAGAGCACCAGGGTGCCTTCTGTCCCCTGTCCTAATGTTTCTCTGTTACTAGTATCATGTACATAAATATTATATCTTTGTATACCACCAATACGTACGTGACAAAACAAATAAAAATAAATAAATAAAATTTAAGTGGGCTGCCTTCGCTTATTCTATTCTAATTCTATTCTACTCTATTCTACTTTATACTCTACTCTGCTTATTCTATTCTACTCTACTCTAGTCTACTATATTCTTCTACTCTAGTCTACTCTTTTGTTCCACTCTGCTTTGCTTATTCTATTCTATTCTATTCTGTTCTATTCCCTATTCAATATTCTATTCTAATTCTATTCTTTTTCCTTTTCTGCTGTCAATCTTCTATGTGTCTATGTTTCTAAGCTGACCAGACTAAGACCACCCACCAGATGAATACCTGGTAAGCAGATTTCTCCCCTATTTTCCTCCCCCAAAACTAAGGTGCGTCTTATCCTCCGAAAAATACAATATTTCCCCCCCCCTCCTTTAACGCCGCCACCGCGCTTTCTCCATCTGAAGTGGCCGCACGGCTATTTGGGTTGGGCATTTCTAAAGCATTCTCACCCCCCCTTGAGCTGCATTCTCGGCTAACCCCCCCCCCCCCCTCGTTGCTAATCAAAACAAACCCATGGGTGGAGGGCGAAGTTTACAGCAGGCACACCAAACAAATAACTCATTTCTCCCTGCGTGATCTCAAGGACCGAGAGAGGCGTCAAATAGCCGGGCACCGGCTTGGACCATGCAAACACACACCCCCAGCGGGGTAATTGGAAGAATGACAAACATCAAGCAAAGCAAAATGCAGGCGGGGGGGGGGGGGGAGAATAAGATACTTCCCGCGGCCCTTTGCAAAGGCCCCCGATTGCAGGGTTTGGAAATCAAAGAGGGGGAAAAAGGGGATATTTTCCCATTGAATGAAGAGCGAAGAACAAAACAAGCTACTATTACGGTGGGTTGAAAAGGCAGAGAAGGTGTTCTGCCGGCGTGTGTCAACCGTCCGTAATTACAGGGCAATTAGTCCAGGAAGACACACACCACACGATAAAAGGAAAACCCAAAAGTTTTTATAAACAGAAAAACAGAAACAGCTCCCTTTTTAAATGTCAAAGGGATTTTCTGGTACACACAAGGCACAGGTTAAATGCAGTCCAATTGCTCACCCAATAACTGGGAAATTGAGTCCAATTCTAAAGTCCAGAGAGTCCACACACACAATCCTGAACAGCAAAAACCACGATCTTGACGAAACAATGAATCAGATAAACTGCCATGAGGCTAAAACACCAAGCTGCACTTTTATCTGTAGCACTAATTACAGCAGCCTCACCCAACCACAGGTGGCCTCATTTTCTCTTGTAATAATCCTTCAGTTGTTGTCTCCTATGCATCACTCTACGCATGCGTGGATGTGTCATTAATTCTTGTTCAGAATCCAAGGATGATACAGATGATTGAACTCCTCCTGGGCTGTCTGCCAAACTCCCCTGTTCCCTGTCCCTCACGCTTCCTTGGTCAGAGGAGGCTTCGTTGGCAGCTTCCATCGGGAGCAAAACAGGCCCGTGGCATGTGGATGTTTCCCCCACATCCACCTGCACATTCCTTGGGGCAGGAGCTGGGCCACAGCTAACCACAACAGAAGGAAGCGTGGATGAGATGCAGAGAAGAAGTGGGGTGGGATTTTATTTATTTTTTAATTTATTTGTTTTGTCCAGTACGCAATAATACACAATGAGGGCTATAGAGGATATACTCAGGTAGAATGTATTAAAGGGGGAGTAGAGGAGAAAATAAAGGAGTGAAATATAACTATGAGAGAATAGCAGAAAAAGATATAGGGATAGAAGAGAAGATATAGGAGATATGAGAGAGACAATAGGACAGGGTACGGTAGGCACTCTGGTGCACTTATGTACGCCCCTTACTGACCTCTTAGGAACTTGGTAAAGTCAACTGTGGATAGTCTAAGGGTAAAGTGTTGGGGGTTAGGGGATGATACTACAGAGTCCGGTAGTGAATTCCACGCTTCGACAACTCGTATCATCACCTAACTCCCAAAACTTTACCCTTAGACTCTCCACTGTTGACCTCTCCCGATTCCTAAGAGGTCAGTAAGGGCCGCGCATAAGTGCACCCGAGTACCTTCCGTCCCTTCCTAACGTTTCTCTCTTACTAGTATCAGGTATATAAATATTGTATCTTTGCATACCACCAATACATAAGTGAGAAAACAAACAAATAAAATAAATAAATAAAAATAAAGATGTTTGTCTTTACAACTTTGGCGTCTTGCAATCTTGAAATCCCAGGCCTAGAGTTGAAATCCCCCAAACTTTACTCAGAGTATCCACTGTTGACCTCACCCTGTTCTAAAGTTTCTCTATGATTAGTACCCATATCATGTATATAAACATTGTTATATCTTTGCATACTACCAATACGTACTTGGACAAAATAAAATAAGTGTGCGCCTTTGTATATTTGAAAACACTCCTTGTTTGGAGGCCCCCATTAATAGCTTCCCCTCTTTGGGGGGGAAAAATGAGTTTTCCTCCCCCACCACCAGAAAAAAAATCCCCAGAAACCAAACAAAATACATACAGTGGAGACAAGATGGAGAGAAAGAGGAGAAGGGGGGGGGGAGTGATAAAGCCCTCCATCGTAATTTTCTCTGTGGGACTTGGAGGTAATTGAGCCATTTAGATAAAAATAGGGCAAGCTGCCCCTTTAGGTAAGAAGAGCCTTAGCAACGCAAGAAGGGTTGAATTATGCGTCTGGTGTAACTTTAAATGCCTCCCCCCTCCGTGGCCCTGTCACCCAAAGTACCCCCCCCCCCTCCAGCGTTAAGAAATCTCTTTTCGACTTCTCTTTTTTTATAATTTTCTTTTCTTTTTTTTAATTTGCAAAATAGCTTGTCAAAGGCTGTCGGACGGACGACGGAGAATTTCAGCTGTCACAACTAATTTTGGCTGTCCGCAAGGCGAGTGCGCCCACAAGATTGTGTGTGTGTGTGTGTGTGTGTGTGTGTGTGTAACACCCCATTGACAGAGTCTGAGAGCTCTTAGGAAGAAGGTTGTCAAATCCAGCATTCATTTCTCTCTCTCTCTCTCTTTTTATAACTTTCAGAAGAACGATTTACATCACAAATTTGTTTCCAGGAGTGTTTAAGGAATTTAATTTCCTCTTCTTCTTCTTTCTCCCTTTTTTCCTTCCTCCAATGGGCGGCTTGGTAGGTTTTGATTTCCTAAGCTTCTCACTCGCTGGTACCCCGCCTGCCTCGGTTTCTCACCTCTCCATCAATCGGTTGTCACAGGTTGCCTGAGCGAGATTGAAGACCAAACTCCATAGTGTTTTGGAATGTCAGATCGGTTTCTCCTGCCCTGGATCTGGATGAAAGGTTTGGCACTTCCCAGACAATTCACCTCAAACCGGAGTTACAGGGGTACCTCTACCTACGGACGCATCTACTTAACGAACTTTTCTAGATAAGAACCGGGTGCTCCAGGTTTTTTTTTGCCCCTTCTCAAGAACCATTTTCTACTTACAAACCAGAGCCTACGAAACTGTAACTGGGAAAGGTAGAGAGAAGCCTCCGTGGGGCCTCTCTAGGAATCTCCTGGGAGGAAACGGGGCTGGAAAAGGCAGGGAGAAGCTTCCGTGGGGCCTCTCTAGGAGTCTCCTGGGCGGAAACAGGGCCGGAAAAGGTGGGAAGAAGCCTCTGTGGGGCCTCTCTAGGAATCTCCTGGGAGGAAACATGGCCAGAAAAGGCAGGGAGAAGCCTACATGGGGCCTCTCTAGGAATCTCCTGGGAGGAAACATGGCCAGAAAAGGCAGGGAGAAGCCTCCGTGGGGCCTCTCTAGGAATCTCCTGGGAGGAAACGGGGCCGGAAAAGGCGGGGAGAAGCTTCCGTGGGGCCTCTCTAGGAGTCTCCTGGGCGGAAACAGGGCCGGAAAAGGTGGGAAGAAGCCTCTGTGGGGCCTCTCTAGGAATCTCCTGGGAGGAAACATGGCCAGAAAAGGCAGGGAGAAGCCTACATGGGGCCTCTCTAGGAATCTCCTGGGAGGAAACATGGCCAGAAAAGGCAGGGAGAAGCCTCCGTGGGGCCTCTCTAGGAATCTCCTGGGAGGAAACGGGGCCGGAAAAGGCGGGGAGAAGCTTCCGTGGGGCCTCTCTAGGAGTCTCCTGGGCGGAAACAGGGCCGGAAAAGGTGGGAAGAAGCCTCTGTGGGGCCTCTCTAGGAATCTCCTGGGAGGAAACATGGCCAGAAAAGGCAGGGAGAAGCCTACATGGGGCCTCTCTAGGAATCTCCTGGGAGGAAACATGGCCAGAAAAGGCAGGGAGAAGCCTCCGTGGGGCCTCTCTAGGAATCTCCTGGGAGGAAACGGGGCTGGAAAAGGCGGGGAGAAGCTTCCGTGGGGCCTCTCTAGGAGTCTCCTGGGCAGAAACAGGGCCGGAAAAGGTGGGAAGAAGCCTCTGTGGGGCCTCTCTAGGAATCTCCTGGGAGGAAACATGGCCAGAAAAGGCAGGGAGAAGCCTACATGGGGCCTCTCTAGGAATCTCCTGGGAGGAAACAGGGCCGGAAAAGGCAGGGAGAAGCCTCCGTGGGGCCTCTCTAGGAATCTCCTGGGAGGAAACGGGGCTGGAAAAAGCAGGGAGAAGCTTCCGTGGGGCCTCTCTAGGAGTCTCCTGGTCGGAAACAGGGCCGGAAAAGGTGGGAAAAGCCTCCGTGGGGCCTCTCTAGGAATCTCCTAGGAGGAAACAGGGCTTCCACCCTCCCTGTGGTTTCCCCAATCGCAGGCATTATTTGCTTTTACATTGATTCCTATAGGAAAAATTGCTGCTTCTTACAAACATATCTACAAAAAGATATTGACAAAATTGAACGGGTCCAAAGACGGGCTACAAGAATGGTGGAAGGTCTTAAGTATAAAACGTATCAGGAAAGACTTAATGAACTCAATCTGTATAGTCTGGAGGACAGAAGGAAAAGGGGGGACATGATTGAAACATTTAAATATATTAAAGGGTTAAATAAGGTCCAGGAGGGAAGTGTTTTTAATAGGAAAGTGAACACAAGAACAAGGGGACACAATCTGAGGTTAGTTGGGGGAAAGATCAAAAGCAACATGAGAAAATATTATTTTACTGAAAGAGTAGTAGATCCTTGGAACAAACTTCCAGCAGACGTGGTAGATAAATCCACAGTAACTGAATTTAAACATGCCTGGGATAAACATATATCCATCCTAAGATAAAATACAGAAAATAGTATAAGGGCAGACTAGATGGACCATGGGGTCTTTTTCTGCCGTCAGACTTCTATGTTTCTATGTTTCTACTGAAGAGCCTGGTCACAGAACGAATTAAGTTCGTAAGTAGAGGAAGCACTGTATTCCTTTTGGGAATTGTTAGACAAAACATTAAAAAAGAAGACCAGTCCACATTTTGACGGCCGCAAGAATCTTATATGAGCAATTCTGGAAATAAGAAAAAAAACACCAACTACTTTAAATCTCCTATAGTAACAAAACTTTTCACTTTTGAATGGGCCTCCCTTCCTGTCTCCTCTTGCTTAGAGCAACAATTCTTATTGCATCCGTAAATCAAGAACAACCTGTACTTTGGCGGTTAACATAAAAGGTAATACAGCATGTACCATAAATGTAATTTCTTGCAGCAGGAAGCATCCGTATCTCCAATACATTTAATAGACCATTATCTCTGAAAAGCACGCCTGGAGAATACTGCACGTTTGTAAGATGGGAAGGGCTGAAAATGACATTTTTGTGGATAAAATGGACTGGGAAGAATCCAAAATACGGGGAAAAGAATTGGTTAAACCCAGGGTGTGACTCATTTCTTTTGGCTGGCAATGACTCAAAGAGAGTAATTTCCAATAACTCGTCTTTGCACACAGGCAGACAAAGGCAAACCAGTTTTTTTGCTGCTGACTTGAAAGCAACTTGGTGGCTTCCCCAGAAATCTGACCTCCCTCCCTTCCTCCCTCCTTTCCTTTCTTCCTTCTTCCTTCCATCCTTCCTCCTTTCCTTTTCCTTCCTTTCCTTCCACTTTTTCTTTTCCTTCCTTCCATCCTTCCTCCTTTCCTTTCCTCCTTTGTTTTTCCTTCCTTCACTTTCTTTTCCTTTCCTTCATTCCTTCCCTTTCTTTCTTCCTTCCTTCTTTTTCTTTCTTTCTTGTGAATGCCCCAACACTGGAAGTTTTTAAGCAGATGTTGGATAACCATCTGTCTGAAGTAGTGGAGGGTTTCCTGCCTAAGCAGAGGGTTAGACTAGAAGACCCCCAAGGTCCCTTCCAACTCTATTCTTCTTCTTCTTCTTGTTATATTATTATTATTATTATTATTATTATTATCATCATCATCATCATCATCAATACAACTCAACAAACAAGATCCCAGTAAAGCTATTATTATTATTATTATTATTATTGTTGTTGTTGTTGTTGTTGTTATTATTATAAATGAATGGCCATAAGTGGAGAACTACCTGTGCCACCATGTTCAGGCTGGGGGTTCAGGAGAATTAAAATAGCAACCCTGCAGTGGATTAACTAAAGAGGTTTGTGCAGCGCCCTTCACAAGTGTGTAGTATCTTTAGGCTATCCCTTGCTACACCTTTGCAACAAAGAACAAATATTGACTTGCTTCTTTAATTCAGAGATCATTTTTAAAGATCTATAGAGTTATTCCCTTTGGGTTTCCATCTCCGGAGCCCCAGGCAGTTCCTTCTGGGGGGGGGGGGTTCCTCTTCTTCTTGAAAAAGACTAAAGACCTCCCACCCCCCTCACTAATTGCAGGTGTGCATCACATCTTTGATGAGATAGCTGTGGTTCCACTTCACGGATATGGAGCTGAAAGGACGGAGATCTTCACGTAGGAGGACCAAAAAGAATGGGGAGGAAGAGGAGGAGATGGACAAAGGCCACCACTCATGGCTATTCACCAAGGAAGTAGAGGAGGTGAAAGATTAATACCTTTGTTCACCTGCTTTGTCTTGGTGAGGTTGACTGACAAGCGGGGTTGGGGATTATGGAATGAACAGTTGCAAGGCATCGGTTTAATCTAAAGAAAGGAAGACATAGGAGTAACACGATAGCAGTCTCCCAAAATTTGAATGGAGAGAGATGTGTGTGTTAACCTAGTTTCAAATTTCCAACCTTATGCACGACATGTGTACAATGAGATTGGCTGGGAATATAACCAGCAGGAAGAGGGAGATTGTGATCCCGCTGTATAGAGCCCTGGTGAGACCCCATTTGGAATAATACTGTGTTCAGTTCTGGAGACCTCACCTACAAAAAGATACGGATAAAATTGAACAGGTCCAAAGACGGGCTACAAGAATGGTGGAAGGTCTTAAGCAACAAACCGATCAGGAAAGACTTCGTGAACTCCATCTGTATAGTCTGGAGGACAGAAGGAAAAGGGGGGACATGATCGAAATATTTAAATATGTTAAAGGGTTAAATAAGGTTCAGGAGGGAAGTGTTTTTAATAGGAAAGTGAACACAAGAACAAGGGGGCACAATCTGAGGCTAGTTGGGGGAAAGATCAGAAGCAATGTGTGAAAATATTATTTGACTGAAAGAGGAGTAGATGCTTGGAACAAACTTCCTGCAGGCGTGGTTGGTAAATCCATAGTAACTGAATTGAAACATGCCTGGGATAAACATAGATCCATCTTAAAATAGATTTTCTGCTGTCAATCTTCTATGTTTCTATGAAGAAGGAAGGAAGGAAGGAAGGAAGGAAGGAAGGAAGGAAGGAAGGAAGGAAGGAAGGAAGGAAGAATCCACAGTCACTGAATTGAAACATGCCTGGGATAAACATAGATCCATCCTAAGATAAAATGCAGGAAATAGTATAAGGGCAGACTATATGGACCAGGAGGTCTTTTTCTGCCATCTGTCTTCTATGTTTCTATGAAGCCCAAAGCACCAAAGGTAAATGGGGACTATCTCCCATGGAAGAGCTTTGGCTGAAGAACATCACCCATGAAGGAGTTTGCATAAAGAATATTGACCAAGAATGGTTTTTGAGTGAACACCATCTCCATGGAATTGCTTTGGCTGAGGAACATCTCCCATGAATGAGTTTGCATGCAGAATATTGAGTTGGAGAGCCTCTTGAGTGGGGACTATCTCCCATGGAAGTGCTCTGGCTGAAGAACATCACCCATGAAGGAGGTTGCATGAAGAATATTGACCAAGAACGCCTTTTGAAGAACTTTGGCTGAGGAACATCTACTATTAATGAGTTTCCATGCAGAACATTGAGCTGGAGAGCCTTTTGAATGGGGACTATCTCCCATGGAAGTGCTCTGGCTGAAGAACATCACCCATGAAGGAGGTTGCATGAACAATATTGACCATGGATGCTTTTTGAGTCAACTCCATCTCTATTGGAGAGCTTTGGCTGAGGAACTTCTCCCATGAAGGAGTTTGCATGCATAATATTGAGCTCAGACGCCTTCTGAGTGGAGACTATCATCTCCCATGCAAGATCTCAGGGAGGGGGGCAAAGATCACTCTCCGCCCCGCCCCAGCTGCCCCCGATCCTCCAAACGGGGCGCCCGATGGGACCCTAACGCACTGCGCGTGCGCCTCCACTCCCAGCAAGGGAGGGGCTCCTCCGCGCTCTCGCCACGCCCCTGCGTCCTCCTTCCCTCCCTCCTTCGGAGGACGCTTTCCCGCCCTGCCTCGGCGTGTGACGTCACGCCCAGTCCCCGCCGCCTTGGCCCCTTTCGCCGCCCTCCTTCCGCTTTCCGGCGGAAGCGAGGGGAGGGACTTCCTTTTCCGGGTACGGGTCCCCAGGCGGAGGGCGAGCGAGGTAGCCGGAGCGCTTTGAGCCCCCCCCGGGCGCCAGACGGAGAGGCCGAGTGAGTGGCGGGGAGGCGGCGGACAAGGCCGGCTCGGGGGCCGCGGGGGGGAGAGGGCCGACGGCGGGGGGCTCGGAGGGCCGCCGGGGCCAGAGCGGGGCAGCCGGAGGAGGCCTCAGGCCGGGCCTGGGCTTGACAGGAGGTGGGCCGGGCCGCCCCCTCAGAGAGGCCGGTGGAGGGGGGGGTCATATGGGGGTGGCCCGAGGCATGCCGGGAAATTGGGGCGTGGGGGGGCAATTGGAGGGGAGGGGCTCTACGTTTTGACAGCCCCTCCCCCCGGTTCCATTGGCACCCTGAGGGGGGGGAAGGGGCTCCACACGACCCTCCTTGCAGCCCCCCCCCCTAACAGCAGCAGCAGCAGCGTTGAATCGGCTCGGCTAGGCCCCGCTTAGAACTGGCTGCCAGGTAGGTTGCTCCTGGATGTGGAGGCTCGACTGTCTGGGGAAACGTGGTGCAGCAGCAGCAACCCCTCCCTGCCTCCTGCACTGCTAGAGGGTCGAGCAGCCCCCTCTGGTTAGCCTCCAAGCAGGGGTGCTAATTCAGAGGGTTTTGACAGCCCCCCCCCGTTCCATTTGCACCCGAGGGTGGGGGAAGGGCTCCTCACGACCCCCTCTCCCTTGGAGCCCCCTCGTAGCAACAGCAGCATTGAATCGGCTTGGCTAGGCCGCGCTTAGAACTGGCTGCCAGGTAGGTTGCTCCTGGATGTGGAGGCTCGACTGTCTAGGTACAGGGGTAGGCAAAGTCGGCTCTTCTATGACATGTGAACTTCAACTCCCAGAATTACTGAGCTAACATGATTGGCTCAGGAATTCTGGGAGTTGAAGTCCACAATTCATATTTGCTTACTCCTGGTGTAGGAAAACACGAGGGGGAGGAGAAGCAGCAGCAGGCTCTACCCCCCTCCTGCATTTTTAGACGGTCGAGCAGCCCCCTCTGGTTAGCCCCCAAACGGGGGTGCTAACTCAGAAGGTCTCTGGCCCCTCGGGGGGGGGGGGCTCTTCCTTCTTCAAAGGGGGAGGGTCCTGAAAAGGAGACCTGGCAGCCTTGTCTTTGGTCTTTGGAGGGTTTTGACAGCCAAGGGGGGAGGGGTTCCTATGACCCTCCTTGGATCCCCCCTGTAGCAGCAGTACAGCATTGAATCGGCTTGGCTAGGCTGCGCTTAGAGCCAGGTAGGTTGCTCCTGGATGTGGAGGCTCGACTGTTTGGTGCTCTCTGAGCTTGGTGGGTTTCTTGGAGACATTTCATGACCCGACTGGGTAACGTCATCAGTGTTAGAAAGGGACAGGGGTTCCTGAAGTGGTGGAGGAGGAGGAACAGGAGGACAACCGTGGGCTGTTTGGTGCACTGTGAGTTTGGTGGGTTTCTTTCCAACTGGGTAACGTCATCAGGGCTAGTGAGTGTGGGGTTTCTCCCTGTTTACATACAGTAGTAGCTCTTGCAGGCGTTTCATGACACAACTAGGTAACATCATCAGTGGCAGAAGGGAGTGCTGCCTTCTAGCATGGATAACATTACCTAGTTTGGGCGATGAATTGTCTGCAGGCAAACAGCACCAAAGAGCCCTCCTCAGCAAATACGGGGAGTTCTCGACCCGCCGATGAGCCTGAAATTTCTGTCGCGTTAACCGAAACATTTGTTAGGTGAAACTTTGCCTTGTTCGACGATTTTCCTTGCCAATGTTGTTAAGTGAATCACAGCGGTGGTTCGCTTAGTCTCACGGTTGTTAAGCGAATCTGGCTTCCCCACTGACTTTGCTTTGTACGACGGTCGCCAAAGGAGATCATGTGACATCCCCCCCCCCACTGGAGACACTGGAACTTGTCCTATTTTATTTATTTATTTAATTGGATTTATATGCTGCCCCTCTCCGAGGACTCGGGGCGGCTCACAGCATGTACAGAAAAACAGGAAACAACAATAACAATTCAATTATACCTTTAAAAAAAACAATCTTAAAATTCTAATTAAAGACTATCAATATCATTCATTCAGCGGTCAAACTAAACATTCATCGGTCAGGGGGGAAGGTCTAAGGAACCCCAGGTCCTAACTGACCTCGTTGCCGAGCGTCCAAATTTTGATCACATGGCTACAGTCGTAAGTGTGGAAAACCAAGTCCTATTTTTTTCAGTTTCATTGTAACTTTGAACAGTCAATAAATGAACCGTCGTAAGTCGAGGAACCACCTGTACAAGTTTGACACTGGCTCTCCTTCCCCTTGGCCTTATTGGTTTGCCGGGAGCAAATTTGTTTTTGCCGTTGCCTTGATTCTAGAGTCTCATAGGTTTTATGCTTAAGACCTTCTACCATTTTTGTAGCCCGTCTTTGAACCCGTTCAATTTTATCAGTATCTATATATAACAAGTTGAAAATACAGTGATACCTCATCTTACAAACTTAATTGGCTCTGGGAGGACGTTCGTAAGGTGAAAAGTTCGTAAGATGAAACAACGTTTCCCATAGGAATCAATGGAAAACCGATTAATATGTGCAAGCCCAAAATTTATCCCTTTTTCAAGCCAAAGGGCCCGTTTTTGCACTGGTGGGATTCCCCTGAAGCTTCCCTCCATGGGAAACCCCACCTCCAGACTTCCGTGTTTTTGCGATGCTGTGGGGAATCCCAGGATCACAAAAACGGGAGCTCCGCTGGCAACGGAAGTCCGGAGGTGGGGTTTCCCAGCGAGGGAAGCCTCAGCGACATCGCAGCATCGCAAAAACGCGAAAGTCCGGAGGTGGGGATTCCCATGGAAGGGAGCCTCAGGGGAATCCCAGGATCGCAAAAACGGGTGCTTCGCTTGCAACGGAAGTCCGGAGGTGGGGCATCGCAGCGATGGCGGTGGGGGGTTCGTAAGGCGAAAAAAGTTCGTAAGAAGAGGCAAATTTTTTTCCAAACCCCGGGTTCGTATCTTGAAAAGTTCGTATGACTAGGGGTTTGTAGGATGAGGTACCAATGTATCTGAATCTCTTTTTGCATTCTACCTCTTAATTTTCTAGTCTTGGAAATCATCCTTGCTCCCAATCACCTTCATGCGTTGCTCTCTGTAGGCAGTCCTCGACCTGCAACCTTTCTATCTATCTATCTGCACCCTGGCACCTACACTGGGGAAACCGAATTTGAGTTTACCACCCAGTTGAAAGTTCACATCCCTTGTCCCCCCCCGCCCACAACTTTGTTACGTTGCCCACTCAGGTTGTGCCAGCGTGGCCAGCCCTCCTTCCGCTTCCGCCCAGGTGGGTGGACCTAGGATGTCCTTGATCCCCTCAAAGTAAGAATGCTTTGTGGCTGCATCTATTGCCTCAAGAAAATCACCCTGCCCAAGTTCCAATAAACATCAGGCCTTCTCTAGAGAGTGTGGCAAGCCATTGGTTAATCCCCAACTTCTGCACCGGCTTGACAGACAGCCTCCCCTCAAGAAAAAAAGCATGTTCTGTAGTGGATCACAAGGGGTTAATCGGTTTAATCAGCCCTCCCCTCGTTTTGTGAATCGGTTTAGTTGCTCTTTAGCATCTTTTTGTAGCTCTTGAAAACAGAGATAACGTGGCTGTATGAACATCACAATACACATCATGCTTCTAAGCTAGACACCCCTCGGCCATTGTTATTGTTATTCCTCTCCCCCCCCCAGTACATTATCTCCCATTGTGTTGTGCATTAGTTCTTTCAAGGTTGAACCCAAACATCTGTGTGGGGTGGTCTTCCTAGCCCCTCTGACGTTGTCTTATGCTATGGGACCCTACTGTTGCGTACTTACCCACTTACTCTATCAAGACAGGGAACGGAAGATTCGGTTTAGTTTAGTGGTTCAGGTGGTGGCTTAAAAACCAAGGGATGGTGAGTTCTAGTTCCATTTTAGGCGTCCAAGCCAACTGGGTAATTCTGGGTCCAGTCACCAGGCAACAGTGAATTCTAGTCCTGCCTTGGACATGAAAGCCAATTGGGCCTGGGCCCAATCACCAGGCGACAGTGAGTTCTAGTCTTGCCTTAGGCACGAAAGCCAACTGGGTAATTCTGGGCCAATCACCAGGCGACAGTGAGTTCTAGTCCTGCCTTATCCAAAATCCAAATGAGTAATTCTGGGCCAATCTCCAGGCAACTAGTCCTGCCTTAAAGACAAAAGCCAGCTGGGTAACTTTGGGCCCAATCCCCAGGAGAAAGTGAGTTCTAGTTCTTCCTTAGGCATGAAAGTCTGAGAACACAATGTAACTTTGAACAGTCCCTAAACGAACTGCCGTAAGTGGAGAACCGCTTACATTATGTTTGTGTGATACTTCTGGCATTTATCTGAGGATGGAACTGACTTCTGCCGTACGAATCCCAACGGCCGGTTAGGTCCCACAGAGCTGGCCTTCTCCGGGTCCCGTCGACTAAACAATGTCGTCTGGCAGGTCCCAGGGGAAGAGCCTTCTCTGTGATGGCCCCGGCCCTCTGGAACCAACTCCCCCCAGAGATCAGAACTGCCCCTACCCTCCTTGCCTTCCGTAAATTGCTTTAGACCCACTGTATCACCAGATAGGGGGGAATTGAGACACCTCCCCCAGGCTTATATAGTTTATGTATGGTGTGCTTGTGTGGTGTGGTTTTTTAATGATGGGTTTTTTTAGATCTTTAAATATTAGATTTGTTACATTGTTATATTGTTACTATTCTTGTTGTGAGCCGCCCCGAGTCTGCGGAGAGGGGCGGCATACAAATTTAATTAATAATGATTAATAATAATAATAATAATAATAATAATAATAATAATAATTTGAATAAACTGTCTCGATCCTGCTATTGCCTATTGCCCGAATTCTGGGAATTGAAGTCCAGATATCTTCAAGTTGCCACGGTTAGGAAACACTGGTGTAGACAAAACTTCTAACTTCAGTTTTCCCCCTTTCTTAGAGGCTGGAAAAAGAAAAGCATTCATAAACCTGTTTCTATACATAGAAGAAATATTAGTTAGGAATACAGAAGTGAAACCGGAACCAGGTTGAGTTCATGAAGTCTTCCCTGATAAGTTTGATGCTTAAGACCTTCCACCATTTTTGTAGCCCGTCTTTGGACGCGTTCAAGTTGATCAATATTTTTTTGTAGGTGAGGTCTCAAGGTCTCTTTCTTAGAGGCTGGAAACGAAAAGCATCAAAAACTTGTTTGTATACATCATTCCCGCTAAGTCACTTTAAAAGTCCAGCTGTGGCATTCACACCCTTTCAGCTCTCCTTTCAAGCCATAATTTATCAAAAAATCCCTGCCACATCATCAGTGTCATGTTTTGACTTCTTGACCTGGCCAGGAGTGGGCCGTAAGCCAACCTTTGTTCAAATAACAGCAACAAAAAAACACACACACACAAAGAAACCCAGATTAATTCAGTGCGACCTCATATCAAACAGAAAGCTACCAAATTAAACCGAGAACTTCTATTAAGAAATTCTTCTATCTTCGGAGAGGGGTGGCATACAAATCTAATGAACTATAACTATAAATATTTACTCTCCTACTTGGCGTCACAAACTGACCTCCTAGCAAACATGCTTAGCTGCTGTTGTTTTTATTGTTATTGCACATAGAATCCTAGGACTGGACAGGATCTTCGAGGTCTTCTAGTCTAGTGGTTCCTAACCTTGGTAACCTGAAGATATTTGGACTTCAACTCCCGAATGCTGGCTGGGGAATTCTGGGAGTTGAAGTCCAAATATCTTCAAGTTGCCAAGGTTGGGAAACACTGTTCTATTGTATTATATTCCAGCCAGCACCATGCAGCCTAGATTGTCTCTTTCTCCACATTCGTAAAGCTTTTTGCTTTTTTTAAAGACTCTCAATTTGTAGAGAAGGTTAGAAAGTTATTAACGTAAGAAGGTAAAAGAAATTCTGGGAGTTGAAGTCCAAATATCTTCAAGTTGCCAAGGTTGGGAAACACTGACTTAGACAAGGGATCCCCTGCCTTGGGTAGGGGGTTAGACTAGCAAACCTCTGAGGTCTCTTCCAGACCTTTGAATCTATGATGCTCTCAAGTCGCCTTGGTTAAATGTTGTGGTGGAGGTTTTAGCTTTTTAGAGACGGGCTGAGTCCACCCCTGTGTACTTTATCACTCGAAGATGGTCAGGGGTCATCGGCAGAGAAGAAGGGGGGGGGAGAGAATATAATGTGTTGCCTCTCTCCTGGGTCCAAAGGTGGTCTTGGCAGAGGAAAAAGACTCTTGGATACCCCTTGAATCTTTTGCAAAAGGAAGACAGGCTCCTTGACCAGCAGGCAGTGTGGCCAATTGACCCCAATAGAGATAAGGCCGCAGATGTTGTCCGAGGGGCTAAAAAAAGGTATCGGCTTTTTCCTCTGCTTTTCTTTGGAAAATATTGGGAGACTTGCCGTAGCGTCTCGGTGGTTTTAGAAGTCGGCCCCCATCTTTATTTTATTTATTTATTTATTTAGTCCAATACACAATAATACACAATGAAGGTTATATCTTGAGTTTCTGCAGTCACGTGGTCTTCCAATGGGTTGGTCATCACTGCCATAATGGTGTCCAGCTACCTTTCCTTCTTCCTCTTCGTGGACTCACCTGTGGATTGTATGGCTTACCTGTAATGATGCTAGTTAACACCTAAAATTCTCTTCCTACAGCAAATGGCTGCTAAAATTGGAGAAATTTCTCACGTGAATAACTCTGCACCTCTCGTGGACCCCTCGGTGTACGGTTACGGAGTAAAGCGGGCTTTGGAAGACGGGAGTAAGTATCTTCTTTTTTTCCCAAATATTTGAAATCCCTTTTATGTTTAAAGGAAGTTTGGTTTTACTTTGGTTACATTTAAAGGAAGTTCGGTTTGTAGTTTGGTTACATTTAAAGGAAGTTTGGTTTGTAGTTTGGTTACATTTAAAGGAAGTTTGGTTTGTAGTTTGGTTACATTTAAAGGAAGTTTGGTTTAGTAAATGGCTGGCAGTGGGGAGGAGAATCTATCTGTCTGTCTATCTACTTATATATCTATCTATCTATCTATCTATCTAATTTATCTATCTATTCTATCTATCTATCTCATTTATTTATCTATCTATCATTCCATCCATCCATCTATCTATCTATCTATCATTCTATCCATCTATCTATCTATCATTCTATCTATCTATCTATCTATCTATCTATCTATCTATCTATCTATCACTATCTAATCTATCTATCTATCTCATTTATTTATCTATCTGTCTTATCTGTCTATCTATTTCATTTATCTTTCTATCTACCTACCTATCTACGAGGGTCGTCCAGAAATTAATGCACCACATTTTTTTCCTCCAACGATTATTTATTGAACACAATGAAACTTACACACAAGAAAGAAGGATGTTTCTTCTGCACTCCCTATTTTTCCATGTCGTCTCGGTCCCTTTCTATGGCCTTCTTCCAGCGAAATACAAGGGCGTGAATGCCCTGTCGGTACCACTCTTTGTTCTGGTCACGAAGCCATTTCTGCACTGTGCAAATCACCACCTAATCTTGGGTTGTATGTCAAGGACTGCCCGTAGAGCCGAGACTCGCCTCATTCTGGGTCTCTGCCTAATTTGTCCCGTCTCTAAATTGTCTTCTCCAGCGTTGTGATTTCCTAAGAAAATTGTGTTGCCTTTTCTATAGTCAAAAAAGAGGTTGTACTTTTGGAGTTGCGTGTTGCTTTCATTCCCTCTGATGCCGAGCAGCTTTGGACAACAGGCAGTCCTCGACTTGCGGCTGCAATATGGACCCCAAAATCTCTGTTGTAGTGTGAACCATTTGTTAAGTGAGCTTTGTCCCATTATACGACCATTTCTTGCAACAAGCATAATTCGGAATACTGTGTCCAATTCTGGAGACCTCACCTACAAAAAGATATGGATAAAATTGAACGGGTCCAAAGACGGGCTACAAAAATGGTGGAAGGTCTTAAGCATAAAACCTATCAGGAAAGACTTCATGAACTCAATCTGTATAGTCTGGAGGACAGAAGGGAAAGGGGGGACATGATTGAAACATTTAAGTATGTTAAAGGGTTAAATAAGGTTCAGGAGGGAAGTGTTTTAATAGGAATGTGAACCCAAGAACAAGAGGACACAATCTGAGGTTAGTTGGGGGAAAGATCAGAAGCAACGTGAGAAAATATTATTTGACTGAAGGAGGTGTAGATGTTTGGAACAAACTTCCAGCAGACGTGGTTGGTCAATCGGTATAGTCTGGAGGACAGAAGGGAAAAAGGGGGGAGGACATGATCCTAACATTTAAATATGTTAAAGGGTTAAATAATGTTCAGGAGGGAAGTGTTTTTTAATAGGAAAGTGAACACAAGAACAAGGGGTCACAATCTGAGGTGAGTTGGGGGAAAGATCAGAAGCAACGTGAGAAAATATTATTTATTTATTTATTTATTAGATTTGTATGCCGCCCCTCTCCGAAGATGTTATTTGACTTGAAGGAATAGTAGATACTTGGAACAAACTTCCAGCAGATGTGGTTGGTAAATCCACAGTCGCTGAATGTAAACATGCCTGGGATAAAACATATATTCATTCTAAGATAAAATACAGGAAATAGTATAAGGGCAGACTAGATGGACCAGAAGGTCTTTTTTTGCCATCAATCTTCTATGTTTCTATAAGTGTGAAAACCGGTTATAAGTCACATTTTTATCCAGTGCTGTTGTAACTTTGAACGGCCACTAAATGAAATATTGCTAAGTCGGGGAGTACTATATTTCCGTAATAGGAATTTCTTATTGGAGAAAGTCTATAGTTACTTGAGTGAATGGGGCAGGACCTAATCTTTCGAAAGCCTTCCATTATGTGAAACTTTGGACCTCGTACAAGCCCGAGTGCATAATTACAATCCATTAAAGTCTTCCAGATTAAATTAAAGTTATTTATTCATTTAAAGCCATTTATGCGGCTGCCCAACTCAGCGGCAACTCTGGCTACCCCACGGCTTAAAAATCAACAATTAAAGTAACAGTGCAATTAATGGATATCCGAGGTCACAAAAAACAACTCGCACCAGAAGAATCAAGCCAGACGATACAAAAACGTCCTTTAAATACAAAGCAATTTTTGAGACGGATTCGTGCCGACAGAGCTTCGTCTACTCTCCTTCTAAGACACAAATTGTGTGTCATTTCCAGGAAGAGGTATAAAATATCCTAGCAACTATTACCATATATAGAACCAACTTCATATACTTTGCCTGCATATAAAGCTTAAATAATGCTTAACTGAGAAAAAAGAACAGCTGAAAAGGGGAGAAGTGAAAGCTGATTTTCAGGCAATCCTTTCGTTCTATAAGGAATCATCTTCTAGAGTTCTTGAGTTTTAATGTGTTACATCAAAATTAATTAATTAATTAATGCATTAAAGCTCAAGAACTCTTGACATACCACTGGGAATTTTTTTTAAAAAAAAAATTGGCTGTAAAATCGAGCCTGTAAAATTGCCCTGGCCAATTTGGAGCTGATGGAGAGAGATTTGATAAGGGTTTAAGAGAATTGGGGAAATGCAGAATAATATTGTAATGTGGCGTCCTTTTAATCATTTTAACTATTTTTGAAAAACTTGTTTTATGAACTGTAAACCTCCCAGAATCATAGAGAGGAGATGGGCGGCACAAATATAGAAAGAGAGAGAGTGGGGGAGAGAGAGAAAAGAGGGGAAGGGAAGGAGGGAGGGAGGGAAGAAGGAAGGAAGGAAAAAGGTTTGGAAGGAGAGATGGAGGAAGGACAGAAACGGAAGGAAGGAAAGAGGTTATAAAGGAAGGAAGGAAATGGAGGAAGGAAAGAGGTTAGGAAGGAAAGAGAGAGGGAGGAAGGAAATGGAAGGAAAGAAAGAGAGGTTATAAAGATGAAGGAAGGAAGGAAGGAAGGAAATAGAGGAAATAAGGAAGGAAATGGAGGAAGGAAGGAAAGAGGTTAGGAAGAAAGAAAGGAAGGAAACGGAAAGAAGGGAAGAGGGAAGGAGGAGGGAAATGGAAGGAAGGAAAGAGGTTAGGAAGGAAAGAGAGGAAGGAAGGCAATGGAAGGAAAGAAAAAGAGGTTATAAAGAGGAAGGAAGGAAATGGAAGGAAAGAAAGAGAGGTTATAAAGAGGAAGGAAGGAAATGGAGGAAAGAAGGAAGGAAGGAAAGAGGTTAGGAAGAAAGAAAGGAAGGAAATGGAAAGAAGGGAAGAGGGAAGGAGGAGGGAAATGGAAGGAAGGGAAGAGGTTAGAGAAAGAAAGGAAGGAAGGAAAGGCAAAGGAAGGAAGGAAAATAAGAGCAGAAAAGATTTTAAGGAAGATCCTTAACTTCTCTTGAGTTGTCTAAAAAGCTTTCCTTCCCTGCTTCTGCACCCACCCACCCCACCCCTCTCTCTCTCTTTCTTTCTTTCTCTCTGAAACCTACATGCATTTTCTAAATTTTACTTCTCCACCAGGCAGGAAAAAGCCACCTCAGCTGCGAGGAAGGCCCGCGAAAGTTGCGCCTATCCCATTTCAGAAAATAGACAACTGATTGATAGAGCATTGTGAAATTGAGGTGTCCTGGCGGGGCATCGATTGTCGCAAGTCGCTGCACTTTTCTAAGGGAGGGGGCGGTGGGGTTTGTCATTCCTCGGAAGCCCTCCGATAGTCCTGGGCTTTAAAATAGGCTTCATCTTTGCTACTCGCAGCTGAAAATGACTGAGGTGACCTGGGAAATGGACATGTAATGGAGCTTGAAATGCAGAATTCATTCTCGGTTTTTTCCCCCCTCCACGCTTAAATTATTTCCTGCGATAAGGGGGCTCTGCTTTCTTAAAACAAGCCGTTGAAACCCCCCCAGAGTAATTGGGTTGCAAGGGGGAGGGGAAATCTTTTCCTTTTTTTTTGCCCTCTCCCTCCCCTGGCTGTGATTTCCTTAAGCGCCTTCCGCCTTCGAGCAAATTCCCTTCTTGCTCAGCTTTTAAAAATCACCTTTTTGGAGGAATTGATTAGAATAGAATAGAATTTTTTATTGGCCAAGTATGATTGGACATACAAGGAATTTGTCTTGGTGCATATGCTCTCAGCGTACATAGAAGAAAATATACATTTGTCAAGAATCATGTGGTACAACACTTAATGATTGTCATAGGGGTCAAATAAGCAATGAAGAAGCAATATTAATAAAAATCTTAGGATATACACAACAAGTTACAGTCATACAGTCAACATGGGAGAAAATGGGTGAAAGGAATGATGAGAAAAACTAGTAGAATAGAAGTGCAGATTTAGTAGAAAGTCTGACAGTGTTGAGGGAATTATTTGTTTAGTAGAGTGATGGCGTTTGGAACAAAACTGTTCTTGTGTCTAGTTGTCTTGGTGTGCAGTGCTCTGTAGCGACGTTTTGAGGGTAGGAGTTGAAACAATTTGTGTCCAGGATGTGAGGGGTCAGTAAATATTTTCCCTGCCCTCTTTTTGACTCGTGCAGTATACAGGTCCTCAATGGAAGGCAGGTTGGCAGCCATTGTTTTTTCTGCAGTTCTGATTCTCCTCTGAAGTCTGTGTCGGTCCTGTTGGGTTGCAGCACCAAACCAGACAGTTATAGAGATTAAATCACGGTTCTGAGACCCTTTCGTTCCAACAAAACAACTGAGAATAATTCCCAGCCAAAAAAAATTTCAGATTTAGCTGGGGGGAAAAAGGAAGCTTTTGAAAGCCGCTAGGTTTCCCCCCTTGTAAGTATAAAGCCAGTTATGATTTGCTTCTGCTACCAGTAATCTATACAGTGGTCCTTCTACTTACAAACTTAATCCGTTCCGTGACCAGGTTCTTAAGTAGAAAAGTTTGTAAGAAGAAGCCATTTTTCCCATAGGAATCAATGTAAAAGCAAATAATGTGTGCGATTGGGGAAACCACAGGGAGGGTGGAGGCTCTGTTTCCTCCCAGGAGATTCCTAGAGAGGCCCCATGGAGGCTTCTCCCCGCTTTTTCCAGCCCTGTCTCCTCCCAGGAGATTCCTAGAGAGGCCCCACGGAGGCTTCTCTCTGCCTTTTCCAGTTACAGTTTCGGAGGCTTGGGTTTGTAAGTGGGAAATGGTTCTTGAGAAGAGGCAAAAAAAAAAACTTGAACGCCCAGTTCTTATCTAGAAAAGTTCATAAATAGAGGCGTTCTTAGGTAGAGGTACCACTGTATTTTGGCACTGGAGGTTGGAGTCCTTGCAGCCGTTGTTTCAACAAGTTGTAGAGGCGGCTTTCTTGCAGTTGGGATGCTCTTTGCTTTCTAGCTAAGCTGATAAGGATGCCGTCGAATGCTCCATTGGACTAAGAAAGTAGGTAGTAATAGAGGCGGAATAGCCGCCTTAGATAGAAGGACTGTGGCGTGGATGAGTGTGCTTGCATGGTTTTATAACATGGGTTTTTAGATCACTTTTAAAATTGGGCTCTTGAACTGTTTAGTATTTCTTTTTCATGTTGTGAGCTGCCCTGCCTTCTTCGAAGAAGGGCGGCATATAAGTCCAATAAATGATGATGATGATGACGATGACAATAATAATAACAACAACAACAACAATAATAATAATAATAATAATAATAATAATAATAATAATAATAATAATAATAATAAACAGAGTTGGAAGGGACCTTGGAGGTCTTCTAGTCCAAACCCCTGCTTAGGCAGGAAACTGTGCACCACTTCAGACAGATGGTTATCCAACATCTGCTTAAAAACTTCCAGTGTTGGAGCATTCACAACTTCTGGAGGCAAGCTGTTCCACTGGTCAATCGTTCTGATTGTCAGGACATTTCACCTTAGTTCTAAGTTGCTTCTCTTTCTGTTTAGTTTCCACCCATTGCTTTTTGTTCTACCCTCAGGTGCTTTGGAGAATAGCTTGACTCCCTCTTCTTTGTGGCAATAACCTCTGAGATACTGGAAGACTGCTATCCTGTCTCCCCTGGTCCTTCTTTTCATTAAATTAGACATTTACCCAGTTCCTACAACCGTTCTTCATATGTTTTAGCCTCCAGTCCCCTAATCATCTTCGTTGAGGGAAGTGGAGAGAAGAAAGTTTGAATACAGATGAAATAATATAAAGCAAATTCTGGAATTTGATCTGGTTTATTGTATTTGAATAATGATATGTCTTGCTTTTCCCAAGAGTCTTAAGACTCATCTATGCCCCCAGGCTTAGGTTGATTAGCGCCAAGGCCAATGAATATTACATATGATTGTTGTTTGAGTGGGTATGATTGTTTTTTTTTAATAATACTGGGTTTTATAGACTAGTACATTGTAGTTTTTTAAATTAATTGAATTTAGACGATTGTATTGTTTTCTTCTTTTTTTACCTACCTTGGAGAGGGGCGGCATATAAATCCAAATAAATAAATAAGTAAATATTAAGATGTATTGAATGTATATGAAGTTGTATGTTGAAGTTGGAGAAAAATTAAGTGCTCGACTTACAACCACAATGGAATCCCAGATTTCGGTTCCTAAGCGAGGCATTTGTTTCGCAACCTTGCCACAGTTGTTAAGTTAGTGATGCCGTCATTAAGCGAATCTGGTTTCCCCCTTTGCTTGTCCAAAGGTTCGCAAAAAGGGGATCACGTGACCCTGGAACACTGCGACCCTCATAAATAAGAGTTTGGTTGCCTTAGTTGGACGTTTTGTGTTAGAAATTTGACTGTAACATCAACATGATAATGGAAAGTTCTTTGATCGCAAGCTTCAGTAGAAGCTTCCAGACCAATTGGAAGACATTAGTTGGACGTCTTGAATTAGAAACTTGACCATAACGTCAACATGATAATGGAAAGTTCTTTGATCACAAGCTTCAGTAGAAGCTTCCAGACAAAATGGAAGACATCTTAGTTGGGCGTCTTGAGATAGAAACTTGACCTTTTCTTCAACTTGACCGAGGAACATCCTTTGACCGCAGTCTCTCTCTCTTTTAACAGGTCTCCGTGTAAACTGGCTTCATGGATCCCAGATAAGAGACAACACCAGAAGTATGTTTGTATGTCTCTCTCTCTTTCTCTCTGAATACTTTTGTATTTTTGATTGGACTTGAAACTCTTCCAATATCTTTTCGTGGTGGTTGGTTTTTAAACGCCTCCCGATCCTCTTGATCCTTTTAATATTGGCTTTCCTTTTGTGGTGGGGGTGGGGGCCCAAAATCCCAAAGGCTGAAGTCAGAACACTTCGAGGGATTTGCAGAATTGGGGGGGGGGGGCGGCTTTCTCCCATGCATCACAGCATGGAAAGGAGGTGGATCAATTTCCTATCCTGCGTTCAGCTGGACGTTTTCTTCCCCGGCTGGGGCAGATAAAAACCTCCCCTCCTGTTTTTCTGTCCCGTGACAATCATTTAGTCGCTGAACTCAAAATTGCTGGGTTTTTGTTGTGGGTCGGGTCCCCCCCGTCCCCCCCAGCTTTCCTTTTCTCTCCACCCCGGTGAAAACGGCCAGATGAAGTTAGTTTATCCATGCTAATGCTTTGATTTCTCTCTTTCTTTTTTCTCTCTTCTCTGCCACAGTAGGTAACCAGTTAGGAGCCCTGGTACATCAAAGGTAAGCCGTGGGTTATGTTTTATTATTTATCGATCACATGTAATTGTTTATTGATCTGCCATCTGTACCGGAGTCTTTACGGAGTCAGAGGTTGGGAGCGGTGTGGAACGGCGGCTTCCATCTCACTTTTCTAAGCCTTGTGCTTCAGAATATTTTATTTTATTTTTTATTTTTTTGGGAGGGAGCTGTAGGGGGTGAAGGGGATGTTTGTGGTTTATTCACACAGAAGAGGCTTGGGAGTAATAAATATTTACGGGATGCCAGCAAGTGAGGAAGTGGAAAATAAAAACGAGGCTTGGGTGAGATTTGAAGAAGGGGAAGACAATATTAGGATGGATGGATGGATGGATACGATAGATAGATAGATAGATAGATAGATAGATAGATAAATAGATAGATATGATAAATACGATAGAAAGATATGATAGATATGATAAATATATTTAGATATATTAGATAGATAGATAGATAGATAGATAGATAGATAGATAGATAGATAGATATGATAGATATGATAGATACGATAGACACGATAGAAAGATACGATAGAAAGATACGATAGATATGATAAATATATTTAGATATATTAGATAGATAGATAGATAGATAGATAGATAGATAGATAGAAAGATAGATAGATATAGATAGATAAGATAGATAGATAGATAGATAGAGAAGATAGATAGATAGATAGATATAGATAGATAAGATAGATAGATAAGATAGATAGATAGATAAGATAGATAGATATAGATATAGATAAGATAGATAGATAGATAGATAGATAGATAGATAGATAGATAGATAGATAGATAGATAGATTAATTGATTAGATGGATGGAAGGTAGATAGATAGATAGATAAATAAATAGATACGATAGATATGATAAATATATTTAGATATATTAGATAGATAGATAGATAGATAGATAGATAGATAGATAGATAGATTAATTGATTAGATAGATGGATGGTAGGTAGATAGATAGATACGATAGATATGATAAATATATTTAGATATATTAGATAGATAGATAGATAGATAGATAGATAGATAGATAGATAGATAGATAGATAGATAGATATAGATAGATAAGATAGATAGATAGATAGATAGATAAGATAGATAGATAGATAGATAGATAGATAGATATAGATAGATAAGATAGATAGATAGATAAGATAGATAGATAAGATAGATAGATATAGATATAGATAAGATAGATAGATAGATAGATAGATAGATAGATAGATAGATAGATAGATAGATTAATTGATTAGATGGATGGAAGGTAGATAGATAGATAGATAGATAGATAGATAGATAGATAGATAGATAGATAGATAGATAGATAGATAAATAAATAAATAGATACGATAGATATGATAAATATATTTAGATATATTAGATAGATAGATAGATAGATAGATAGATAGATAGATAGATAGATAGATAGATAGATAGATAGATAGATTAATTGATTAGATAGATGGATGGTAGGTAGGTAGATAGATAGATACGATAGATATGATAAATATATTTAGATATATTAGATACAGAGAGAGAGAGAGAGAGAGAGACAGAGAGAGAGAGAGATGATAGATAGATAGATAGATAGATAGATAGATAGATAGATAGATAGATAGATAGATAGATAGATAGAATAGGTAGATAAAGTGAGATGAGATGAGATCAGGATGAAGATTAAAGGTTACAGACAGTCCTCATTTAGTGACCATTCAGACTTATGACAAACAGTGAAAGTTACGATGCTCCTTAAAATGTTTTATACTATATAAGAAGGAAATGGTATTCATGCTGATTCCTAGCCATTGATGCTGTGTTTTTTTAACCTATGCATATTTTATTGTATGGTGGAGAAAAATAATAATAATAAAAAAGTATACACCCCCCCCCCCCCCAAATAAACGGTGACATGCCAGAGGCAGAAACATTTATTTTCTTTCCTGTTCTCTTCAGGGCGGTAATAACCGAAGATTTCAAAGTGCCTGACAAAATGGTTGGATTCAGTAAGTATTCAGCTCTCCTTCCACAGGGGATCAGTTCGCTTCTCCAGTACAGACCCAGCTTCCTTTGCTTGGAGCCATTAAACCAGTGGTGGGCAGTTAATTTTGCCATGGGGCCATGGGTGCCGGAAGAACGTGGGTGCATGCTATCACACATGCGTGAGTGCCCACACCCATAATTCAATGCCTGGGGAGGGCAAAAACGGCTTCCCCTGCCCTTAGGGAGGCCCCCGGAGGCCGGAAACAGCCTGTTTCCCAACTTATGGTGGCCCCGTAGGCTTGTGTTTCACCCTCCCCAGGCTCCAAAGGCTTCCTGGAGCCGACGGAGGGTAAACCCCCCACCCACCTCCAGGAGGCTCTCCGGAAGCCAAAAACGCCCTCCCAGAGCCTCTGTGCAAGCCAAAAATAAGCTGGCTGGCACACACATGCACATTGGAGCAGAGCTAGGGTGATGGCTCGCGTATCAGCAGATATTGATTGATTGATTGATTGATTGATTAGATTTGTATGCCGCCCCTCTCCGTAGACTCGAGGCGGCTCACAGCAATAACAAAACAATGAATGACAAATCTAATATTTAAAGTAACTAAAAACCCCTTATTAAAAAAGCAAAGCATACACACACAAACATACCATGCATAAATTGTATAGACCTGGGGAGGGAAGGGAATATCTCAATTCCCCCATGCCTGACGGCAGAGGTGGGTTTTAAGGAGCTTACGAAAGGCAAGGCACCCATGCCATACGTTCGCCATCACTGTCCTATATCATGTGTGGAGTCAGCAACGTCTTGATCAATGTCGGATGGCGGGCCCCAAGGGAAAGAGCCTTCTCTGTGGCGGTCCCGACTCCCTGGAACCAGCTCCCCCCAGAGATTAGGACTGCCCCTACTCTCCTTGCCTTTCGTAAGCTCCTGAAAACCCACCTTTGTCGTCAGGCATGGGGGAACTGAGACATCTCCCCCGGGCCTATACAATTTATGCATGGTATGTTTGTAGGTATGTTTGTTTAGTAAATGGGTTTTTTAAAATATTTTAAATTATAATTTAGATTTGTCATGAATTGTTTTGTTTTGCTGTGAGCCACCCCGAGTCTGTGGAGAGGGGCGGCATACAAATCTAAATAATAAATAAATAAATAATCAATCAGTCAACAGCATAACCACAAAAAGGGGCATTGTTGGTGTGTCTCAGTGCGCCTCCAGGCCAGCAGATATGGCTCCGCGTGCCCCCTGTGGCACCCGTGCCATAGGCTTGCCATCACTGGTATATAAGATCTCCTGCTTTGAGCAGGGGGTCGGACGATAGAAGACCTCTGAGGTCCCTTCCAGCCTCCCATTCTACGCTTTACATTCTATGAGCAGACACCCCTCCTGATGTTGGTTCTGGGTTTTTTGCAGTTATCGGCAGGGGCGGTGAGCAGATCTCCAGGATTCAGGCCGAATCAGGGTGCAAAATCCAGATAGCATCAGGTAAGGAGTTTTGGGGAAGTGGGCTACACAGTAATTTTATTTTATTTTTGCTCCCATCCATTTCCTGCTTTAGTATTCCGAGGAGATTTTAATTTAAAAAAAAGAGAGAGAGAGAGAAACACTTCATTACTCCAAAACGGGAAAGAGAAATATTATATCTGTTGCTCTTTAGGTTCTTCCTGCCTTAATCCTTTCAACAAGCTTCAAAGTTCAAAGGGGGGGGGGGTGTCTATTTCCAAACAATAAAAAAAGAGAAGATCAGATACTCCAAACCAAAACTGCGGAAACAATGTTATTCACATGCATCTCTTTCTTTCTCAGACCAGGAGATTTAAAAATCGCTTTAGCACAGAAACATGGAATTCTCCACCTGTGTTTCAAGGTTATAATATACCAACTTTGTCTGACGGTAGAGTGGTACCTCTACCTACAAACACCTCTACTTAACTTTTCTAGATAAGAACGGGGTGATTTTTTTTTTGCCTCTTCTCAAGAACCATTTCCCACTTACAAACCCGAGCCTCCGAAACTGTAACCAGAAAAGGCAGGGAAAAGCCTCCGTGGGGCCTCTCTAGGAATCTCCTGGGAGGAAACGGGGCCAGAAAAGGCGGTGAGAAGCCTCCGTGGGGCCTCTCTAGGAATCTCCTAGGAGGAAACAGGGCCGGAAAAGGCAGGGAGAAGCCTCCGTTGGGCCTCTCTAGGAATCTCCTGGGAGGAAACGGGGCCAGAAAAGGCGGGGAGAAGCCTCCATGGGGCCTCTCTAGGGATCTCCTGGGAGGAAACGGGGCCAGAAAAGGCGGGGAGAAGCCTCCATGGGGCCTGTCTAGGAATCTCCTGGGAGGAAACGGGGCCAGAAAAGGCGGGGAGAAGCCTCCATGGGGCCTGTCTAGGAATCTCCTGGGAGGAAATGGGGCCTGAAAAGGCGGGGAGAAGCCTCTGTGGGGCCTGTCTAGGAATCTCCTGGGAGGAAACAGGACCGGAAAAGGCAGAGGGAAGCCTCCGTGGGGCCTCTCTAGGAATCTCCTGGGAGGAAACAGGGCCTCCACCCTCCCTGTGGTTTCCCCAATCGCAGGCATTATTTGCTTTTACACTGATTCCTATGGGAAAAATTGCTTCTTCTTACAAACTTTTCTACTTAAGAACCTGGTCACGGAACAAATGAAGTTAGTAAGTAGAGGTACCACTGTACCAACTTTGTCTGACGGTTATCATAGGGCCGGGAAGGGGCCCTTGGAGGTCTTCTAGTCCAGCCCCCTCCTCAGAACAGAACAGAGCCTGTCTATAGACACCACATTTTATCTTTGGAAGCAGAAAGACTGCAGCGGGATGGACAGGATCCGTTGACCTTTTTTCCCCCTTATTGTCTTGACAGACAGCGGTGGGATGCCAGAACGGCCCTGCATGCTGACCGGATCCCCAGAGAGCATTGAGTAAGTGTTTATAAATGAAGTATTATAAGTCGAGGACTATCTGAACTTTCATTTCTCTTTCCTTCTCCCCAACCGAAAGAAACATCCTGCGTTCCCTTTTATAGACCCACACGAGGTGGGAAGTGGGTGCGATTTGCTGGCCAGTTTCCTTGAGATTTTTTTCCCTCTCTTTGTCTCTCTCCTTCCCTCCCTCCTTCCCTTTGTCTCTCTTTGTGTCCATCATTCCCTGACAACCAAAGACAAGCGAAACGACTCCTGGGCCACATCGTAGACCGTTGTAGGAATGGACCCGGCTTTCACAACGACGTGGATGGCAACAACACGGTGCAGGAAATCCTTATTCCAGCCTCCAAAGTTGGTTTGGTGATCGGGAAAGGCGGTGAAACGATAAAGCAATTGCAGGTGCGTTTACGGCGTCGACTCCTGCCTCCCGTTCTCTCTCCGTCCACCCTGCTGTGTGAAAGAGTTGTAGATGCTTGGAACAAACTTCGTGGTTGATATTCACTGAATGTAAACATGCCTGGGATAAACATAGATCCACCCTAAGATAAAATGCAGGAAATAATATAAGGGCAGACTAGATGGACCAGGAGGTCTTTTTCTGCCGTGAATCTTCTAGGTTTCTATAGCAGCACACATCATCGGACTGTTTTTAATTTTAAAAAAATATGATTTTATTTATTTATTTATTTATTTAATTGGATTTATATGCCGCCCCTCTCCGGAGACTCGGGGCAGCTTACAACACATAAAAAAGAAGAACAATACAATATAATCGTCTAAATCCAATTAATTTAAAAAACTAAACGTAATAGTCCAGGGGTAGGCCAAGTTGGCTCTTTTATGACATGTGGACCTCAACTCAAATATGTGAAAGGGTTAAATAAGGTTCAGGAGGGAAGTGTTTTTAATAGGAAAGTGAACACAAGAACAAGGGGACACAATCTGAAGTTAGTTGGGGGAAAGATCAGAAGCAACGTGAGAAAATATTATTTGACTGAAAGAGTAGTAGATCCTTGGAACAAACTTTTGGTAAATCCACAGTCACTGAATTTAAACCTGCCTGGGATAAACATATATCCATCCTAAGATAAAACACAGGAAATAGTATAAGGGCAGATGAGATGGACCATGAGGTCTTTTTCTGCCGTCAGTCTTCTATGTTTCTATGTTTCAACTCCCAGGATTCCTGAGCTAGCATGGTTGGCTCAGGAATTCTGGGAGTTGAAGTCCACAAGTCATAGAAGAGGCAACTTGGCCTACCCTTGGACTAGTCTATAAAACCCAGTACCCACTCAAACAGCAATCATATGTAATATTCATCGGCCAGGGGGCTAGAGTCTAATCACCCCAGGTCTGGTCCATGAGGTCTTTTTCTGCCCTCAATCTTCTATGTTTCTCTCTCTCTCTTTCTCCCTCTCTTCCGCCCCATCTGCTGTTATCTCTGCAACACATATGTAGGAACGAACCGGCGTGAAAATGATCATGATCCAAGATGGCCCTTTACCGACTGGAGCAGATAAACCACTCCGGATTACGGGAGATGCGTTTAAAGTACAGGTGTGTATCTTATCTGAGGGGCTTCGGCAGTTGTGCTGATAAAAAAAGAGAGAGGATTTGGAATAATAACCCAGAGAGAAAGAGAGAGAGGTTGGGGTGGGAGAGAAGAGAGGGTGTGTGTGTGTCTCTCTGTGTTTGCGTGTTAGCTTGAGATTATTTTTCTGGTGCGGTTTCTTTCTTTTACCTTCTTACGTCGACAACTTTCTAACTTTCTCTCCAAATTGAGAGTCTTTTTAGAAAAGCAAAAAGCTTTGCGATTGTGGAGAAAGAGACAATCCAGACTGCATGGTGCTGGCTGGAATATAATACAATAGAAAGTAAGATGGGTGGCCTAAACACACAAATACACCACAAAAACACTCACACACTAGAATGGGCAGGATTTGAGAGTCGGGAAATTACGAATCGCTCAGGGTGTCCAACAAACCTGGGAAACAGGGAAATCAGGTGGTTCGGGGATTAGATTAGATTAGATTTATTGGATTTATATGCCGCCCCTCTCCACAGACTCGGGGCGGCTCACAACAATGGCAAAAACAGTACATAGTGACAAATCCAATACCCACCAATCCAATTACTATTTTAGGTTAAAAAGTCCATAAAAGCAACCCCAATATATATAAAAAACAAGCACACAATCAATCAAACACCAAAACAACATGGGCATGGGGAGATGTTTCAATTCCCCCATGCCTGACAGCAGAGGTGGGTTTTAAGGAGTTTACGAAAGGCAAGGAGGGTGGGGGCAATCCTAATCTCAGGAGGGAGCTGGTTCCAGAAGGTCGGGGCCCCCACAGAGAAGACTCTTCCCCTGGGTCCCGCCAGACGACATTGTTTATCAGGGAATTCATGAAAAAACAGAATAAATCGGGGGGGCAGTGGAATAAACTCTATTAAAATGTTTAAAAGTCAGGGAAAAATCATGTAAAAAAAAAAAGAATCGCGCTGCCTGGCAGAGTCAAGCAAAAATGAACATAATTGCTTCCTCAGATACCGATGTTTCTCCATGGCTTAGCCCTTTGGTATGACGTCATCTACGACCGTGCCTTAGCTAGATCACAAGTTGCAGGGAAATATCAGGGAATTTCAAAATGCTTTCCTCTCTGGACAGCCTAATCTCTTATGTTAAGATATGGACCAAGCCATGCATTCCCACAAACGCCATATTTTTGCAAGCTCTTACTCTAATGCGAGCAATTCATGAGCCAGTTTGCTTAAAGCAGTGTTTCCCAACCTTGGCAACTTGAAGATATCTGGACTTCAACTCCCAGAATTCCCCAGCCAGCATTCGCTGGGAGTTGAAGTCCAAATATCTTCAAGTTGCCAAGGTTGGGAAACACTGGCTTAAAGCACCAGGCCAGAGAGTGGGAGGCTGTGAGTTGTAGCGCTGGAGAGCCTTATACATGTTTCCCAAATACAGTGATCCCTCGAGTTTCGCGTCCTCGAGCATCGCGAAAGGGCTATATCGCGAGTTTTCAACCCGGAAGTAAACTCCACCATCTGCGCATGCGTGCCCTTCCACGCATGCGTAGATGGTGGAGTTTCCCCGCCGGGCAGAGGCTTCCCTGGGTCTTCCCCCTCTTGCCCCGGTAAGACCCCAGCGGCGGCGCGAGCAACGGTGTGGGCTGGCGGGCGGCACGCGCGCGGGAAACCCCAGCTCCGCTTCCCAGCTGGGAAGCGGAGCCGGCAACAGCGTGGGCGGGCGGGCAGCGCGCGCGAGCTTGGGGACACCCCACCTCCGCTTCCCAGCTGGGAAGCGGAGCTAGGGTGTCCCCACCGCGCGCGCGTTGCTGGGGCCGCTTCCCAGCTGGGAAGCGGAGCTGGCAACAGCGTGGGCGGGCGGCGCGCGCGAGCTTGGGGACACCCCACCTCCGCTTCCCAGCTGGGAAGCGGAGCTGGGGTGTCCCCACGCGCGCGCGCGTTGCTGGGGAAAGCGCGCGCGCTTGGGGACACCCCACCTCCGCTTCCCAGCTGGGAAGCGGAGCTGGGGTGTCCCCAAGCGCGCGCGCACCCCAGGCGCGAGCAACGGGGTGGGCGGGCGAAGGGCGGGCGGCAGTGGAAGTAAAAACACCATCTGCGCATGCGCAGATGGTGTTTTTACTTCCGCACCGCTACTTCGCTAAAAATCGATCATCGCGTGGGGTCCTGGAACGGAACCCTCGCGATGATCGAGGGATCACTGTACATGTTTGCTTTTGCCCCACCCCCCCGTGCCCCCAATTCATTGACCTGGATCTCTTTTTCTCCCTATAGCAAGCCCGCGAGATGGTATTGGAGATTATCCGAGAAAAAGATCAGGCCGACTTCCGGGGCATTCGCAACGATTTTACATCCAGAATGGGAGGAAGCATAGAGGTATGTGGCTGTGTGAACATGCCGTATCTTTTAACCTGGCAGAACATAATAAACTGGTACCTAAGAAGGCCTCTACTTACGAACATATTCTGTATAAAAAACGGGTCTTAAAGATTTTTTTGCCTCTTCTCAAGAGCCATTTTCCACTTAACAAACCCGAGCCTCCAAAACTGTAACCAGAAAAGGCAGGGAGAAGCCTCAGTGGGGCCTCTCTAGGAATCTCCTGGGAGGAAACAGGGCCGGAAAAGGCGGGGAGAAGCCTCCATGGGGCCTCTCTAGGAATCTCCTGGGAGGAAACAGGGCCGGAAAAGGCGGGGAGAAGCCTCCATGGGGCCTCTCTAGGAATCTCCTGGGAGGAAACAGGGCCGGAAAAGGCGGGGAGAAGCCTCCATGGGGCCTCTCTAGGAATCTCCTGGGAGGAAACAGGGCCGGAAAAGGCGGGGAGAAGCCTCCATGGGGCCTCTAGGAATCTCCTGGGAGGAAACAGGGCCGGAAAAGGCGGGGAGAAGCATCCATGGGGCCTCTCTAGGAATCTCCTGGGAGGAAACAGGGCCGGAAAAGGCGGGGAGAAGCCTACATGGGGCCTCTCTAGGAATCTCCTGGGAGGAAACAGGGCCGGAAAAGGTGGGGAGAAGCCTCCATGGGGCCTCTCTAGGAATCTCCTGGGAGGAAACAGGGCCGGAAAAGGTGGGGAGAAGCCTCCATGGGGCCTCTCTAGGAATCTCCTGGGAGGAAACAGGGCCGGAAAAGGTGGGGAGAAGCCTCCATGGGGCCTCTCTAGGAATCTCCTGGGAGGAAACAGGGCCGGAAAAGGTGGAGAGAAGCCTCCATGGGGCCTCTCTAGGAATCTCCTGGGAGGAAACAGAGCCTCCACCCTCCCCGTGGTTTCCCCAATCGCACACTTTATTTGCTTAGTGGGAAAACTCTGCTCAACTGGTTACGGAACGAATTAAGTTCTTAAGTAGAGGTACCACTGCACCAGGAAAATGAGCGCGTTTTTCCCCCCTTTCCTCTCAACTATATTAAATGCATTTTAGAACAGAGAATAACAGGGTCTGAAGGGACCTTGGAGGTCTTCTAGTCCAGCCCCCTGTTGCACTCCAGACAAAGGGCTGTTCCTAGAGGCGGCTCTGAATTCTTCTAGCTTCCTTTCCTGGTCTCCATGCAGACTGCAACGAGGGATGAAAAGGTTACATCATCCAGCATTGAATGCATGAGACTATTATTATTATTATTATTATTATTATTATTATTATTATTATTAATTAGATTTGTATGCCGCTCCTCTCCGAAGACTCGGATGAAATGCCCACCTTGATATTTGGGCTCCGCTCTATTTGATCATGGTTCATATCCAAAGCCCCCTCCTCACTTCCTTCCTTTCCGCAGGTCTCTGTGCCCAGGTTCGCCGTGGGGATTGTAATAGGAAGAAATGGCGAAATGATCAAGAAGATTCAGAACGACGCTGGGGTTAGGATTCAATTTAAACCAGGTTTGTTTCTTTCAGTGGTGGGCCCAGGTTTCCTTCTGTTGTTGTTGTTTCACTGGGCAAATTTCCCCCTCGCTTCCTTCCCCAGACGATGGCATTAGCCCAGAGAGAATTGCACAGGTCATGGGCCTCCCAGAACGATGCCAGCACGCAGGTCACATTATCACCGAGCTCATCCTCACGGCACAGGTGAGTCAGGCCGAGCCGCCGGCAAAGCTCAGGGAGGCACGAATAACAGAGCTGGAAGGGACCTTGGAGGTCTTCTAGACGAACCTCCTGCTTGGGCATGATAGCAGCCTTCCAATATCTCAGGGGTTGCCGCAAAGAAGAGGGAGTCAAGCTATTCTCCAAAGCACCTGAGGGTAGAGAAAAACAATGGGTGGAAACTAAACAAAGAGAGAAGCAACTGAGAACTAAGGAGGAATTTCCTGACAGTCAGAACAGTTAATCAGTGGAACTGCCTGCCTCCAGAAGTGGTGAATGCTCCAACACTGGAAGTTTTAAAAAAGAGGTTGGATAACCATGTATCTGAAGTGGTGTAGGGTTTCCTGCCTAAGCAGAGGGATTGACTAGAAGACCTCCTTTCTTCCTTCTTTCCTCCCTTCCTCCCTCCTTCCCTCCTATTTTCCTTTCCTCCCTCCATGCCTTTCTCTCTCCTCCCTCAGCCTTCCATCTTTTCAAGGTCAATAAAATCAGGAACCAGATTGTTGGGGGCAAGAGGCTGATTCTCTCTAAACTGCATAGAGAGGGCTGTAAAAGCACTAGGAAGCGGTATATAAGTCTAAATGCTATTCCTCCCTCCCTCCTATTTTCCTTTCTTCCTTCCTCCTTCCTCACTCAGCCTTCCATCCTTCCAAGGTGGGTTAAATGAGGACCCAGATTGTTGGGGGGAAAAGGCTGAGTCTCTGTAAACTGCTTAGAGAGGGCTGTAAAAGCAGTATATAAGTCTAAAAGCTATTGCTATCTTCCTTCCTTCTTTCCTTCCTTCCTTCCTGTTGACTCAGCTTTCCATCCTTCCAAGGTGGGTTAAATGAGGACCCAGATTGTTGGGGGGGAAAGGTTGACTCTCTGTAAACTGCTTAGAGAGGGCTGTAAAAGCAGTATATGTCTAAAAGCTATTCCTATCTTCCTTCCTCCCTTCTTTCCTTCTTTCCTTCCTTCCTTCCTTCCTTCCTTCCTTCCTTCCTTCCTTCCTTCCTTCCTGTTGACTCAGCCTTCCATCCTTCCAAGGTGGGTAAAACGAGGACCCAGATTGTTGGAGGGAAAAGGATAACTCTCTGTAAACCGCTTAGAAGCCCTAGGAAGCAGCATATAAATCTAAGTGCCATTGCTATTATCCAATGCAGAATTAGGAAAAACACTTTTTCTGGAATTTTCAGCCTTACGTTTGAGCCGGAGGGTTTGGGGAGAAGGGGCGGAGTTGTTCCAGCCCACCAGGCATTTCCCACATGCTCAGAGGTTGTTATCGTCTTCACTTCCAGGAGCGCGACGGTTTCGGGAGCCTGGCCGTCACCCGGGGCAGAGGGCGCGGACGGGGAGACTGGAGCCTGGGCACGCCCGGCGGCATGCAGGAAATCACTTACACGGTGCCAGCTGACAAGTGTGGCTTGGTGATTGGCAAAGGTGAGTCTTCCTTCCTTCCTTCCTTCCTTCCTTCCTTTCTTCCTTCCTTCTTCCTTCCTTCCTTCCTCCTCTCTCCATTCCTATAGCACATTATCAGATTCCTCCCTTCCTTCCTTATTTCTTTCCTTCTACCCTAATTTCCTTCCTTCCTTATTTCCTCCCTCCCTTCCTTATTTCCTTCCTTCCATCCTTCTTCCTCTCTCCATTTCTATAGCACACTGTCTGATTCCTCCTTTCTTTCTTTCTTTCTTTCTTTCTTTCTTTCTTTCTTTCTTTCCTTATTTCCTTCCTTCTCTCTCCCTTATTTCCTTCCATCCTTATTTCCTTTCTTCCTCTCTCCATTCCTATAGCACACTATCTGATTCCTCCGTTCCTTCCTTATATCTTTCCTTCTACCCTTAATTCCTTCCTTCCTTATTTCCTCCCTCCCTTCCTTATTTCTTTCCTTCCATCCTTATTTCCTTCCTTCCTTCTTCCTCTCTCCATTCCTATAGCACACTATCTGATTCCTCCGTTCCTTCCTTATTTCTTTCCTTCTACCCTTATTTCCTTCCTTATTTCCTCCCTCCCTTCCTTATTTCTTTCCTTCCTTCTTCCTCTCTCACTTCCTATAGCACATTATCTGATTCCTCCCTCCCTTATTTCTTTCTTTCTGTCTGTCCTTATTTCCTTCCTTCTCTCTCTCTCCCTTCTTTCCTTCCATCCTTATTTCCTTCCTTCTTCCTCCTTCCCTCCCTTCCTATAGCATATTATCTGATTCCTCCCTCCCTCCCCTATTTCTTTCCTTCCGTCCTTATTTCCTCCCTTCCTTCCTTCTTCCTCCCTCTCTTCCTTTCTATAGGTTTTTTTCTTATCCTCCCTCCCTCCCTTCCTTCCTTCAATGCAGTACGGCCAGCTGACTCTGCCCATAGTCCACCACTTTCCCCAAGCATCTTTCTCAACAACAGTCCTTAAGCATCGAGCCATCCCCCTCCAAAAAAGAACCAGCAAAGTTGGACTTTGCTCCAACTTCATGGACACTTCCGTCTCTGGGTGGGTGGGTGTTTATGTGCGAGAGGCTTGAGAAGGGCCCTTCACCGGTCAAGGGCTCCCTTTGCATCACCCTCGTCCGACAGCTCGCAGCAGCCTTCTTTTCGGAGCCTGGGGTGGGGTGGGGGGGCTGTATTTCCATGATAAACCCAGTCCTCTTGACAGCCTCCGCCCTGTCACCGTTGGCTTTTGAGCCCCTTTTGATTAATTGCTTTACGATTCTGCGTCCAGCTGTGGGTGCCTCCCCCTCCTCTCTGTTCCCTTGCTTGAAGAAAAGCAGCCCCCTCCTCTGAATAGCCGTCTCCCGACAAGCCCCATGTGTGAAGCAGGTGACTGGCCTTTTGTGAGAAGGGAGCGGACGGCCTTTCAGGGACCCAACACTGGCTGGTTCCTTTTTTTTTTCCCCTTCGGCCCTCCAGTCTTTGGGCCGAGGACTTGAGAAGACTTGCAGAGGTGGGCATCGGTCATTTCGTCCCTCCTGGCGTGAGCCGACTGCTGTAGCAAGTGTTGAAACCCAAAATTCCTCCGTTAGAGCCGACTCAGATCTGCTCCTTGTCAAAGCCTCGGAAAGGGGTTTTATTTGCCTCATTTTGTTCAAATAAGGCATACGGGGAGAGTGCGGTACTGCAGGCCACTGAAGCTGACTGCTAGATCTGTAGGTCAGCGGTTCAAATCTCATCACTGGCTCAAGGTGGGCTCAGCCTTCCCTCCTTCCGAGGTGGGTCAAATGAGGACCCAGATTGCGGGGGCAATAGGTGGGCTCTGTTAAAAAAGGCTATTTCTAACACGAATCCCAGCAACCGGTTAGGTCCCACAGTACTAGAACTCACCATCTCCTAGTGATTGCCCCCAAATCACCCCAATCGACCCTCATGCTCAAGACAGTACTAGAACTCACCATCTCCTAGTGATTGGCCCCAAATCACCCCAATCGACCCTCATGCTCAACACAGTACTAGAACTCACCATCTCCTAGTGATTGGCCCCAAATCACCCCAATCGACCCTCATGCTCAACACAGTACTAGAACTCACCATCTCCTAGTGATTGGCCCCAAATCACCCCAATCGACCCTCATGCTCAACACAGTACTAGAACTCACCATCTCCTAGTGATTGGCCCCAAATCACCCCAATCGACCCTCATGCTCAACACAGTACTAGAACTCACCATCTCCTAGTGATTGGCCCAAAGTTAGCGGTCAGTTTTCACTCCTAAGGCAATACTAGAACTCCACTGCCTCCCGGTTTTGCCACCATTCCTTGCTTTTTTTTAAAAAAACCCAACCTCTCATTGGAGGCTTTGGAATTCCGTAAGGTTCCTGCATGTTTCCCGCCACCCAGATCCAGCCGGGAAGCTGTTTGCAAAGCCTCCTCCCAACCTGTTGCAAAAAGGGGGTGGGACGGGGCTTGTTTTTGCCAGCCTGGAGCGAATGTTCTCAGATGCTGAACTAATTGGTCCTTCTCCCCTTCGCCTTTGGTTTCTAACCCCGGTTAGGATGAGGGTCACCACGCTTCTCCCCACCTCCCTCCCGCCTTGTGTGAAGTTTTGCAGCGGTAAGAATCGAGGCATTGTGAGCTCTTGGAGGAAGCCTTTGTTAAGCAAATTTCGCCAGGAGGCCAAGAGCCTCCCTTCTCTGCCTCCGGGTATCTGTCTTTGGGTGTCTTGTTCCCTTTCGGGGGGCTAAATTTCCATTCGTCGTGCCCCACCCCTTCTACAAGCCTTTTCCTTGTCGGGCTGGTTCTTTTTTTCTCACCAAGCATTGGCAGCCAGAGGCTTTCCACCAGCCCTGGCTAATTCTGGAGAGCTCCATGGGGGAATCGGCAACAAAAAATTCTTCCTACCAAGGCGGCATTGCGGGCATTTGTTGACCTGGCCCTGCATTGTTGGAATATTTATTTATTTATTTATTGGATTTGTATGCCGCCCCTCTCCAGAGACTCGGAGTGGCTAACAGCAATAATAAAACAGTGTACAATAGTAATCTAATACTATAAACGATTAAAAAACCCATTAATGCAAAAACCAGACATACATACATACATACCATGCATAGAATTGTAAAGGCCTAGAGGGAAAGAGGATCTCAATTCCCCCATGCCTGGCGGCAGAGGTGGGTTTTAAGTAGCTTGCGAAAGGCAAGCAGGGTGGGGGTAATTCTAATCTCTGGAGGGAGTTGGTTCCAGAGGGCCGGGGCCGCCACAGAGAAGGCTCTTCCCCTGGGTCCCGCCAAGCGACATTGTTTAGTTGACGGGACCCGGAGAAGATCCACTCTGTGGGACCTAACTGGTCGCTGGGATTCGTGCAGCAGAAGGCGGTCCCGGAGATAATATGGCCATTTGGCAGGACGTTTTTATGTTCCCAATATGATCGAGGGTTGTTTGCGCCTTGCTTCCAAGCGAGACCGGGGGGGGGGGGGGGATCTAAGTTTCAAAAAATATTTGAAAACAGAGCTGGTTTGGGGACAAATATTTGGGACAGAGCTGTTAAATATATAAATAAATAAACTAGGGGTGACGGGATAGCAGCCTTCCAATATCTCAGGGGCTGCCCCCCAAAAAGAAGGAGTTAACCTATTCTCCAAAGCACCTGAGGGTAGAAGAAGAAGCAACTTTGACCCGTGCAATTATACCAGTCCTCAACAGAAGGCAGGTTGATAGCAATGGTTTTTTCTGCAGTTCTGATAATCCTCTGAAATCTGTGTCAGTCTTGTTGGGTTGCAGAGCCATTTATGTTAATTTAATATTTGACTTCTTTTATATTGTACTGTATTTTTTTATATATATTGTTGTAAGCCGCCTTCAGTCCCATTGGGAATAGATAGATAGATAGATAGATTAGATTAGATTAGATTATAGGTAGGTAGGTAGGTAGGTAGATAGATTAGATGATAGATAGATAGATAGATAGATAGATAGATAGATTAGATGATATATATAGATATAGAAAGATAGATAGTTAGATTAGATGATAGATAGATAGATAGATGATTGATAGATAGATAGGTAGATTGGTAGATTAGATGATATATATAGATATAGATAGATAGATAGACAGACAGACAGACAGACAGACAGATTAGATGATAGATAGATAGATAGATAGATAGATAGATAGATAGATAGATAGATAGATAGATAGATTAGATGATATAGAGATAGATAGATAGATAGATAGATAGATAGATAGATAGATAGATAGATTAGATGATAGGTAGGTAGGTGGGTAGGTAGGTAGGTAGATAAATAATAGAGACAACCAGACAGTAGATTGATAGATAGATAGATAATAGATAGATGATAAATAGATAATAGATAGACAGATAGATAGATTATTTATTGATTGATTGATTGATTGATTGATTGAGAGATGATAGACAGACAGGCAGGTAGATAAATGAGAGATTATATATATATATAGAGAGAGAGAGAGTGGGAGGGAGGGAGGGGGAGAGAGAGAGACAAAGTAAGTTAGATGTGCACCTTGGAAATCCAGACCTCTCGTAATGGCAGTTCTGGGCCTGTGTCATGAGTCTGGGGAAATGGGGCCATGCAGCCTTCTGGGCCTGGCCTCTCTCTCACCCAGCCTCTCCCTCCCCTTTGTCCCGCTGCAGGAGGGGAGAACATCAAGAGCATAAACCAGCAATCGGGGGCTCACGTGGAACTCCAGCGAAACCCTCCTCCCAACACGGACCCGAACGTTCGGATATTCACCATCCGAGGGGTGCCGCAGCAGATCGAGCTGGCCAGACACTTGATCGACGAGAAAGTGGGAGTAAGTTCCTCTCTCCTTCCAGCTTGCTCATTCCAGGGTGGGCAATACAGCCCCTCTCCGCGTAGACATCAGAGGGTTATTGTTAGTGGCAAGTATTCTGAGCAGAGACAGGTTACAAGCGGTGTGCCACAAGGGTCTGTTCTGGGTCCTATTCTTTTTAATATGTTTGTGAGTGACAGAGGGGAAGGTTTGACTCTGGGACAGTGATGGCAAACCTATACCACGGGTGCCACAGGTGGCACGTGGAGCCGTATCTGATGGCACGCGAGCCGTTGCCCTAGCTCAGCTCCAACATGCATGTGTGTGCCGGCCAGGTGATTTTTGGCTTGCACAGAGGCTCTGGGAGGGGGTTTTTGGCTTCCAGGGAGCCTCCAGGAGGATGGGGAGAGCGTTTTTACCCTTCCCCAGCTCCAGGGAAGCCTTTGGAGCCTGGGGAGGGCGAAACACGAGCCTACTGGGCCTGGCAGAAGTTGGGAAACAGGCCGTTTCCGGCCTCCAGAGGGCCTCCGGGGAGCAGGGGAAGCTGCTTTTGCCCTCCGCAGGCATTGCATTATAGGAGTGGGCACTTACGCATGTGTGATAGCACCCGAGAAAAAAAAAGATTCGCCACCACTGCTTTGGGGTAAGTGACAAACACCCCCACCCCAAATTACGATGTCTTTTTTTTCCTTTTTCCAGGGCACCAACTTAGGTGGGCCCGGGGGATTTAGCCAGGGGCCTTTCAGCCAGCAACCTGCGACGACTCATCAAAAGTAAGATTGTTTTTTCTCTCTCTCTCTCTCGCTTTGTGCGTTTCGCTTTCTCCCAGCTTTAACTGGTGCTTGCAACCCAACTGCGGGATCCGTAACGTTACGGGATTGTTTCCGGGTGCTTTACAGACGCAGACAAAGGCTCTTCCCCGCTTTTGAAGCCCTTTTGCTTCTCAAGGTCAGAATCGGCAGATTCTGCCGGTGCTGATAGGAGGTTATGGGGGGGCTTCTTTTTTGGGGGGGGGGGGGCAAACGACGGACGGAGGTCACAGCCTCCGAGAGACAAAAGGCACAGGCCTTGCCACCCAAGCAATGCGGCTTCTGCATTGTTAGGTCGTGGTTAGTTCCCAGAACCTAGGAAGGTTCGACTTCGAGAGTTGTGGCTTACAATCCCCTGCAGTGTCCTGCATGAGGGATGAGTTATTAATAATAATAATAACAATAACAATAATAATTTTATTTATTTATTTATTTTTTTATTTGATTTGTATGCCGCCCCTCTCTGTAGACTCGGGGCGGCTCACAGCAACAATAAAAACAATGTACAACAATACGCAGCTCAATTTTTGCTACCTGGATGCCATATTGGGGCATTCCGGCTGCCACCAGCTACTGGTCTCTAACTATAAATTGGGGCACGATATTAATTATACCTTTAAAAAGTTGAGCTAAGTTTGAGGAAGAGAAGAAAAAAGAATTGCTGGCAAAACTATTAATCCAAGGATACTAGTTTAATCCCAAACATAAAAACTCCTTTATAATCCCCGTCCTTTGCTTCTGGCATAGAGGAATGGTTTCCCAAGCAGGTAAAGAAAACAATATGCAAATGACAACATTAAATCTAAATGAAACTTGGAGGTCTTCTAGTCCAACCCCTGCTTAGTCCAACCCCTTCAGACAAATGGTTGTCCAACATCTTCTTAAAAACTTCCAGGGTTGGAGCATCCACAACTTCTGGAGGCAGGCTGTTCCACGGATTAATTGTTCTAACTGGAAGTAATACCATCAGTGCTAGAGGGGAGAGGGGTTTGTGGAGAGGAGGAGGACTGTGTGGTGGGGGGCCCTTGGTGCTCTCTGAGCTTGGTTATTCCCTTGCAGACGTTCCATGACCCAATTAGGCAACGCCATCAGTGTTAGAAGGGGGTAGGGTTTGTGGGAAAGAGGAAGAGGAGGAGAATGACTGGGGTCCCTGGTGCTCTCAGAATTTGGTCGTTTTCCCGCAGACATTTCACTACCCAACTAAGGAACACCATCAGTGCTAGTAAGGAGTAACGGTGTCTTGTCATCCACAGCGGTCCCCAGGCGTTCATGACCCAAGGCTGGGGGAGCACTTACCAGACGTGGCAGCAACCAGGACAGCAGGTCCCAAGTAAGTCTCACCCCGTCCTAAAAACGTTTTCTTTGTTGGGGAGGGTCTTAGCGCTTGGGACAGGCTGGAGGCCCCCACGATGCCTTACAGCAGACGATTTTCAGCTGCAGCGTTTCGATTGCTTTTGATTGGCAGCTCTGCCCCCAGGCAAGATTCTGTTAATGTTGCTTTACAATAAATGTTTGCCGTAAATGTTTATATAGACGGCTGTCAGGTCACCCTTAGTCCTTCTTTTCAGACATTCTGCAACTCTTCTTCATATGTTTTAGCCTCCAGTCTCCTAATCACCTTTGTTGCTCTTCTCTGCACTTTATGTACAGTGGTACCTCTACCTAAGAACGCCTCTACTTACGAAGTTTTCTAGATAAGAACTGGGTGTTCAAGATTTTTTTGCCTCTTCTCAAGAACCATTTTCCACTTAGAAACACGAGCCTCCGAAACTCTAACTGGAAAAGGCAGAGAGAAGCCTCCGTGGGGCCTCTATAGGAATCTCTTGGGAGGAAACAGGGCCCGAAAAGGCGGGGAGAAGCCTCCGTGGGGCCTCTCTAAGAATCTCCTAGGAGGAAATAGGGCCGGAAAAGGCAGGGAGAAGCCTCCTTGGGGCCTCTATAGGAATCTCCTGGGAGGAAATAGGGCCGGAAAAGGCAGAGAGATGCCTCCGTGGGGCCTCAATAGGAATCTCCTGGGAGGAAATAGAGCCGGAAAAGGCAGAGAGAAGCCTCCTTGGGGCCTCTATAGGAATCTCCTGGGAGGAAATAGGGCCGGAAAAGGCAGGGAGAAGCCTCCTTGGGGCCTCTATAGGAATCTCCTGGGAGGAAATAGGGCCGGAAAAGGCAGAGAGATGCCTCCGTGGGGCCTCAATAGGAATCTCCTGGGAGGAAATAGAGCCGGAAAAGGCAGAGAGATGCCTCCGTGGGGCCTCTATACGAATCTCCTGGGAGGAAACAGGACTGGAAAAGGCGGGGAGAAGTCTCTGTGGGGCCTCTCTAGGAATCTCCTGTGAGGAAACAGGGCCTTCACCGTCCCTGTGGTTTCCCCAATCACACATTATTTGCTTTTACATTGATTCCTATGGGGAAAATTGTTTCTTCTTACAAACTTCTCTACTTAAGAACTTGGTCACGGAACGAATTAAGTTCCTAAGTAGAGATACCACTGTACATACATTGGATATGTCACCATACATTGAAACTGTTAGAAACTGACCAGAACTGCCAGATAAAAACTGGGAATAGTTAGCCCTGGCAGAGCACATCCTTCCTTTGGGTTACATGTCCTTTTCCTCCCATAGTTGGGCATAAGATATCCCAGCTCTTCCGAAAAGTCAATCCATAAACATCTTGAAAAGGGTTCAGACCTCTGTCTGGCTGCTCTGTAACCTCTTCTTCTTTGTCGTTGTTTTGCTTCTCTTTGGGCAGGTCAGCAAAGCCAGCAGCAGAATAACCAACCGGATTACAGCAAGGCATGGGAAGATTATTACAAGAAGCAGAGTAAGTACCTTCGGACTCGTTAATGTAGCTTTAGAGAACAGTTGGATAAGAGACAGCGTAGCCCAGAGCTGCATAAGGGGCTGAGAAAGAGGCTCCAAAAGAGACCCCCCCCCCTTTAGTTTCTCAGGCTGTAAAAGAGACGGTGGGGGATTTGTACTTTCAGACTTGCAAGGTTCTGTTAATGTAGCTTTAGAGAACAGTCAGATAAGAGACAGCATAGCCCAGAGTTCCATAATGGGTGAAGAAAGTAGCTCAGAAGAGACCCTCCCTAGTTTCTCAGGCTGTAAAAGGGACGGTGGGAGATTTGTACCTTCAGACTTGCAAGGTTCTGTTAATGCAGTGTTTTTCAACCAGTATGCCGCGGCACACTAGTGTGCAGTTAGACATGGTCACGTGTGCCGCGAAGCTCAGAGAGAGAAAAAAAGCAGGAGAGAAAGAAAGCAAGAGAGAAAGAAAGCAAGAGAGCGAGAGAAAGAAAGCGAGAGAGAGAAAGAGAACAAGAGAGAGAACAAGAGAAAGAAAGCAAGAGAGAGAAAGCAAGAGAGAAAGAGAACAAGGGAGATAAAGCAAGAGAGAGAGAGAAAGAAAGCAATAGAGAGAGAGAAAGACATAGAGGGAGGTACGGAGGGAGAGAGAAAGAGCAAAAAAGAGGAAGGAAGAGAAAGAAAGAGGGATGGAGAGAGAAAGAAGGGAGAGAAAGAGGGGAGAGAGAAATAGAGCGAAAGGAAGAGAGAGATAATTTTTTTGTCCAAACGTTTTTTAGCCCCCACCCTCCCCACGCTCAATGTGCCCCAGGGTTTCGTAAATGTAAAAAATGTGCTGCGGCTCAGAAAAGGTTGAAAATCACTGTGTTAATGTAGCTTTAGAGAACAGTCAGATAAGAGAAGACGTAGCCTTGAGCTGCATAACGGGCAGAGAAAGAGAAAAGGAACCCTCCCTAGTTTCTCAGGCTGCAAAAGAGACAGTGGGGGATTTGTACTTTCAGACTTGCAAGATTTGATTCAGGTAAAGCCTTACAGTAAAGTGGAATTCATTCATTGACACTGTTAGCATGAGCCCCGGCCCAAAGCTTAGCCCGGAGCGGGAATCCCCGGGGCGTGAGTTATTAGTGGACGGGGTAGGTGGGCTACTCCCCAGCCTCCTCGTCACCCTCTCCTTTACCCCTCTTCTCTTCTTCCTCCTCCTCCTCCTCCCCCCTTCCAGGTCATGCCGCCACTGCTGTTTCCCAAGCCAGCAACCAGCCCGACTACACAATGGCCTGGGCAGAGTATTACCGACAACAGGCCGCCTATTACGGGCAGACGTTAGGGCAAGCTCACAGCCAGGTGGGTGTTCCTCTTCGCACATAGTTGCCGCCTTTTAAAGCCCACCGGACAGTGGTTCAATTCTCTGTAGCACCCCCCCTCCCCCCAGTGAACGGAAAGAGTCAATCTTTCAGTTCACTTGACAATTCACAGACAAGCTTAAAGCCCCAAAAGAGGATTTTAATTTTAAATCCCTTTGCAGTAAGATAGGCGGCTAGTAAATTTACAAATATTTTTTTAATTAAAAAATTATAAAAATAAAAAAAATACATTTTTTTTAAAAAAAATCAAAAGTCAACGAAATAAGCAGGTTTTCTTTTTCTTTTTAAATATTTTTTATTAATTTTCCACTTTTAAAAAGGAAAAAACAAAAGTAAGTACAGAAGAAAATCAAAGAAAATTAAGTTAATAATAGTATATACAGATATTAGCATTAAAGTCACTGTATTTATATTATATTAATTATACACCAGACTATAATTTGGGATGCTGGAAGGCCTGAAGGCTGCCTGGGTTTTGACCTTACTCCAGCCCACTGCAGAAACCAAGGCGTAAAGTCAAGACTCATACAGGCATATAAGTCCAAATAAATAAATAAAATTAATTAATTAATTAATTTTTTAAAAAAACATATCCCACTCTTTAGAGCACTGGTGAGACCACATTTGGAATAATACTGTGTCCAGTTCTGGAGACCTCACCTACAAAAAGATATGGATCAAATTGAATGGGTCCAAAGAGGGGCTACAAGAATGGTGGAAGGTCTTAAGCATAAAACCTATCAGGAAAGACTTCATGAACTCCATCTGTAGAGTCTGGAGGACAGAAGGGAAAGGGGGGACATGATCAGAACATTTAAATGTGTTAAAGGGTTAAATAAAGTTCAGGAGGGAAGTGTTTTTGATAGGAAAGTGAACACAAGAACAAGGGGACACAATCTGAAGTTAGTTGGGGGAACGATAAAAAGCAACGTGAGAAAATATTATTTCACTGAAAAAGTGGTAGATCCTTGGAACAAACTTCCAGCAGACGTGGTTGGTAAATCCACAGTAACTGAATTGAAACATGCCTGGGATAAACATAGATCCATCCTGAGATAAAATATAGGAAATAGGGCCGACTAGATGGACCGTGAGGTCTTTTTCTGCCGTCAATCTTCTGTGTTTCTATGTAAAAATTCAGACGCTTGGAAACTGACTTGTATTCATGACTGTTGCGGTGTTTTTGTTTTTAAACACCGAAATTGCAAAAACCTTTTTCCCAAGGCATGGATGCAAAGGGGAGAATTGTGCGTGGGGAGGATGGGTGTGGTTGTCAAGATAGGGTTGGAAAACCCGTTGAACATTTTAAAATTCTATTTTCCACTCACTTTTATATATATATATATATATTTTTCTGTTCTTTATTTTTCTAGGAGCAGTAGAACAACTGTTTGATCCTTCTTCCTTTTTTCCCCCTTTTTCCTTGGAATCATTGTGGAAACAAACCTTTTTTGTAACAGAGGTTTCTAGATTTGCAACCGTTTGAAGATCTTTCTTTCGTTCTTTCTTTCATTCTTTCTTTCTTCCTTTATTTTTTTTTCGTGAAACACTAGTGGTTAGGATAATCTATACTGAACTTTTTTCTAAGAATCAGGAACAATTAGCAACGTGTACTAAACTTTACGGACATGCTACATCATTTTCTCTTCCTTTCCCTTAATTTCTGCTTTTTTGTTTTGTTTTTATTTTTCGGGGAGGATTCATTTCCAAAATTGCAAGAGGGGGAAAAAAATGACAGGAAAAAAAAAATTAAAAAGAGCACGAAGCAGGACTCCGAGAACATGGCTTGGAAGGGAAGCCAGCAGACATCTGGTGTCATCACAACTTTTCCCCAAAGCTGTGACATTTTCAACAAATGGGTTTTTGTGTGTGTGAGCGCGCGTGTGTGTTTGTTTGGGGGTTCCCCCCGCCCTCTTCTCCACCACCCCCTCTTCTCCTTATACTTTGATTTTAAAATCTTTTTTTCTGTTGAAAAAAACAGACAAACAAAAAAATAAACGCTTGGAAGTCTTAGGTGGTTATGTAACGGATTCTAAAAGAAAAGAAAATGAATTTTTTTAAAAAAACAGTATTTAAATATTCTTAAATATGTAAATTCATTAAATATTTTACTTCTAATTTTTCTTGTAACTTGGCTGTCTTTTTTTGATTTTATTGCATTTTTTTAAAAAGAAGAAACTGAATTATGCTATGTATTGTAATTAATTATGTGAATTCTTTATCGGGACAGTTGCTGTTTGCTGTCAAGTTCGTTTATTGCAGGGGGGGGTCATTTTGTAGGGGCTGTATAATTTCTAGAGATCTAAAGGGTTAATATAAAAAAAAAGCAATGTGTTAATTTTTTAGTGATACTATTTTCCTTTCTATGTTTCCCTGGCTGGTTGCATTTGTAAATCTAAGACCTCCAAGCATCTCTTTAAACAAAAAACAAAAAAAAAGAGCAAAATACTTTTTGTCTATTTCAGAAATAAATACTGTTATTTTTAATATTAAGATGAAACTGCTATTAGTATCTTTAACAAGCACTGTGGAACATTAAATCCTATAAAATAGTAGTAACTATTTTTTAATTCCAGGGTGTGTGTTGCTTTTGGCTTTTTATTTTTTTTTCCCTTTGTTTTTAAGTATTTTCTTACCTTAATATTTGTCAAATTTTACCTAGAGGAAATAAAAATGAAATCTAGTATTAACCATAGGTATGTTCTGAATAATTTTTTGATTTAATAAAAGGGATAATATGGTTTCCAGTGTTTACTGTAGTGTTTTCTTGTACAGATAACAGTGTATTTTTAAAGAGAAAAAAAAACGGAAGTAAAGCTATTTTTTTCTTGACATTTTTAATTGATCTATGGGACATTCCGTTTTGAATTGTACCGAAGTTGCTGTTTTAGGAGCTTCCTCGTCCTCCCTCCTCCTATTTCTTTATAATGCTTGAAATGTCTAACTGTATACAGGAAAAAAAACAAATGAAAAACAATTGGATAATGTTCAGCATGATGTTTTAAAACGAAAATGTTCTTTTTATTTGACTGACAGTTGCATTTTACACTCTCTCTATAATAAAAAAAAATTCCACACCATTACATTTCTGGGTGCTCTGTCGGTTGTCCTCTTACACAAAGGTCACATTTAAAACGGGTCTCAAGTTTCTCCCTCTCCCCCCCCCCCTTTTTTTTTTAAAGTTTTCTGTCTGCTTTCCGTTGAAGTTTTAAAAAGTTTTTTTTAAAATGTTCTTAGCGGTTTAGACTCGGGTGGGATTCCACCAGTTCGGGCGATGATCAGCTGGTTCGCTCTGTCGATCAGCTGGTTCCGCCCCTGCACTTTACTTATATCTTATACCGCCCCGAGTCTTCGGAGAGGGGCGGCATACAAATCTAAGTAATAAATAAATAAATAAATAAATAAAATCTTCTCAGCTGACGATTCGCACGGCAGAGCAGATTGCCACGCCCAGCAGTAACGCAGAAGATTTTTCGTAAAAACATACCGCAGCACACTTGCCCCGCGGAAAACACGCGGCCACTGAAACAGTTTATTTATTTTTTGATTTGATTTGAATGCCGCCCCTCTCCATAGACTCGGGGCGGCTCACAACAATAATAAAACAGTATATAATAAGCAAATCTAATATTTAAAAATCATCTAAAAACTCATTAATTTAAAATAATTCAATGCAAGCATACCATACATAAAACTATATAAGTCGGGGGGAAATATTTCAATTCCCCTATGCCTGATGGCAGAGGTGAGTTTTAAGAAGTTTGCGAAAGGCAAGGAGGGTGGGGGCAATCCTAATCTCCGGGGGGAGCTGGTTCCAGAGGGCCGGGGCCACCATAAAGAAGACTCTTCCCCTGGGTCCCACCAAACGACATTGTTTAGTCGACGGGACCCGGAGAAGGCCGACTCTGTGGGACCTAACCAGTCACTGGGATTCGTGCGGCAGAAGGCGGTCTCGGAGATCTCGGAGTTGCTAAATCGGCATGATCTCTCCACTGGGTTTAGTCCTCTGGCAGCTCAAGAATCAGGGTTGGCTACATCCATTGAATAAAAACACACACACAACACACAAAGATGAGAACAGGTTGCAGGTTGTCCCTTATCCTTGGATTACCCTTATACCCAACTACACCCCGACGTCCGTACTGTCCCCCCACTAATGGGCCTTCCGAAAGGCCTTGAAACTTTGCCAGCAAGCCTGGGGGGCATAAAAGGAACAGCTACCCACGGCCAAATTGTGATTGCTTGGTAATGTATGTGTGTACCATTGCATAGTGTAGTTTAGGGGGTTTTAATTGATTTGTTAATCGGGTTTCATTATTTTTTTACTGTTCAGATTTGACTTCTACTGTATTGTATTATACTGCTCAAAAATAAATAAATCAAGGGAGCCCTCCAAGAACCCATCCTAGATCTGAATGAATGAAATATTCTCATGGAATTCTTCGTTCTGTACAAAGTTGGATGTGCACAACAGCAGGTGAAATTGATTGTCAATCAGCGTTGCTTCCTAAGTGGACAGTTTGATTTCACAGAAGTTGGATTGACTTGGAGTTATATTGTTTTGTTTAAGGGTTCCCTTTATTTATTTTTTTAGCAGTGTATTTATTGTTGTAAGTCGCCTTGAGTCCCATGGTATTGGGAGGCATATAAATCAAATTAAATTAAATTAAGTTATCGCCCAGTCAGTATGCAGAAGCCAAGCTCTCAAATTCTCCACGTTTGGGCTGCTGTCACCTATTAAGGCACCTTGATCATCCAGCACGAATGCTTTCCTAACAAAAAGAAAATCGGCAGACTAGATTTTCTGCAAATGTCTCTTCTTTTGTTGGATGTGGTCGCATCCTCCTCGTCCACATCTCGCCAGGATTGAGTCTTCCTGATTTTTCACCCTTCCGCTCAATCCCGGGAAGTTCTTTCGGGGAAGGAGAGCTGTTAAAAGAGAGAAAGGCAAACTTTGGGGGAAAGAGGATGGGAGAAGATTTTCAGTTTCCTTCCACAGACTCGGAGAGAGGTATCGATCCAATATTATCTTCGCCTGGGGTTGGATGGGAACCGATTTAAAGTGCCCCAACCCATCACGCTCGGCGACTACTTCAGCTTCAACCACAACAACACAAGAGCACACAACAGATTTAAACTTAATATTAAGCGCTCCAAACTTGACTGTAAAAAGTATGACTTCAGTAACTGAGTTGTCGAAGCGTGGAACTCATTACCGGACTCCGTAGTGTCATCCCCAAACCCCCAACACTTTACCCTTAGATTATCTACGGTTGACCTCTCCAGATTCCTAAGAGGTCAGTAAGGGGCGAGTACAAGTGCACTAGAGTGCCTTCCGTCCCCTGTCCTATTGCTCTCCTATATCTCCTATACCTTTCTTCTATTCCTATATTTCTTCTTCTATTCTTCCATTGATATGTTCTATTCCTATATCTTCTTTTCTTTCTTAGATATATTTTACTATGAGTATCTCCTCTATAACCTTCAGCATGTATTTTACCATGTGTATATATATATATATACCCGCTAAAACCCTCATTGTGTATTGGAAAAAATAAATAAATAAAAATCTCCCCACCCTTCACTTTTCTCTTTTTAACCCTTCTTCGTTCCTACCCAAATTTCACGGAGGACTTTTTATTTGACAAACCGTGAGATTGGCTGCCCTTAAATTTACCTCCTGTACAATTTCTACTGTTATTATTTTTTCTCTCTCCCCTAGACCCCATCTGTAAAAGTGGCAACGCTTAGGGTGTGGGGAGGGGGCTCCCCCCGTTGCTGAAAGCCGGAAGGAGAGGGGGGAGAAAAAAAACGAGAGAGAAGATGGCATCTTTTAAAAGGCACCTCCAGAGAATCGAGGCAGGAACCGAAAGGAAGGGAGGGGAGAAAAAATGGAAGGGTAAAATTGCCATTTGGGCAGAGAAAAGGGAGGGAGGGGTTGGGGCGAAGCTTCCAGACGAACCTTTGATGGAGAGGAGAGAGGCCTTCCCCTAATTCATTTCCCAAGCTCTGTGCCAAAAGAACATTTGGCCTGTTGCTTAATGAACTCCAAGGTGTCTCTTAATTGAAGCCGATGCATTGGTGCCCGTCCACCCTGAAGTCGTAAGTGCTCGAGAAAAAAAACAAGGAGATGCATTTTCTTAAACGTTATCTGTAAGTACCGATGAGTGGGTCCCTGGTGGAATATCCTGGATATGAATTATGGAACCCGGCTCTTATGCAAACTTCATTTTCCTGCCCCCCCTCCCTCTTTATTATTATTATTTTCAAATATCTGTTGGGTGGGGCACCCACCACCAAGACCTTCACAAGCAATCCAGCCATTAAGGAATGGCGCCTAAGCGAAGGCAGGCAACGTATTTATTTTTTGCATGAGTCTAGTGTTGGGAAAAGGAACACTTAAGGACTTGAAATGATACCAAATCTTAGTAATGGATTTTCATCGTTTTTTCAAACCCCCCCCCCTCTTAAAACGGCCACCTATGACCATGTCGGGCTGCAATTAGAGACGTTTTTGAACTTGGCATCACAAAAAACAAGGCGATGGTTACCTTGGAAAAATTGTGTCTTGTCTCCGTTAACGTTGGCTCCGTGGCAATTATGGATGACCTGTTTGGCTAAGTCTGATCAGACACACAAGAAATACCGGAAGAGAAGAGAATTGGAGAAGGGAACCAAATTAGAAAGATCTACAAATAGAAACATAGAAGACTGACGGCAGAAAAAGACCTCCTGGTCCATCTCGTCTGCCCTTATACTATTTCCTGTATTTTATCTTAGGGTGGATCTATGTTTATCCCAGGCATGTTTCAATTCAGTCACTGTGGATTGACCAACCACGTCTGCTGGAAGTTTGTTCCAAGGATCTACTACTCTTTCAGTCAAATAACATTTTCTCACGTTGCTTCTGATCTTTCCCCCAACTCACTTCAGATTGTGCCCCTTTGTTCTTGTGTTCGCTTTCCTATTAAAAACACTTCCCTCCCGAACCTTATTTAACCCTTTCACATATTTAAATGTTTTGATCATGTCCCCCCTTTCTCTTCTGTCCTCCACACTATACAGATTGAGTTCATGAAGTCTTTCCTGATACGTTTTATGCTGAAGACCTTCCACCATTTTTGTAGCCCGTCAATAGAATGACTGGGGCAAGAGAAAGCAAAGGTTAGATCCAAAAGTCATATGCGTCTTGGGTGCAACGCCTAAACAGCTGGAGCAGCCAACATCATCGGCACTGATAAATTCACCGTTAGTCAATTGCAAAAAAACCCACTTTTATCAGCAACGGCTTATATCCTGCAGTGATGTTTGTAACCCCATCAAACAGCTACTTCTGGTCCTTGGGAAGGTCTCTACAAGTGGATAAACACACCACTTCCATTGTGAACATCTGGATGGTTGTGTAACAGGTCAAAATAATTTGTTCTTTGGACATTCAAACAGCATCAGCATTGACAAATTCATCTTCAGTCAACTGCAAAAAAAGGCAGCTTTGCTGGGAAACTTTGAACACCATCAAGCACCAACACCTGCCTATGCCAAGGCCTTGGGAAGGACTCCAGAGGTGGGAAAAATTGAGTCTAAACATCTGGTTGTGTGCTGAACTATAATACTAATAATTGGTCATCTGGACACCAACAGCATCAACAAATTCACCATCGGTCAGTTGCAAAAGGCGGCTCGGCTCGGAAGACCTGATACCCTGTGATGAGACCTCTAATACCATCAAATCACATCTCAGATTCACTTAACAACGGGTGGCGAGAAAGGTCGTAAAGCAGGGCAAAACTCAACAACCTCTGTAGTTGTGGCCCTGTTCTCCAACACCTTGTAGATGTTGTGTAGACTCCTGTTCAGTGATGACCCACAGGAAGTTTCTATGAGCTCAGATTCAAGTGAAGGAGAAATAGATATTCGATGGGTAGATCCTTCTTTCAGACGCTTACAAAGACGGAGGGAGCAAGTGTCATGGAAGAAATATTAAGGAGAGGAACGGGTTAATTAATTAAGTAATTAATTCATCACGTCCGGGTGCCAGCTGAGAAGAAAGGTAGAGTTTTCAATCTGCTATAAATGAATATGGAAGTGCCTTTCTGCGACTTTGTTGTAGGTGTCTTTTAACTGCAGTTTTTATTACTCTGGGCTAATGCTGCCTAGCCCTAAATCTTAAGATGAAGGGAGGAATGCTTGGAGAATGTTTTATGTTTATTTTAACTACTAAAGAATGAGATAAAAGTGATTGCCTGCTGGATGACGCAGTTTGTAACAGGAAAGAGAAAAATAAAGATGATGTTTTTGTTTTATAAATCTCTGCATTCAGCAAGCCTTGATTCCAATTAACAGAGGCTCTAGCCGGAGACCAGAACAGCAGAGGGAAGGAGTCCTGGCCTTGAGGGATAGGAGATCTGCTTGACTTAATTTCCTAGTGGGCTCTACCTTGAAGGGCTGACATATTTGGGAGATGGGTTAGTTTGCCAACATCTGGAAGGGGGATCAGGTGATCATTATTGCGCAGAGAGTAGATTCCAGTGCTGAACTTATTTGTAAGACAAAAAGAAAATGTATCCTTCTCCCTCAGAGAAAAAGGGGTTAAAATGGCTGTATTTACGTGGAAGAAGATAACCTGGTCCCTACATTGCAAGAAACCATGGCTTATTCATGTAAGGTTAATTGGCTAAGCCACAATACAATGGCTTTTTCCAATAGTCCTGGTTAACTGTCCTCAACTAAACAACTAGTTGAATCCTTGAAATGGACATCAGTTGTGGCCTGTTCACATCCTGCACAATTGGCAATGGATCCAGAGGACTCAGATACTGTTGTGGTTAGCTCTGGTCCAGCTCCTGCCCCAAGGACTGCGGATGTGGGGGAGACATCCACATACTGCAGGCCTGTTTTGCCCCTGGTGGAATCTGCTGATGAAGGCTCCTCTGACCAAGAAGACATGAGTGACAGGGAGGAGGAGAGTGGGGCAGACAGCTCAGAAGGAGATCAATTCTCTAGCTCCTCCTTGGATTCGGAACAAGAGTTAATGATACAGCCACGCATGCGGAGAGCGATGCATAGGCAGCAACAACTGAGAGATTATTATCAAAGAAAATGAGGCCACCTGTGGTTGGGTGGGGCTGTGGTCATTAGTGAGGCTGCTATAAATAGCAGCCTGTGGGTTTGGCCATTGTGGAGGATTATCTGATCGTTGTGTTTCGTGACTGCTTTGCTGACTTTGACTTTTTGTGTGCTGATTTTTCCCCTCTTTGAAACTAAACCAGGGCAAAGTGTGTTTCACTTTGTGAAAGAAGAAGGACTGTGAATTGCCTCCCAGCTGTAAGCTAAGTATCACAGAACTGATCAGGGACTTGTGCAAATTACCAGTTTGTTTGGAGACGAGTGCTCTTGGCTATACCAAAAGAGGGCTTGGTTTAAGTGGATTTTCATTATAAAGAATATTGTTTTGAATTTTCAAACGTGTGTGTGTCTGAAATTTGTACCTGTGAATTTTTGGGAGGAGTCTACCAGAGAGCCCGACAGAACAGATACAGTGGAAGTGAGGTACAGGCATCCTATGTTCCTGGCACCCAAGACTTGACAGCAAAGAGGACATGGTGTCAGTGGCTGAAGAGCAACCAGGGTCTTCTACAGCACCTGAGATGAGCGACTCAGAAGAAGAAGTGGAGGCTCTTCTGGATGCTAGGATTTCAACTCCTCCCTTCTGAACGCTGGAACAGGGCATTGCACATCAAAGCAACTTGACATCATTTACCCGTGACACCACATTTAATTTCCACAACGATATCTAAGAAATTTACCCGTGTATTAAGCTGTATTGTTATTATCAACTTATATTCTCATTTTTCTCATCTTTTCTCAACTTAGCTTTCCGGCTACTTTCTCCTAATTGGTGTCATGTGATTTTTCACTCGTGTTTTCGGTATCTTATGATTAATGATTGTAACTACAGTATGACATATGGTCTGGATATATGACCCTGTGATATGATTTATGTCATTTTTTTGTTGTTTGTAATCAGGGGTGAAATCCAAATCCCCCCCCCTTTACTGGTTCTGTGGGCGTGGCTTAGTGGGCGTGGAGGGGAAGGATACTTCCCATTCCTGGGGGAAGTATGTTGCAAAATCTCCATTCTCACCCCAGTCTGGGGCCAGCCACAGGTGGTATTTGCTGGTTTTCTGAACTACTCAAAATTTTCGCTACCAATTCTCCAGAACCTGTTGGACTTCACCCCTGGTTTGTATGTACACTGAAGGCTTATGAACTGGAGACAAATTCCTTGTGTAGAACAGAATATTTCATAGAAACATAGAAGACTGACGGCAGAAAAAGACCTCATGGTCCATCTAGTCTGCCCTTATACTATTTCCTGTATTTTATCTTTGGATGGATCTATGTTTATCCCAGGCATGTTTTAAATTCAGTTCCTTTAGATTTACCAACCACGTCTGCTGGAAGTTTGTTCCAAGGATCTACTACTCTTTCAGTGAAATAATATTTTCTCACGTTGCTTTTGATCTTTCCCCCAACTAACTTCAGATTGTGTCCCCTTGTTCTTGTGTTCACTTTCCTATTAAAAACACTTCCCTCCTGAATCTTATTTAACCCTTTAACATATTTAAATGTTTCGATCATGTCCCCCCTTTTCCTTCTGTCCTCCAGACTCTACAGATTGAGTTCATTTCTATTCTATTCTATTCCATTCCATTCCATTCCATACTATTCTACTCTATCTACTATACCCTACCCTACCCTACCCTACTCTCTGTTGAGGCATGATCTGAGTGGATTTCAACTCCCCGAAACCTCATCAACGGTCAAGTGAGGAATTCTGGGAATTGAGTGCCACCCATTGGGAAGATATCCTACAATTCCCAGAATGCTTAGCAAAGACCAAACGCTATCTGAGTATTCTGGGAATTGCAAGTTACTAGTCTAGAAGATGTCCAGCAAAATAAGGTTGGCCAACTTATTAGGTTTTAACTACTGTCTTTCTTGCCAAACTGGTTTAGATTTCTACTTCATATCTTTTAGGGCTCCAGACCAGTGTGTTACTCAGCCTTGAAAACTTGTGTGTGGACTTCAACTCCCAGAATTCCCCAGTCAACACCAATTCGGACAGTTCTACCCTTCTCCGTAACCATCTTCGAGCAAGGCTGGTTTGTCCTGTTGAAAAAGGTAGGTCTAATATTTCCTTTGCAACCTTTTCCCACCAGACCTTAAAACATGATTTCTTCCTCTGGCAATTTTCCTCTGGGTCTTTTTTCATTCGTCTTTGCTGCAACTGTTGCATTGAATTCCTTAGTTTTTTATTTGTATTTATTTATTCTTTGTCCAATATACAATACATACGAAAGAGACTAGACATTAAGTAATACAATATATAACGATAGAAAGTAAAAAGAAGAGAAGTAGATGGGAGGGAGAGATTATATATGATATAAGAGATAAGGAGAGAATATATATGATATATGAGATAAGGAAAGACAATTGGACAGGGGACGATAGGCACATCAGTGCACTTATATACGCCTCTTGGCTGGTTGAAACTCGTATGGTCTCCATTCAGACTTCAGATAAAATGTGATTTATTTATTTTTATCTGGCAACAGGTTTTTGCAAACACTTTCTCCAAAATATTTTTCCCCCCTTAATCGTTTAAAGGCTGCTTCAAGAGCCAAAAGCTTTGCAACAATCTCCATCAGGTGAACTCAATTCAGTGGCAATTAATGAATGCATTTACACCTATAAATGTCAAGAATGGATGCAGTTTTCTATAGAGGCGTTCCTTAATGCCCATTATTTATTTTTATGATAATTGAAGTGCATTACACATTTTGGAAAATTGCCCAGTTTCAAAACGAGGCTTCGGTTTCCCATATTGGTTTGAAAACTATTGAAGTTTTTCCCTGCTGTCTTTCAACCCAAGACTCTGCATGGTTTGACACCAAGGTAGAAAGATTTGTTTTATTCTGCTGGAATTAAAAAAGATAAAGACTAGAAATGTTTTTTGGGTGTGGGGGGGGGATCCTTACTAATCGTGCCTCTCCAGATTTCATTGCAAATTCTCACTGCAGTAATTGCTTCCCCCATCAAGGCTGTAAGAGATGAATCTCTTGACTCTTAAAAACCTATTTGTCTTTCCCTTCCTCTTCCTCATATTTACTGTAATTTCTGTTAGCAAAGCATCAGCTCCAGGGAATTTAGTCGCTGGTGGTCCAGGCCTTATTTAACTCTGAAGGGCTTTTTATTTGACAATACTCTGATTTATTGGAATCTTATTTCCCTTCTCTGCATTTATAATTTATCAAATGGGGAACGGGGGATTGCAATTCCATTCGCAAATGTTTCCTTCTCTTGCAATCTGGTACTGTGAGTGGTTGGATACATCGATGGCATTGCCAGAAGACACAAATGTCAATTTTGGGAGTAGAAAAATCCTCACCCCAGTTTGCACAACTCATCTTTTGCATCCTGGGGAAATTTAAATGTAGTCTGGATAGTTTTTGGATTACGAACACCAGTTGGGGGCCAGAATTTCCATCGCTATCCAGGACATTTTGTTAAGGGAATTGCACTGTGGATTTACCAACCAGGTCTGCTGGAAGTTTGTTCCAAGGATCTACTACTATTTCAGTCAAATAATATTTTCTCACGTTGCTTCTGATCTTTCCCCCAACTAACCCAAGATTGTGCCCCCTTGTTCTTGTGTTCACTTTCCTATTGAAAACACTTCCCTCCTGAACCGTATTTAACCCTTGAACATATGTAAATGTTTCGATCATGTCCCCCCTTTTCCTTCTGTCCTCCAGACTCTACAGATTGAGTTCATGAAGTCTTTCCTGATAAATTTTATGCTCAAGACCTCCCACCATTTTGTAGCCCGTCTTTGGACCCATTCAATTTGATCCATATCTTTTTGTAGGTGTGGTCTCCAGAACTGGACACAGTATTATTCCAAATGGGGTCTCAACAGCGCTCTATATAGCGGGATCACATTCTCCCTCTTCCTGCTTGTGATACTTCTAGCTATGCAGCCAAGCATTCTACTGGCTTTCCCTACCGCCTGACCGCACTGTTCAACCATTTGGAGACTGTCAGTTCCACAGCCCACGACCCCTAGACCAGTGTTTCCCAACCGTGGCAACTTGAAGGTATCTGGACTTCAACTCCCAGAATTCCCCAGCCAGCGAATGCTGGCTGGGGAATTCTGGGAGTTGAAGTCCAAATGTCTTCAAGTTGCCAAGGTTGGGAAACTCTGCCCTAGACAGTGGTTTGCAGGGCCCTTGAAATTTCTTTTTCTAAGTGGTTCCTGATTCCCGGCCAATTCCATCGCTTTGGCCCACCGCCAGTTTGAGTTTGCAGACAATCGGCGTCTGGCGGAACCAAAGCAAGCCAAAAGAGGTTTGTAGGCCGGGCGTGCGCGTACGCGTCCATTTTTTCCCCTCTCGCACAATTTTGCAAATATCATCGGGCAGCGAGAATGAAAGCTTTTAAGTATCTCGCGCAAAGGACGCCCGCCGAGCCGAACAATGGCGTACAGTGGGCCTGAGGCCTTTGCAGAAGCCGGTAATCAGGCCCGCCTTTGCTTGCGTGGATGGTGTTTACACGGGAATTGCCGTCCCACGGAGAAGTCGCGACTTTTGGGGGAACAAAACCCAGCTTTTCTACCAATGGAAGGCTTTGCTTGGTGGATTGGCAACATGCAGGGCTGTGTTTGCAAAGCCTCTGGCTGGCCAACTTTGGAAGGAACTGCCGTTACTGTGCAAATGGTACAGTGTGCGGTGGTGGTTGGTGTTGTTGGTTTTTTTTGCTATCTGGCTCTCAGCCATTCAAATCCTCTACAAGTAATTTAAAAACAAACAAACATTGTTTTTGTTTTTATTAATGTAAATAACTAATAAAGATATATTTTTTTTAAAAAAAACACTCTCAAACAGAAGGGAAAGGGGGGGACATGATCGAAACATTTAAATATGTTAAAAGGGTTAAATAAGGTCCAGGAGGGAAGTGTTTTTAATAGGAAAGTGAACCCAAGAACAAGGGGACACAATCTGAAGTTAGTTGGGGGGAAAGATCAGAAAAGGGAGGAAATTGAGGAAGGAAGGATGGAAAGAAGGAAGGAAGGAAAGGGAGGAAATTGGGAAAGGAAGAAAGAAAGGAAGGAAGGAAAAGAAAGGAAGGAAGGAAGGAAGGAAGGAAGGAAGAAAAAAATCAGGAAAGACTTCATGAACTCAACCTGTAGAGTCTGGAGGACAGAAGGGAAAGGGGGGACATGATCGAAACATTTAAACATGTCAAAGGGTTAAATAAGGTTCAGGAGGGAAGTGTTTTTAATAGGAAAGTGAACACAAGAACAATGGGGCCACAATCTGAGGTTAGTTGGGAGGAAGATCAAAACCAATGTGAGAAAATATTATTTGACTGAAAGAGTAGTAGATCCTTGGAACAAACCTCCAGCAGACGGGGTTGGTAAATGCACAGGAACTGAATTTAAACCTGCCTGGGATGAACATAGATCCATCCTAAGATAAAATACAGGAAATAGTATAAGGCCAGACTAGATGGACCAGGAGGTCTTTTTCTGCCGTCAATCTTCTAGATTTCTATGTAAGCAAAGCAGTGGGAAGTATTAGGTCCTTTCACCTTCTGGGGAAAATATGCTTATTCTTTATACCTTTATCCAATTTTTGAAGAAGGAGGCTGCTAGTAAGGGATGGAAAAATTGTGGTTGGCTTCTTTGATCACGGACTTTGAGGAGGATGAACTGGGTCCATCTGGGTATCATAGCCAAGTGTATTTACCAGAGGAACTGGAAAGTGAAGGAGAGTTAGGGCCTGGGGGACCTCCAGAAACTGCATAACTCCCAGCTGTGGTACTGTTTGAGTCAGATGAGGACGTGGATATTGTGGACCCCATACTAGACACGATCAATATTAATCAATAAATTAATTGATAGCTCCAGGTCCCAGACCAGTTTGAAATGGATCCAAAAGAGATGAATGGAAACTTAGCCAAAGAGAGATCCAACCTAGAACTAAGAAGTGAAGGAAGGAAGGAAAGGAGGAGGTAGGGAAGGCAAGAGGGAGGGAGGGAGAATGGGAAGGAGGAAGAGAGGAAGGAAGGAGAGGAAAAGGAAAAGAGGAAAGAAGGAAAGTGGAAGAAGGAGAGGAAGGAAAGAAGGAAAAGGAGAAAATGAAGGGAAGGAAGGAAGGAGAGAAAGGGGGAAGGAAGGAAGAAAAGAAGGAAGGAAGGAAAATGAGGAAATTAAGGAAGGAACTAAGGAATTAAAGGACAAGAAAGACAATTAAGAGAAATCCAGCGAGAGAGGCGCAAAAGAATTTGCCCAAATGCCTTCCTCCCCCCCAGTCTCCCTCCTCCCCCGCTCCAGGATCAATACCGGGGCCGGCGCCCCTTCTTCACAACCTAACTAATATCTTTTTAATGACTTCCCAACCGGGGCGGGGAGGGTTGCGGGTGGCAGGCGGAGGGGGGCGCGGGGCTTTGGAGTGCGGATCAAGAGGTGCCCTAAAGCGCGGATTTCATCCCAGCAGATGTTTAAAACCGACCCCCCCTTTCCCACCGACCCCCCCCCTCGGGGCAAGGCGAAGTGGGGCTGAGGGGGGGGGGCGGGAAGCCGAAAAGCGAGGCGAGAAATGGAAAGGGAGAAAGTTTTTTCAAAAGGAGTTAAGAGGCTTTTAATCGATAGTTAAAGCGCAATTTCTCTTCGCGCTCGGGATTGACAAGGGGCGGCTTCGCTCCTCCCCGCGCTGGGAAACGGGGGTCGCAGGCGGTGGGCTTTAGGGGACAGGGGTTAAAGCTTCGCCGGAGAGGAGCTGGGGGCTTCCCCCCACCCCACCCCAAATGGAGGGCAGTCCTCGACTTAACGGAAGTTTCGCTTAACGACAGAAAGGTTGGGGTCTTCAATCGAGGGCTATTTGTATTGACGCACAAAGTTGGGGAGGGGGGACGCTTTCTCTAAATATTCCCCCTCTTCAAAAGGGGGCGGCAGTTGCCCTCTAGCGCAACACAACAACAACAACACAACGCCTCTGTGTGGGCTCCTAAAAGGCCACCTACCCCACCCTTTCCTTGATGAAGGCCATTGCGCGCCCCAAAGAAACCCCCTTCCGTACAATCTGTCTTTCCTCTTGTCCCCACGCGTTTCTTTCTGTCAGCCGTCCGTTTCCCACGCACGGGCTTCGAAAGCTCTCTTTACGTTGACCTTTCCTTCCTTCCTTCCTTCCTCCCTTCTTCTGAGAGGAAGGAAGCAAAGAATGAAGGAGATGAGGCAGGGAGGGAATGGAGGGAAGAAGGAAAAGGGAAGGGAAGAAGGAAGGAAGAAAAGAATGGAGGGAGGAAAGAGGAAAGAGGAGGAAGGAAGGGAAAGGAGCAGGGAGGGAAAGGAAAGGGAGAAAAGGAAAAGAGGGAAGGAAGGAAGATGAGGCAGGGAGAGAAAAGTAGGGAAGAAAGAAAGGGGAAGGGAGGAAGGAAAGAAGGGAGAGAGGGAGGAAAGAGGAGGAAGGAAAAGGAAGGAAGGAAGGAGATGAGGCAGGGAGGGAGGAAAAGAAGGGAGGGAGGGAGGAAAAGAAGGGAGGGAGGAAGAAAAGAAGGGAGGGAGGAAAGAGGGGGAAGGTAGGAAGGAAAAGGGAGAAGGAAGGAAAAGGAAAGGGAGGAAGGGAGAAGAAGGGAGGAAGGAAAGAAGGGAGAGAGGGAGGAAAGAGGAGGAAGGAAAAGGAAGGAAGGAAGGAGATGAGGCAGGGAGGGAGGAAAAGAAGGGAGGGAGGGAGGAAAAGAAGGGAGGGAGGAAGAAAAGAAGGGAGGGAGGAAAGAGGGGGAAGGTAGGAAGGAAAAGGGAGAAGGAAGGAAAAGGAAAGGGAGGAAGGGAGAAGAAGGGAGGAAGGAAAGAAGGGAGAGAGGGAGGAAAGAGGAGGAAGGAAAAGGAAGGAAGGAAGGAGATGAGGCAGGGAGGGAGGAAAAGAAGGGAGGGAGGGAGGAAAAGAAGGGAGGGAGGAAGAAAAGAAGGGAGGGAGGAAAGAGGGGGAAGGTAGGAAGGAAAAGGGAGAAGGAAGGAAAAGGAAAGGGAGGAAGGGAGAAGAAGGAAGGAAGGAAAGAATGGAGAGAGGGAGGAAAGGGAAGGAAGGAAGGAACTAATGAAGGAATGAAGGAAGGAAGAAACTAGCATTTCCCCAGCCTTCCCTTCCCAAACCCTCCTGCAGCTGCCAAACCCACCGGTCTCTCCCCTTTAGCGGAGACCCCAGGCCAGAGCGCTGCCACGGATGGGGGGGGGTCCTCTGCCCGGGGGGGCTCGCATGCCATGGCTGTGTTTCTACGTGGGGTGTGGGTGGGGGAGGGCAAGAGCCGGCAAAGAGAAATATCCTATTTCCATTTTTGGGCAGCCCATTAAACGCCCATCAGCGCCTGCGCCTCTAAGACACCCCCCCCCCCACAAAATTAAATAAAAGCCCCATCCAGCTTTCTTGTCTGCCAGGAGAAATAAATGTTCAGTCGGCAGAGGCATAAATCAACCCCCCCTGCTCCCGCCCCACCCGCCATGCAATCCCTATTCACCCCCTTCTCCCCTCCTGGGATCCCCCACCCCACCACATCCCCTTACCCAAAAAAGCAGCTGTTGCGTTAATCTCTTTTTTCTCTCTCTCTTCACTTTTCCCCTCCCTCCTTCTCTGTGGCTCCCTGGGACCTCTCCTCCCCCCCCCCGCATCCCTTTTCTCTTCAAGCCCCCCAACAGGTCCCCGTTCTCCCTCCAGTCTTCTCCGCCCCCCCCCTGCCTTCCCATCACCCATCATCCCCACCCCAGTGTTTTCAAAACAGTCAACAGCCCATGGGTTGTCAAATTGCTGCACCGTACAAGATTGATCTGTTCCACTGTTTTTCCTCCTTTGACAAGGTTTTTGAGGAGAGGGGGTGTCTCTGTCTCTGAATAAAGGTGGGGGGGATAGGGCCCCCAATCTAAAGCTGGGATAAAGATGTCCCCTTCTCTAAAAAAGGAGAGGGTGGGACGGGGAGGGGGAGAGAAAAAGGGGGCTTTGCCTATTGACTCCGTGGCTGGAGGAACACCACGGAACAATGGGCCGATATACTTGGGCTCTCTCTATTAACATCAATGAATATTAACGCCTTTTCTGAAGGAACTATGGGAATATAGACAGGGCAAGAGTGGGGGAACAATGGGGCCTAAAGAGAACGGCTGGTCTATTAAAGGCTATGAATATTAAAGTGGGGTTTTTTTCCCCCTTCGTCTCCCCCCCCCCATTATGGAAACACTCAGAAATCTCCCCCTTTTTCCCCCTTCCCCCCAACAGGAGGTGGAAAGAGACACCGACATCAGAGGGGATGAGTGTGAAAATGGAAAATTTAAAAATTATTTGAGGGTGCGTGTGTGTGGAGAGATTTCAAGTTTGAAAGGGAAACCAACTTTGAAAGAAAAAATAGAATAGATTAGACTAGACTAAAGAGTAGACCAGACTAGAGTAGAGTAGAGTAAAGAGTAGACCAGACTAGACTAGACTAGAGTAAGAGTAGGCTAGACTAAACTAGACTAGACTAGACTAGAGTAAAGAGTAGACCAAACTAGAGTAGAGTAGAGTAGAGTAGAAAGAGTAGACCAGACTAGACTAGACTAGAGTAAACTATAGATTAAAGAGTAGACTAGACTAGAGTAAACTAGAGTAGATTAGACTAGACTAGATTAGACTAGATTAGAGTAAAGAGTAGAGTAGACCAGACTAGGCTAAAGTAGAGTAGACTAGACTAGAGTAAGACTAGACTAGACTTAGACTAGACTAGACTAGAGTTGAGTAAGAGTAGACTAGACTAGAGTAGACTAGAGTAGAACAGAACAGAATAGAATAGAATAGAATTCTTTATTGGCCAAGTGTGATTGGACACACAAGGAATTGGTCTTTGGTGCAAATGCTCTCAGTGTACATAAAAGAAAATATAGATTTGTCAAGAATCGTGAGGTCCAACACTTAATGATTGTCATAGGGGTCAAAAGGATTTGGTTTCCAGGCCCTTGCTTATCTTGCAGGGCTGTTGTTGAGGGACATGAGAGGTCATCTAATCCAACGCCCTGCTCAAGCAGGAGACCCTATGAAGAAGCATTGCCTACCAATGGAAATACTGTACTTGCAGATCGGTGGCGCAAATTGTCTTTCATGAGCTGGGGTGGCGCAGCAGGTAGAGTGCAGTACTACAGGCCACTAAAGCTGACTGCTAGATCTGCAGGTCAGCGGTTCAAATCTCATCACCGGCTCAAGGTGGACTCAGCCTTCCATCCTTCCGAGGTGGGTCAAATGAGGACCCAGATTGTTGGGGGCAAGAGGCTGATTCTCTGTAAACTGCTTAGAGAGGGCTGCAAAAGTGGTCAATAAGTCTAAATGCTATTGCTGTTTTGGGTTCGGCCTCTATGCAGCCTTGGGTGGCAGCTCAGGCTTCACTCCAGCAAAAAACAGCATTAGTTTGCAAACAAAAACCAATCCAGGCTGATTGACACTGACGCCCTCTGTTGGCCGCAGTGGGTAGCTACAATGGGTGAACCCCATCTTGTATGGCAGGAGCCTCAGGGAAGTACGAGGTTTTTTTCACCTGGGATTCTAAAACACACATAAGAAACTTGCATTTTCCACTTTTTTCCAGCAATCTTTTTAATTTGGTGAGAGGAGAAGAAAAAAAAATAACAACCCATGTTTGGCAGTTTTCGAACTCGGAACTCTTCATTTAAAGCCTTAGAGTTAAACTACGGTTACTGCATCAGGGCTGCTAAACCCCAGAAGGCCGCTAGGGGACAGCAGAGAGCTACCGCTTTTAGATTCTGGCTACAGTGATCTTAGGGAGCCCCAAGTCAGCCCATGAGAACTGCGGGGTATGAAGCATCTGCCTCAGCCAACTTGTCAGCCTGGATTTCCAGAACTAGCCTACCTTCTAGGGTGGTTGTGAAGATCCAGGGACATATGAGGATTGGGACGTTCTGGAGGAGAGAGAGGTGTAAAGGCTGGAGGAAGGGGTGGAGGAGGAGGAGGAGGGGGGGGAGAAGAAGAAGGAGGAGAAGAAGGAGGAGGAGAAGAAGAAGAAGAAGAAAAGAAGGAGAAGAAGAAGAAAAGAAGGAGGAGGAGAAGAAGAAGAAAAGGAGAAGGAGAAGAAGAAGAAGAAAAGAAGGAGAAGGAGGAGGAGAAGAAGACGAAGAAGAAAGAAGAAGAAGAAGAAGAAAAGAAGGAGAAAGAGGAGAAGAAGAAGAGAAGAAGAAGAGAAGGAGAAGAAGGAGGAGGAGGAGGAGGAGAAGGAGGAGGAGAAGAAGAGAAGAAGAAGAAGAGGAGAAGGAGGAGGAGGAGGAGGAGGAGGAGGAGGAGGAGAAGAAGAAGAAGAAGAAGAAGAAGAAGAAGAAGAAGAAGAAGAAGAAGAAGAAGAAGAAGAAGAAGAAGAAGAATGTGGTGGTGGTGGGAGCAGGCCATTGTGCCAAAGATAGTCCAGAATCAGCCAACCTTAGAGCCAGTGATGGAGTGCACCCACAACTTCTGGAGGAAAGCCATTCCACTGATACATTATTCTCAATTTATTATCTCTGAAGAAAACATCTCTACTTCTCTAGGTTGTATTCTCAAAATCTGGAGGTTTTCAGAAAAGACAACTCATGGTTGATTTAATTCGCTGCTCCTGGGCACGTTAGAAACAGGCTAGGTGATCTTTGAATGTCTCTTCCCAGTTCTAACTCTAAGGTCGGCTGATTCTGGACTTTCTTTGGCACAATGGTGACGTTCTTCTTCTCCTCCTTCTCCTTCTTCTTCTTCTTCGATACATTTCTCCGCGTCTTTACGCGCGCTCTTTACCCACGCGCCACTCCCGAAAGCGCAAAGGCGAATATTGGTTTTCGATTTCGATCCTTCCGCTTTTCCCTTGAAACCAACATCCCCAGAAATGTCTCTCCCCCCCCCCACAGGTAGTTAAGAAAAGTCTTAACCAGCCACCCTCCCGAAAAACAAGAATTTATGAAATATAAAACTAATACGAGTTTGAAGCGAGTTACTTTTAAAAAAGGGAGAGAAAGAGACAGATTTTGCTCCGCGCGTAAAATACACTCTGTGATCAAAAGAGGAATAACTCTTAGCATTAACAGAAGTAGTAACTTCGCAATGTACCGACGCCTGAAGTACATTTGTATTAACGTAACGTGTGAATTCAATGGGAATCTCGATTGGCTGGGAAGCTCTTAATCGCCCCCCCCCACCTAAAAAAACACCAAGGCATTTATTTAGCCGCGTAAAAACTGGGCGAAGCTCGCTAGACTGCTAGTAGGGTTTCTTGCTTAGGTGGGGCTCGACTAGGTGACTCACGGGGTCCCTTCCAACTGTTACCCTGTTCGCTTTGCTGTCCCAGCACGTGTGAAAGAATGCCAGGTCCGCCTGTAGCCCTAAGCGGGAGTCTCGGCTCGCTACTCGTAACCGATTCGGAAGCGTGTTTCGGGTCGGGCTCCCCAAAACGGCCGATTTATTTTCCACCCAAGCGAAACGGAAGCGTTCGCTATGTCGTGCGAAACGTGCGAAACTCCCGCAAGGCGCGGGACCTCGAGATGCAAACGGGGTCTTTGCGACTTTCACTTGGGGGGGGAGCGGCTTCTCTCCTCTCGCCCCCAAAAGCGGAGAATATTTGTTTGGAAATTATTATATATTTTTCCCCTTCGAGAATCTTTGTGGCTCCGCTTCGCTTCATTTAATTTTGATCCTACCGCCGTTTACGAAGGGGGGTCCATTCAAAAGAGACTTGGAGTAGCGCCGATCACGCAACCTGCCAAAATCCGGCGTTGGGCCCCCTCATTTGTGTGCGCCCCCCGTTTATATCCATCGGTTGGCAACCTCCGAAAATCAACTTTCACGTTAGGGCTTCCAGTTCGCTGCGTGTGTCTCTGTGTTCGTGTGTCGCTCTTTTGTTGGGCACCAACTTCCAATTCTGAATTTGGTTCGCACTCGTCTGATAACATCCCTTTCTCGCCATTCCTCATTCAAGATCCGATCTAGAGCTATCCAAAAACAGGTCTCTCTCTCTCTCTCTCTCTCTCTCTCTCTCTCTCTCTCTCTCTCTCTCTCTCTCTCTCTCTCTCTCTCTCTCTCTCTGTGTGTGTGTGTGTGTGTGTGTTCGTATGTATGTTTCGTGTGCCGTTCTTTTATTGAGCATGAACTTCCAATTCTGAATTTGGTTAGCACTGGTCTCCTATGTCCCTTTCTCGACATTCCCCATTCAATATCTAATCTAGAGCTACCGAAAAACAGACTCTCTCCTCTCTGTCTCTCTCTCTCTCTGTGTGTGTGTGTGTGTGTTCGTGTGTCGTTCTGACTTTGGTTTGCGCTGGTCTCGTAAAATCCCTTTCTCACCACCATCTTATTTAAAGATCCGATCTAGAGCTATCGAAAAGCAAGTTTTGATGCGACGCGCGTTGTTTAACCCGGTTAGTCGGAAACGGATCGGCTTGCTTAGCAGAGAACTTTAAATTTTGGCAGCTAACCCCCCACCCCACATCGCGCCGCCCCAAGGCTGGGACTAGTTTCTTCTGTGTTTTGTGTTCAAATCGGACCGACCAGGATGGTAACGCGTTTTTACCAAGTTAAGTTTTCTTCCGACGCGAGCCTTTTAAAGGGGTCTCGTTTCGGAGTCCACCCACCAGCCTATTGTCCATGGGGGGGCATAGGGGGGTTTCTTTTGAAACCCCCCCCCAAATCTCCTTTTCTTTCTTTCACCGGGCTGCCTTAAGGCGCGGCAGGAAGCTTGACCCGCAAAAGCCGCTCGGTTGTTATTTTAAATCCACCTTTCTCGATAATTCTCCCCCCTCTTTTCTCTCTCTCTCTCTCTCCCTCCTGAATAAAAGCTCAGGTGGTGCCAAATGGAAAGGGCAGAACGCAGGTAAGGGCGCCCCCCTCTTCCCCCTCCTCGGAAAGGTTGAAGTCTTGGCGGTGGGCGAGAGGATATTTGACGCTTTCAAAGGAACAACCCCCCCCCCCCATAATTATAAACCGCCGCAGTTCTGCCCTCAACCTGTTTTGTATTGAAGCTTAAACGACCTTCGGGAGCGGTGAACGGTGAAGGCTCTTTTTTAGCCCTTGGTTTTGCCCGGAATTAAAGGACTTTCGCTCCCCCAAAGTCAAGGGCCGTTTCTGCAATTTTGTGGGCGTCCTCCAACGAAACAGGGGTGCGCGGGTGGAGAGAAAGAAGGGGGGAAAGACCCGACTCCATCCTTGTATAAATATTAACTTTTTCTGCAGCTCATTCTTCTAAGCTTTGCTTCTCGTTTTATAGAAGAGGCGAGAAAGCGGCAAATGCGATTTAATATGATTTGAATTCTTCTTCTTCTTCTTCTTCTTCTTCTTCTTCTTCTTCTTCTTCTTCTTCTTCTTCTTCTTCTCCTTCTCCTCCTCCTCCTCCTCCTCTTCCTCTTCCTCCTTCTCCTTCTATTATCATTATTATAATTCCAGGGCGCTTCATTTTTAATCTCTCTCCTCTCTCCTCTGATTTGCCCTTACAATTCCAAATTCTGTAAATCTGGGGCTCTTCAATCTAAGACTCCGAGTTGAAAGGCGCCTTCCTGAGCCCCCCATCCTTCGGCGCCGGCTGCTCGGAAGAGGGGCGCGCTAGGTCGCTTTTATAGCGCTTCCAAGAGAAACGCGTTTTTTCCCCCCCTTCCTCTCTCCCCGGGCGCGCTCCGCATCTTTTGCGCGCGGTGCGCCCCTGTGTTGTCCGGCGCTGGTTTCCTTGACCCCCCCCCCTCCCGTTTTTGTTTTTGCATAAAGTGGGGGTCAGAGTTTTGGGATACCACACCTCCTCTCCCAAAGGAAGAGACGCGCTGCTCCAAAAAAGCGCACGATCCATTCCTATTTGGCAAAAGGAAAGGGCGCAGGGGGCGGGAGGGGGTCGGATCCAAATGAAGATTAACCAAAATAAATCAGACAGCC